>NW_012115710.1:2051653-2074314 GCF_000951035.1 Colobus angolensis palliatus | reverse complement strand
ATGTTAGCCAGGATGGTCTCGATCTCCTGACCTCGTGATCCGCCCATCTCGGCCTCCCAAGTGCTGGGATTACAGGCTTGAGCCACCGCACCTGGCCAGAAGGCTCTTTTTATAAATGCAGAGTCTGAACCCCATCCCCAGAAATTCTAGCTTGGAAAGCCGGGGAGTGACTCAAGAATTTGCCTTCTTTTACAAGCTTCTCAAGAGAATGCTGAGGCAGGCACCCCAAAGAAAACACTTCGAAAATTCTATAGTGTTACGGACTTACAAATATGATTGCTGTCTCCCCACAGTACACTTAGGCTTTGGTTCAAATTACATCTGCACAGAAAAGCCTTCCCTGAAAACTCTTACTAAAATAACTCTGATTACAATCTATGAACTTGCTAGGCTTTATATTTCTTCCTAGTACTTACCTGAATTTGATTTTGTATTTATCTTACTCAGTCTCCTTCACCAGACTGTATGTCATATCAAAGCCAGCACTTTGCCTGTTTTGTTCACTGATGTGTCTCCATTGTCTAAAACATGCCTGCCATGGTGTAGAAGCTCGAAAAATATTTTCAAAGGAGTGAATTACTCAGTATGAAGTCAGGGATTGAATTCTGCCACAATACTATGTGGCAAATGTCTATTACTTTTATAAAGAGAACTCACCATTTCTAAACTGGATTAAATTTCATTAGATCAAGGGAAATAACTCTGGATAGAGAAAACAGGAAACGTTTCTAGGGAAAACTAATAATTTTTTGACACCAGGCCTGCTCAAAGAGAAATGATTAAGGAAGTTCGCATAAAAAGGAAATAACTAAAGGAAACATAACATCAGGAATGCAGAAAAAAGAACAGAAAGGGTAAATATGTTATAAAATATAATATTCTTTTAAGTTTTAAAAACTGTGTTTGCTGGTTGGAAGCAAAAGTTACAATTTTACTTGATATGGTTCTCAGTGGATGTAGAGATGCTGAACGTCATTTTCTGTTAGGGATGTGTAAGTTGAGGCCATGATCATATACCACCACATACCTAATAGGAAAGCTAAAGCACACTGGCAATGCCAAGAGCTAGAAAGGATATGGAACAAATGGAATGCTCACACATTGGTGGTGCGATGTAAATTAGTACAGCCACTCTGGGAAAGAGTTTGGCCATTTCTCATAAAGTTAAACACAAACTTACCATATTCACCAGCAGTCATGCCCCCAGTGTCTATCCCAAATATATAAAAACTTACGTTCATACGATATCAGGTACACAAATAGTCACAGCATCTTTACTTACAACAGGAAAACACTGGAAACAACCCAAATGTCCATCAACAGTTAATGGATACACAAACCCTGGTGCATCCACTTAAAAGAATACTAACTCAGTAACAAAAATTAAAACTATTTAGACACCCAACAACTTGGATAGATCTTAAGGGTAATCTGCTGAGTGAACAAAGCCCTATCTCAAAGGTTGCATACCTTACAATTCCATTTTAATAGCATTCTTGAAATGACAAAATTAAGAGTGATGGGATCAGTGGTTACCATGGGTCATATTAGGAGGACAGTGTGAGTATAAAGAGGTAGCAAGAGGAGGCCGTGTGCAGTGGCTCATGCCTGTAATCCCAGCACTTTGGGAGGCTGAGGCAGATGGATCGCCTGGGGTCAAGAGTTCAAGACCAGCCTGGCCAACATAGTGAAACCCCGTCTCTACTAAAAACACAAAAATTAGTCGGGTGTGGTGGTGAGCGCCTGTAATCCCAGCTACTCGGGAGGCTGAGGCAGAAGAATCGCTTGAACCTGGGAGGCAGAGGTTGCAGCAAGCCAAGATCGTGCTATTGCACTCCAGCCTGGGCAACAAGAGCAGAACTCTGTCTCAAAAAAGAAAAAAAAAAGAGGTAGCAAGAGGATGTTTCTTTCTGTTGGCACAACAGTTCCACATCCTGATTGTGGTGGGATTTACATAAATCTATACATCTTACAGAATTTCTTAGAACTCTACACAAAAATAAATAAAACAATTACTGCACACAAAGTACTGAAGTCCAAATAAAGGCTGTAGTTTAACAGCATTGCACTAATGTCATTTTATTGGTTTTGATTATTATGGTTATGTAAGATAGTATTGATGATGCTAAGCAAAGGATACTCAGGAAACTTACGTATATTTTGTAATCTCTTGTGAATCTAAAATGATTTCAAAACAAATTTTAGAAAAATAATATTTAAGGGATTTTTGTAAACTACATAATGGTACCTACTAGCTTGGATAAACACATCCAAATATACTGAATTACATTTATCAATAAATTGAAAAAATAAATTTGGGGCTTATATGTAAGATCTAATAAATAATTACATCAGGTTGGCACAGAAAGCACCAGTTATATATAGCATTAAAATTTAATCAGTGATAACAACAGCCCACTTCACAATTATAGAATCATTGATAATATGCAAGGTATGCTGTCCCAGAATACACATCAAGTGTATCATGAGTTTAGATTTGTGACAGAAAATCCTCAAATATGTATCATTTTCATGAGACTTTTTTACTTCATGAATTTCCTGATCCTTTTTAAAGTTACTCTTCATTTAAGTTTTCTGTATGAAGTAATGATGATGAGGCAGAATGTATCACTGAAATCCTACTGTATTCACTGCCATCTGAAACTTTTTCTCCAGTGTGAAATATATCTGCCAACTGTTAAGGTTTTATTTCTGGGCAAAGGCTTTCCCCATGATAATGCTGCTAGTATGTGTAAGTTCACTGATGATCTATTATGATCACTGATGAGACAGGGTCTTTCTTTCCATAGAAGGCTTTCCTAGCCTCCCCCTTTGTAAGATTTATCTCAGTAAATACTTTTCAAGACATAGTTACTTAGAAAATTTTCAAGACTTTTCTGCATTGGATGTATCAAGTTTATTTCCTACATGTTTATTGTGACATACAATATGAGGTAATTAATCACTGAAGGCACTAGTGCATTCTCTGCATTCATTAAAATTCACTCCTGCAAACTGCATAATCTTCCAAGTGTGAAAATCTAGCAACAGGCTGCTCTACACTGCCTATATGCATGTATGCTAGGAGCACACTGCTGTTTAATCAGTTCACATTACTTTATTTCTATTTTTTTTTTTTTTGAGACGGAGTCTCGCTCTGTTGCCCGGGCTGGAGTGCAGTGGCACAATCTCTGCTCACTGCAAGCTCCACCCGCTGGGTTCATGCCATTCTCCTGCCTCAGCCTCCCAAGTAGCTGGGACTACAGGCACCCACCACCACGCCCGGCTAATTTTTTTGTATTTTTAGTAGAGACAGGGTTTCACCGTGTTCGACAGGATGGTCTCGATCTCCTGACCTCGTGATCCGCCCGCCTCGGCCTCCCAAAGTGCTGGGATTACATGCGTGAGCCACGACGCCAGGCTCAGTTCACATTACTAACATGGTTTTCTCTCTGCATGAGTTTGCTTGTATGCAATCAGTTCAAATTCTCTGCAAAAGGACTATGTACCTTACACATTTCACATGTGGACATTGTCATAGTTTTAATGAAGGCTGACAAATGAAAGGTTACCCCCAATCCACAGAATCTCGCTCAGATGAATTATTTTCTATACATTGGTACATCAAAGATTTCAGAGCCTGAATTCATGTTGAAGCCTTTCTGACACTGATAGCATTTATCCTAGTGGATAACACTGGATTTTGAAATATGATTTTTCATACTCAATACACATAAAAACTATACTGTGAAATCGCTGATGGTGTACAAGACATATTTTCTTTCCAAAGGCATGACCACGTCCATTGCATTGTTAGGGTTTGTTTCCATTATGAGTTCGCTGATGTACAATGAGATTTCTCTTTGAAGAGAAGGCTTTTCTACATTCACTGCATACAAAGGGTTTCTCTCCTGTGTGAGTTCGTTGATGAACAATTAGACGGCTCTTCACAGTGAAGCCTTTACCACATTCATTGCATCCATAAGGTTTTTCTCCAGTATGAACTTGCTTATGTAAAGCAAGCTCAGTTTCCATGGCAAAGCCTCTTCCACATTCACTACATATACAAGATTTCTCTTCTGTATGAATTTGCTGGTGTACAATAAGATAGCGTTTCATGGTAAAGCCTTTTCCACATTCACTGCACATAAAGGGTTTCTCTCCAGTATGAGTTCGCTGGTGTACAACAAGATTGCTCTTAAAGGCAAAACCTTTTCCACATTCATTGCATATGTATGGTTTCTCTCCAGTATGAGTTCGCTGATGTAACATCAGTCCACTATTCACAATGAAACCTTTCCCACATTCACTGCACCTGTAAGGTTTCTCTCCAGTATGAGTTCGCTGATGTACAATCAGCCGACTCTTCAAGGGGAAGCCTTTCCCACATTCACTGCATATGTAGGGCTTCTCTCCGGTATGAGTTCGCTGATGTATGATGAGCATGCTTTTCACAGTAAAACCTTTTCCACATTCACTACATAGATATGACTTCTCTACTGTATGATTTCTCTGATGTACAATGAGATTACTCTTCCTGGGAAAGCCTTTTCCACATTCATTGCATACATAGGGTTTCTCTCCTGTATGAGTTCGTTGATGTTCGATCATACGGCTCTTCATGGTGAAGCCTTTCCCACATTCATTGCATATATATGGTTTCTCTCCTGTATGATTTCGTTGATGTATGATGACATAGTGCTTTGTGGTGAAGCCTTTCCCACATTCACTACAGATGTAGGGCTTCTCTCCTGTATGAGTTCGCTGATGTATGATAAGCATGCTCTTCCCAGTGAAGCCTTTTCCACATTCACTACATACATACGATTTCTCTCCAGTATGATTTTGCTGATGTACAATGAGATTACGCTTGCCCGGGAAGCCTTTTCCACATTCATTGCATATGTAGGGTTTCTCTCCAGTATGAGTTCGCTGATGTTCAATCAGACGGCTCTTCATGGTGAAGACTTTTCCACATTCACTGCATATAAAAGATTTCTCTCTTTTATGAATTCTTTGATGTTCATTTAGCCTGGACTTTCTGGAGAACATTTTTGCACAAAAAGTACATCCGTAAGGTTTTTCTCCTGTATGAACTCTCTCATGATCAGTGAGCTGTGACTTCTTGACAAATGCTTTCCCACATTCACTGCATATGTGGGTTTTTTCTATTTCATGAGTTCTCTGATGCTTACTGACTTGGGATTTAGTGCTACTGGATTTTGTGCTTACAGAGAATTTAGCTGCAGAATAAAGTTCTTCATACTTACCATGAAGAAATGATTTCCCATCTCCATTAAATTTAGTAGAGTTCTTAATTTCACAGCTTTTGCTCTGGTTGACTAAACTTAAATTTGATTTCAAAGTTTTTATATATAATTCAAATGTATCATGATTTTCCCTGAAAAGACAATGGCTTTTGGTTTGAGAGGCAGTATTTCCAAATGCGTTACGTTCATGGTATTGTTCCATACTCTTCAGCATCCTTTGATTTTCCAAGTGATCCTGCAGATGATCATCAACTTTGTTGTTTTCTAGGAAAGAAGAGAACAATGAATCCTTTCATAATCTTGTTGGGGATAAAACTGTTTTCTTAAAAAAACAATCCTTGTTTTATTATTATTATTATTATTATTATTTGAGACAGAGTCTCGCTCTGTTACCCAGGCTGGAGTGCAGTGGTGTGATCTCGGCTCACTGCAACCTCTGCCTCCTGGGTTCAAGCAATTCTCCTGACTCAGCCTCTGAAGCAGTTGGGTTTACAGGCATGTGCCATCATGCCCAGCTAATTTTTGTATTTTTAGTAGAGACAGAGTTTCAATATGTTGGCCAAGCTGGTCTTGAACTCCTGACCTCAGGTGATCCCCCTACCTCGGCCTCTCAAAATGCTGGGATTATAGACGTGAGCCACCACACCCGGCCAGGTGTTTTTAAATATGGCTATTTAACGACAATACGATGATAATAGTATAAAAGCAACTTCATGTATATACTTTAGTAAAAACATAATAATATAAACAAAAAGTAAAAGCAGTCTGTGTGCAAATAAGGTGAGGCAGTTGACAATCTGTATAGATTTGACTGCTTTCTAAACAGGACCTTGCAAAACGTGGACACAGTAAAATACAAGCAAGTCATTATTACAAGCAAACAACAGGGCTTGGAGGAACACCATTCCACAAAATTTTGGGAGACACCAGACCACAAAGGTGGAAAAGGCAACTGATCCAAAATTCCGAGGGTTGTATTTATTCACTCCACTAGTATTTGTTGAATGACTCCTATGGATAAGGCACTCTGCTGGCATTTGGGATATACAAAATATGCCTTCTTTTCACTGATGCTGAATTCTAGTTAGGAAAAACAGAGGGAACAAAAAAAGAAGGGAGTTGGAAATGTTAAGTGTGGTTTGGTGGAGCAGTGTAGATGATTAGAGTTGGGGGAAGCAGGATATATTTGTATAAAGAAAATACAAGGTTAAATGATGAATTCAATGGGGAGAGTGAGGAAAGTGAGGACTCAGAGATTACTAAATATATGGCTTGAGACACTGGGTAGATGAAAGCATCTGATGAGATGGCAAATATTACTGCAGTCCAGAACATGTAAAGTATACACTGTGAAACATACACTTTGAAATGGTTATCAAATACATAACACAGACATCAAGAATCTGGTTGGAGGTATAAATGGAGAAGGCAGCATGGAAATAATCAGCACATACATATTATTTAAGAAAAAAGGACTGAATGACTTTTTTTTTCTTTTGAGACAGGGTCTCACTGTCACCCAGGCTGGCGTGCAGTGGCACAATCTTGCATCACTGCAACCTCCATCTTCCAGGCTCAAGCAATTCTCCCACCTCAGCCTCCTGAGTAGCTGGGACTATAGGCGCATGCCACCACGCCTGAGTGATTTTTGTATTGTTTGTAGAGACAGGGTCTTGCCATGTTGCCCAAGCTGGTCTTGAACTCTTGGGCTCAAATCATCTGCCCACCTCTGCTTCCCAAAGTGCTGGGACTATAGGTGTGAGCCAAGGCACTGGACCAGGATACCATGTTGAGAAGACATGTAGAATGAAAGAGGAAGGTACAGAGCCAAGGTTTTAGACATTCCAACATTTGGTTTTGGGATTATTTAAGCCCTCTCAGAGGAACCAAATTGTAAGTACAAAGATCAGGGAAATATGCTTACTGAGATATATAGAACAAATACATCCACATACTTGTTGCCTGGCAAGTAAGAATTAGAAATCTCCATCTGTTGAAATTAAGTGAACTGAGATAGACTCTTGTGTGGTAACTGTTATTAAATTTGCCCCTCTTCAATCTGTAGACTACCATCTAACTTTCCAAAAACATCCATCAGGTTTAATAGTCAACACTCCACCCTCTGGTTTAGCTGTGCTGTGTTATCATATGTTCCATTATGAAACAGGAAAACAATGATAGGGAATTTTGCTACTGGCCAGTGTACCATGTAGTTGCCTTCAGAAGAAAATGTGCTGCTGCACGGGATATGAAAACTGTCACTTTCTTCTATCACATTTTGTATGTAGTAGAAAAGTCATATCAAGGCCAGGCACGGTGGCTCACCCCTGTAATCCCAGCACTTTTAGGAGGTCAAGGTGGGCAGATCACTTTAGCTCTGGAGTTCCAGACCAGCCTGGGCAACATGGTGAAACATCATCTTTACAAAAAATACAAAAATTAGCCAGACATGGTGACATGCGCCTGTAGTTCCAGCGACTTGGGATGTGAGGCAGGAGGATCGCTTGAGCCCAGGAGGTCGAGGCTGCAGTGAGCTGAAATCGTGCCACTGCACTCCAGCCTGAGCAACAAAGTGAGACCCTGCCTCAAAAAAAAAAAAAAAGTTGTATAAAATTTTTCCCATTTCAATGTCCCTGATACACTGTTTCCTGCTACCAATAGCATCTATTTCAGTAATGCTACATTTATGTCTCAGCATCAGTTAAATTGTACTAAAGGATAAACTTCCTCCTTCTAGACAAAGGTTGTGCCAGCTTCACCTTTAGTTTTTCTTAAGATATTTAGCTGTTTCTTATTATTGCTACACTGCTGTCATCCAGGTGAAAGGTCAGACTAGCAAGATATTTTGTGAGAAGACAAAAATATAAAAGTAACCAATCCTCAACCATGCTACCTCAATTACTCATATATAAAATCAAAAGTCATCTTGATTAAAAAAAGCTTACATTACCATGAATATTACCATGTTTCTGCTCCACGATTTCTCCAACAAGCAGCTTCTATCACTGACCTGTATTTGGCCAACTTGAGGCCAATCTTTTGATAGTCAAGCCCTTGGTCTTGCACAATTCCTATTTCATGCCTTCATTCTTTTTTTTTTTTGAGACAGAGTTGTGCTCTTGTTGCCCAGGCTGGAGTGCAATGGCACAATCTCGGCGCCCCGCAACCTCCACTTCCCGGGTTCAAGTGATTCTCGTGCCTCAGCCTTCCTGAGTAGCTTACAGGCATGTGGCACCATGCCCGGCTAATTTTGTATTTTTAGTAGAGATGGGGTTTCTCCATATTGGTGAGGTTGGTCTTGAACTCCTGACCTCAGGTGATCCGCTCACCTTGGCCTCCCAAAGTGCTGGGATTACAGGCATGAGCCACTGCACCTGGCCCATGCCTTCATTCTTAGTTCACGTCACCATCTTCCTAATTCAAAATCTAGATATGCTTTGGGCACATCATACTCTTGCTGCAATTCTGACTATCCTGCCATATGCTCTATTTCCTCTGTATTCCTAAATTAACCCCTGTATCGTTAATTTTTATGGTAATCTTCTGTGTAGTGAGGATCTAGATCTAACCTCATCCAAAGAGAGATCTAACATTTGTTCTTAGCTATTAGGAAATGAGCTCTAGGGCCGGGCGCGGTGGCTCACGCCTGTAATCCCAGCTCTCAGGGAGGCAGAGGCGGGAGGATAGCTTGAGCCCAGGAGTTCGAGACCTGCCTGGGTAATATAGTGAGACCCCGTTCTCCACAAAAAGGGAAAAAAAAAAAAAAAAAAAAAAAGGGAAATGAGCTCTAGGCCCCTGGAACGTCCTGGCCTACAGGAGTGTCTTTGTTTGCCCACTGGCTTTAGCTGCTGGACAGTTTAACAATATGATTTATGATAGGGGCTTTGGCCCATGCCATATCAGTTCCACACTTTGGAAAAACTAGACACTCTAGGTATTAGCCCGACTTCTGGGAGAGGCAAAAGACTAAAAGTCAGCCATGTGGGCTGTATGTGACTAGAACCTAATCAAAACTCTGGCCACCAAAGGCTCAAGTGAACTTCCCTAGTTGTCAATACTCTGTATTGTCACACGCTGTGACTGGGAAGAGACGTAATGTCCACAGAGAGAGGAGGATCAGAAGTACTGCACTTGGACCCCCTCCTGGACTACAAATGACCTGGGAATTCCACTCCTAGGTGAAGGCTCAAGAGAAATGAACACATATGTTCCTGAAAAAGTTGTACACGCACTTTCATAGCAGCATGATTCACAAACGCCAACAAGTAGAAACAACCCAAATGTTAATTCAATAGATGAATGGATAAATAAAATGCGGTATATCCATACAATGGAATATTATTCAGTAATAAAAAGAAATGAAGTACTGATACATGCTAAAGAATGGAAGAATTTCAAAAACACTATGCTAAATAAAGCGAGACACAAAAGACCATATATTTTATGATTCTATTTATATAAAATGTCCAGAACAGGCAAATCTATAGAGATAAAAAGTAGAGGCCGAGTGTGGTGGCTCACACCTGTAATCCCAGCACTTTGGGAGGCCGAGGCAAGTGGGTCACGAGGTCAGGAGTATGAGACCAAACTGGCCAACATGGTGAAGCCCCATCTCTACAAAAACACAAAAATTAGCTGGGCATGATGGTGCACGCCTGTAGTCCCAGCTACTCAGGAGGCTGAGGCAGGAGAATCGCTTGAACCCAGGAGGTGGAGGTTGCAGTGAGCCAAGATCATACCATTGCACTCCAGCCTGGGTGACAAAGCGAGACTCCATCTCAAAAAACAAAAAAAAGAAAGAAAAAAAATTGACTGTGGTGATGGTTACATAACTGTTCATATACTATGAAGCACTGAAAAATAAACTTTAAATTGGAAAATTGTATGGTATGTAAATTAGGCTGTTAAAAAACAAATCTATAATGGGAAAAACACATTAGGGAAATGAATACAATGCTACTGTCTAAGATGAACTAAAGGAAAAGCAGAAATCAAATGTACAAAGGAAGTACTCTGAGATAGACATAAGTTATGACCTGGTTTGGACTAGAACTGATGTAGGATGTAAAACAGTCCTTTCTAGGTAAACAGTCAACAAAAATAGTAGAGACTTTTAACAAGAGAACTCCACAGGTAGAGGACATTCAATACAACACCAGCACAGACAGGAAAGAAGTATGGTACTAAAGGAGAATGCAACCTTAAAATAAGATGGGAAGGTTTTTTTGTGGAGAAAAAATGATCTGTATTCCTAACAGGCACTGCTTCTGTGTCCTGAGACACCCACACAGCATTCTTTTACTGATTATAATATGACTTACGCATCTTGCTGGTTCTCGCATACCTGGACAGATTCGACTGTGCCTTTCATCTTCCATTGTCCATGGTTCTTCTCCTCGTTCCAACCTGGAGAGTGCATCTGGTTTGCTGACTTGATAACCTGTTTACGGGAAATGACAGAAGACAGACACACTGGATTGGGCTGGTGTATGTAATGTGAGAGAATGTTACATTTAAGTAACTAGACAGTTTTCACATCTGCAAAGTAAGTAGAGGCTTTTCTCTCAGGAAAGGGCAGATTACAGTCAGATCTTAATATCTGAAAATTTCACATCCAGGGATTCAACCAACCATGGATTGAAAATATTTTTTAAAAAAAATACAATAATAAAAAATACAAAGTGCAGTGGCTCTTGCCTATAATTCCAGCACTATGGGAGGCTGACATGAAACCAACACTTGAAGCCAGGAGTGGGAGACCAGCCTGGGCAACACAGATTCCATCTCTACGAAAAAAAAAAAAAAAAAATAGCCAAGCATGGTGGTTTGCACCCGTAGGCATAGTTCCTCAGAAGGCTGAGGCAGGAGGTTCACTTGAACCCAGTTCAAAGCTGCAGTGTGCCATGAAGTCACCACTACATTCTAGCCTGGGCAACAGAGCAAGATGCTGTCTCTAAAGAAAAGAAAAAACACAATAAAAAACAAATTAAAACATACTGTATAACAACTATTTAAATAGCACTTACATTGTATTAAGTATCAGGCATAATCTAGAGATGATTTAAAGTATTTGGGGGGAGGTGTGTGTAGGTTATATGAAAATACAATGCCATTTTATATGAGATTTGAGCATCTGTGGATTTCATATCCATGGAAAGCTGTGAAACCAACCCCTCTCAGACACTGAGGGGTGACTGTATATCCTTTTACCAGAAGCCCGAGGATGTACCAAAAATCTGCTTTTCAGAGCACTGCAGTAAATTCCAAGGGTAAGCAGCCGAGAAAGCAAAGGCCACAGACTGGGCACCCTCCAGGTGACACAGGGCAGCTGTCCTTACCCACTGATACCAGGTTGCTGTAGATCTCCAGCATCACATCCCGGTACAAGTCCTTCTGAAAAGGGTCCAGGAGCTGCCACTCCTCCCAGGTGAACTCCACAGTAACATCCTCCAGGGTCAGCAATTCCTGTAAGAAAATAGAGCCTTGCTTAATAGAAATGTTTCTCTTTTACTGACATGAAGAATGTGAAGGGAAGTTGTCCTGCTTATATTAACCACATAGACTGCATCCATCTATAAGCCTATTGTATTTTTTAATATCACCAGAGAATCTCCAAGTATTCTATAATTGTACAGTGCCCCATTTGCTCAACAAAAATTAAGGTTTTATATCAACGCCGCTTAGTAAAAACAGGTTTTACATATAAATTTTAATTTCAGTATCTATTGCCCAGTCAAGAAAGTATATGCTACCTACATCTAGGTATCTGATATAAATTGTTTCATTCACTGTAAGCCTTCCCAGCTAATACTAACATAAGACATGGGGAGACTCCAGATGCTAGAATCACAGGACACTATGTTCATGTTTAATTATTAAATGGATTAAAAAATAGAAATGTATAGAAAGCATGAGAAACTATTAAAGAGTAATCAAATTGGGAAAACTTATTTTTGGAAATATATATTAAATATATATGTACACACACAAACATATATACATATGTGTGTATATATATGTATACAGTCACAGGTATGTGTGTCTATTAACAGGAAGATTATATTAGATATACTGAAGAGATAATTAGTGAGTTGGAATTCACAGTAAAAAAAAAATAACTGGGCCAGGTGGGGTGGCTCACACCTGTAATCCCAGCACTTTGGGAGCCTGAGGCAGGTGGATAGCTTGAGCTCAGGAGTTCAAGACCAGCCTGGGAAACAAGGTGAAATCCTGTCTCTACCAAAAAGACAGAAATTAGCTAGGCACAGTGGTACACGCCTGTGGTCCCAGCTACTTGGGAGGGTGAGGTGGGAGGATCGCTGGAGCCCAGGAAGTTGAGGCTGCAGTGAGCTGTGATCGTGCCACTGTACTCCAGCCTAGGTGACAGAGTGAGACCCTATCTTAAAAAATTAAAATAACTGAAAAATGAAGCAGAGACACAAAGTGACAGAAAGTATGAAGGAGAGTTTACTAAATATGGAAGACAGAATGAGGCCTAACATATGCCTATACATAGTTTTTGAAATATTATATTGAAATAAGAGAAGCAATTTCCAAATATCTGAGTGAGAAATTTTCAGAATATCTGTGTATTATTCTCTGATTATCCCATCAGTTTTCATCTAGCTCTTTCCTGCTTCAAGTTCCCACTACCATATGATTATAAGTCATGTTGAGACAGGAGAGTGGCAGTATAGTTGACAAGAGGGTCTCAATTTATTTTCCAGTGGCATTTGGGGCTAGGCCATACCATACAATTTGCCGATTGCCACAGAATCGAGACATTGAAGATGTTATTCTGCACTTTTCTTGCTTCTTTTGTTTCTGTGGAAGTCAGTTGTTAGAACATTTTGTCTTTCTTTTGATGGTAATGCATCTTTCCGTTCTGTTAATGGTTGTTTTCGTAATGTTATATTCGCATCTGATGTTCAATAGTTTCTGTCTGATGTGTCTAGATGCAGATTTTCTGCTTGGCTTTGTTGATTTATTAAATTTGAGTTACTGGTCTTGAACTCCCGACCTCAGGTGATCCACCTGCCTCGGCCTCCCAAAGTGCTGGGATTACAGGCATGAGCCACCGTGCCCGGCCCGGGAATTTACTTTTTTAACCAGTGTGTACTTTATCATTAGAATTCATTTTCCTGTGGGGCCAGGCACAATGGCTCACACCTGTAATCCCAGCACTTTGGGAGGCAGAGGCGGGTGGATTACCTGAGGTCAGGAGTTCGAGACCAGCCTGACCAACGTGGTGAAACCCCATCTCTACTAAAAATACAAAAATTAGCCAGGCATGCTGGCGTGCACCTGTAATCCCAGCTACTCAGGAAGCTGAGGCATGAGAATCCCTTGAACCCAGGAGGTGGAGGTTATAGTGAGACGAGATCACACCACTGCACTCCAGCCTGGGAAACAGAGTGAGACTCCATCTCAAAAAAACAAAACAAACAAACGAACAAAAAACAGATTTCTTTCCCTTTGGAATCCATGAGTTATTTATGTAATTACAAAAAATGAAAGCAATAAAAATATGTAAGAATTGGATGTGAAAATGCAGAAGGATTCTGTATATTCTGAGATGAGGTGAAGTTATCAAACATGGCACCCAACAACTCAAGACCTTATCAGACAACTCCCTAATGCCAAATCTGCAGTTAATGCCAGTTCAGCCATCTGTTCAGGACAAATGGAAGATATGCATGCCTTCCATTTTCCTAGGCCACTTAGATTTTATTCCTAAATAAGCTCACAAAGACACAAAAGACTTGAGTGTGTGGCCTTGCTTTCGTCCCCTGAAAAAACTGTGTCCACTGAGTTTGCTTGGTCTATTTCTATAGGAGTCTCTGAGGAACCCTGTTATAAACAGAAGTAAGAAATCTTCTGCCTTTATTAGAAAACTAGTTCAAAACACTGTTCAAAAAACCATATCACCTCCGGGAAGAATGGCAAATTTTTCTTGAGATCTAAGTGCCATGAAATAATGATCTCCTGAGGCACCTGTCTGCTTTTTCCTCACAGTCACTGTATATTATATAACTTAGCATGACTTTCTTGTACTGGCTGTCAGAGACATCAGATGCAAACTGACAGCTAATGTAATGGAAAGGATCTTCTAGTCAGGCATTATGTTCCAACATCAGTCATTTTGTAGGAATCACATAAACACTATATTCCTGATCTTACTTTACCATGATGTTGGAGTTAGATTTAAAGTTTATTTCTCTCTAGATTCTGAAATGATTTCTTACAGGTCTCTACAAATCCACCATGGAATAAAGAAGAGAATAAAATGAGAAAAAGTCACCTGGGCATTGATCATTTTCTTCTGTCGTGGGAAATGGCCAGCACCTGGGATACTCTGTCTTTGTCTCCTCTGGATCTGCCTTAAATTTCTAGTTAGAAACCTCAGTCACCAGTGAAGAGTGTCCACAAAAATCATTATCTAGGTCCTGGAATCTTCCTCTTTCTTCATTCACTTCTTGTCTCTTTCCAGGGCAGCCGGGACCTGTAGACTGAGGAGCAAAACAACTTTCAGGGGTACATTCACCGTAACACACGACCCTGAATATTTGTCTGTTTATTTAGTTCTCTCAAACCAAAGAAACGCAAGACCCTCAATGAAGGCCAAATGCCTTTCTTCGGTGAAGTGTGGAAGTAACATGAAGAGGAAAGGGGAGGTCACAAAGGTCACACAGCACCATGCCTAAGCAGTAGGTAATTCTCATATCAGCTTTTTAAATAACGCCATATGGATGGTGAGAAACTGTACATTTTTTCCTTTATACAATGTTACCCTCACACCTCTTTAAAAGTCGTTATATATATTTAAAAGTGTTTATATATGGCCCAGCATGATGGCTCACACCTGTAATCCCAGCACTTTGGGAGGCTGAGGTGGGCGGATCACCTGAGGTCAGGAGTTCAAGACCAGCCTGGTCAACATGGCGAAACACTGTCTCTACTAAAAATACAAAAAATTAGCCGGGTGTGGTGGCAGGCACCTGTAATCCCAGCTACTCGGAGACTGAGGCAGGAGAATGGCTTGAACACAGGAAGCAAAGGTTGCAGTGAGCCCAGCCATTGCACTCAAGCCTGGGCGAAAAGAGCAGGACTCCATCTCAAAAAAAAAAAAAAAGTGTTTATATACACACTTCAATATGAAGAACAAGAAACACATCAAAAAAAAGGGGGAGACAGAGAGAAGGAATACGAAGTATAAATACAAATTTAGAAAACAATTCAAAAATATAAATACTGGGAAAATAGCCGCCTTTTATATATGAACATACAAAACCTAAAACACCCATAAAAAATATGCAGTACATTTGCAAGAGGAAGGATAAAAATAGGCTCTTATTAATTTGTGCAGCAGTAATAAAAAAAAAAATACTGTTAAATAGAAAGCTTATTCATCTGCACCCTCTCTGCCCCTCAACAAGACTTTCATTTTCTGCAGGTTCAAGAGCATGGGTTGTCGTGGAAAGCCAGAGGATTAGAAAACTCATCGTGCAGGAAGTACTCGGACCTGAAACTTTTAGGAAATGTTAACGTTCATCAAGTCTGTTTCAGCAGCCAAAGTTTGAGCTCAACACACACACACACACACACACACCACACAGACCCTGCCAGGGCTCCTGTGAAAAGACTTCAGTTTTCACTTGTCTCTACACAAAAGGCCACCACCCCGCCAGATTAATACGAAAACCTTGAGTAGATACACACGTACACTGGCTTCCCTTAATGATTCCTCGATCACTGAGCCTCAGATTAATCCAGAATGTGAAACAGAAGTCACATTAGTTGAAAAAGCCACCCCACCGATTTTCAATCACTGAGCCCCACAGGGGAGTGACCCGCGAGGACCACAATCCCTGACCTCAGGACTCTTGGTCGTAGATCTACTCAGGCCTTTAATCACTGACCACCAGAGCCTCCATGAGGGACCCCCCAAAGATATCCCATCACAGACACCCACCAGGGACTCCTACCAGCTCCCCTCCAAAAGAAAACACCCGCCCCCGCCTCCCCCACACCGCCGCGCTACCTACACCGTACAGCGCCACCAACAACGCAGACGCCCTCAGAATGCTCCCTCCCACCGCGTTTCCACGTCCTGACCCACACACTGACCTGACTCTCCCTGGAATCGCTGCGACCTCTTAAAGACTGAACTTACTTCCCTAAACTTCTTCCACTTCGGGGCCCCTCGCCCAGCTCCCTCCCCACTAAACCTCCTGGGAGGGTCACCCGCGTTTCCATGGAGAGCGGAATGCGGCCTTCCGGCTTTTCCTCAGGAGAAGAGTCCGCGCCGGAGTCGCCTCGCCGCTCTGGGGGCGGCCATCTTTGAGTACGTGACGTACAGACGGCACAGCAGCAGCGAGACGCGGTGGACAGAAGCCTCATAAAACTGTCCGATTTTCAGACACCTCAGCCCTGGCAGAAAATGGAGAGATTATCAGAGGCTTGAGTTCACACAGCCAGATACGGCATATGGGTAAAGTCCTCTGAACAGACGGGGAACAGAATAAGTTGATCTTCTCCTTGCAGGGGATAGTGAACGGCGCAAAATTCTCAAAGGCCGGAACCCATTATTACCACAAAGGCGCGGCGTCAGTTCTTAACGGTCATGATGGCTGTGACGTCTCAGCTCAATGGAAAATTAAAGTCACCTCTGGGCACCTCAATCACTATTCTAAATGCGAAGCGTTTTAGAGGCCGTAGAAAAACTGAATCAAGCGGGATTAGAACAAAAAAGCGAGCGGTGCGTTGCAGGTAACCGCGCCTTTAGGCGGGAGCACTGTGGGGGCGGCCATCTTAGGGGAAGTTCGGTGTCCGTACGGCAGAACGAATGCTCTCTGGGAAGCTTGCGGTGGAACTGGCCCTTGGAATTGTCTTTAGAAGAACAAAACCACCTGGCTCTGTCCTTGACTCTGGTAATGAATCGTTTTCTAGAATTATTTAGGTTGTTGGCAGATTAATTTCCTTCACACAGTTTCCTTGCCTCCACCCCTTTAAAGATAGGAATCTTTAAAGCCAACAATAGTATTGTCAAATACCTTTCATATTTGAAACCTCTGACTATTGCAACTCTCCGGTTTCTCCTATTATTAAGTGCTTGGGCAATCCAGAATAACTTCCCAATGCTAAAGGCTGCTGGTTAGTAATTACAGTGCAGAGTCCTTTTTGCCATGTAACGTAATATAACCATGGGAATTATTCTGGAGTTGGAGATCTGCCTATGATGTGACACTAATGAATATTTTGCAATGAAAAAATACTATTTTTTAAAATTGTCCATATATCTACAGAATTATTACCATAAGTTATACCTTGTGACTTTTTTTTAGAAGAAAGAAGCAAGGATGAAAATATCAACATTTTCAATTGTGTGTTTTCTTTTTAATAATAAAGCATGTGTTCTAATTTACAAAAACCACAGTAAAGCTATTTTCATCGTGTCAGTCTTGAGGCTGAACAACACTTAACATTCTTTTTCCTTTTACCTGTCTGCCTTCTCCCTTCCCCTACACTCTCTATACCCCACACTCCAGGCTCTGTTCCATCATCTTATGCCTATGGCCCCTTTCCCCTGTACCCTCTTATTACTTCCATCTGTCACACCGACACACACTGTCACTCCTCTAAACACTCTAGTGTTAAAAAATTGCCACTGATTGTTTTTGACAAGTCCCCTATGGGTAGGAGTGTTCACACAGATAAAGCTGAGTGAAGTCAAATAGAGAAATACTATGAGAATATACCTATTCAGCAGGCTGCAACACGTTTAGTAGTGAAAATTCTGTCGGGATGGAGGCTTTTGGGTGTTTCAGAGCCATTTCTGCCATTTTCAGAGCCATTTCTACCTCCTCAAGTGCAGATATTCTGCTAGGGTGCAGATATTCACTGTTACTGTTGTTAAAAGGTGGTTGCTTTTCAAGGCTACCTTGGAGCAGAGGATATGGGGATAGGATTAGGGCAAGGTAAATACCACAAGGTAAAGCTCACTTGTGGCCGGTGTTTTGAACTTAATTGGCCACTCTAGAAAAGGAACTAACTGGCCTCTAGCCAGGGCCTAAAAACTAGATCTAGATAGCACAAAAAAGTTACATTAAACTTCCTCTAGTGTCCAATCTATCAGATTCCGATCCTGAAGGACCAACTCAGTCTCTCTTCTACTTCATCTCCTTTCTCTCATCTTATAAAAGATATTCTTTGGGAAAACTCTGTTTATTTTACATATAACTCAGCTTTAGCTGGGCCTGGTTCTCCCCTCGAAGATCTTGCCTTTACCACGTAACTTCCGCAGCCTCGAAATGCTGAAGATTTCCCAGAAATTTGTTCTAATTCCTAGGGATTTAACCTACCAGTATCTCCTCTGTATTCATCTTGGCCTTCTCCATAAAATTAGATTTTGCCTAACCTAAGTACAGATATAAAGCTCAAATCCCCTCAGATATTTCCAAAAGAATTTACTTTTACAGAAAAACCTCAGTGACACATGTGGCCTTTTTTGAAGATACGTAAGAGTGACAGGGACAGAGATAACAGGGCACTCAAGAGCAAAACACTTCAGAACCTCTCATAATAATTACTTTTTCTCCACATCCCCTCTAGGATGCCTCACCTGTGAGTCTTTTCATATCTTCCTCCTCTACCTATGCAGTGCCCCACCTGCTGGTCTTGTGCTGATCTCTATTATGGCCCTACCTGCCCCAACAACTTACATTCTTCTCCATTTTAATATAGATCAATTAATTCTTCCAAGAATATACCCTAAACACTTACATTTATTGCGATCTAGAGAGTAGTAAATCCACCTTTTAGAAAGAATAGTTAGGGATTGCTGGGCGTGGTGGCTCACGCTTGTAATCACGAGGTCAGGAGATCGAGACCATTCTAGCTAACATGGTGAAACCCTGTCTCTACTAAAAATACAAAAAAAAAAATTAGCCGGGTGTGGTGGCCAACGCCTGTAGTCCCAGCTACTCAGGAGGCTGAGGCAGGAGAATGGCATGAATCCGGGAGGGGGAGCTTGCAGTAAGCCGAGATCGCACCACTGCACTCCAGCCTGGGTGTCTAAGCAAGACTCCGTCTCAACCTTTTTTTTTTTTTTTTTTTGAGACAGAGTCTCAGTCTGTCGCCCAGGCTGGAGTGCAATGGCGCGATCTCAGCTCACTGCAACCTCCGCCTCCCATGTTCAAGTGATTCTTCCGCCTCAGCCTCCCGAGTAGCTAGGATTATAGGCACCTACCATCATGCCCAACTAATTCTTATATTTTTTGTAGAGACGGGGTTTCACCATGTTGGCTAGGCTGGTCGTGAACTCCTGACCTCAGGTGATCCACTCGCCTCTGCCTCCCAAAATGCTGGGAGTACAGGTGTGAGCCACCATGCCCAGCCTATCTATCTATCAATCTTATTTTGAATCACACCTCTGGTCACTTTCAGGAACTATGGAAGTTTCTGTCACCCAGGCTGGCATGCAGTGGCATGATCTCAGCTCACTGCAACCTCCGCCTCCTGGGTTAAAGAGATTCTCCTGCCTCAGCCTCCCTAGTAGCTGGGATTACAGGCGCGTGCCATCACGCCTGACTAATTTTTGTATGTTTTGTAGAGACGGGGTTTCACCATGTTGGCCAGGCTGGTCTTGAACTCCTGACCTCAAGTGATCCACCCCCCTCAGCCTCCCTAATGAAGCAATATTTAATTAAGATTTCTATCAATTGGATACTATGCATCAGGATGAAGATAACCTGATTTGTTCACCGTTGCTATCCCCACATAGATGCCACATTAACCAGCTGAAGAAAATCCTGAGACTGCAATAGAAAGAAATGTGGCTCCTCCGTAAGTTTCTGTATTGATGTTCCAAGGATGATGAATGTGTAAACAACTGAATGTTGTGCAAAAACATGCAGTTTACTTATTTATGATAAGATGAGGGGAATTTGTATTTCTGATCCAGACAAAGCAGAGCCTGGATACAGTGGAGTCACAGCTCATGACAACAAAGGGGCTGACACTTGGAAAACACACAGAAATGAGGGCAACGGTGTTCACCAGCCACCACCTGGGATTATGAAATCGAGCAATACAAACATGAATGTAGGAGGAGAGGATATGAAAAGACACAAAGGTGCTCATCAGGACAGGATACTCTGGGTGACTCTGGACTCGGAGGATCTGGAGGAAACATTATTCCTGTGAATGTGTTGGACTTACTGCTTGTGCCTGTACAAAATGAAAATCCTGGAGCCACTGGACAAGATTATGAGCACAGAAAATAAAACTTCAGGGAATACAAATAATGCTGCATACAATGGGTCTATAATTTTGTTAAAACCTAGAGTAGAACAGTAACCAAAATCTCTTCTTTGTGATGTTTTTGTCGCTGTATGGGACAACCAGATACATGGGAAAAATTTACTACAATGTACAGGATCTAGCAGATGGGAATGGAGTATCCAATGTATTTTGCAGCTTTTACTTTAAGATCCTTCCACCTGGAGTTCATGGGGCTGATCCTTAAGGTCTGGAAGACACTCAAGAGGCAGGTGGTGCCAATTGACATAGTCCTGTCCACTCTTTCTACATAGAAAGTATGTTCACATCCAAAACCATTGAAGAAATGTGTCAATCCAAAAGCTGACATTGGGGAACTCCTTTTGAGAGAAGAAACATGGGGTTTCCAATAATCAAGTGCTTGAGACTCACATCTGTGGACCTCAACCTGGATCTTGTGTAAGAAAGAAATAGATAATGGCAAACGAGAGAAGTTGCCTAGGATTTCAACTCTCATCTGTGATAAGAAGATTATCCTTATTGCCACATCACTGGAATCTTTTCTTTCATTCAGCACATGTTCCTTTAAGGATGGTAACAATCATTCTTATGAGAAAACAGCCTTATTGAAGAGTCTTGTCATTAACAGTAACTTTCACTGTGTGCTCCGGTGAGGATAGCCAGGTGCACTTAGAAATGGAAAGAATTACCAGGGTACTTCATCGAAGTCAGCACTAAGGATGAGGTGGTGTTAACCATGGGAGAAGCAATGACAAGTGACAGCAAACAGAAAAAAAGCATCATCTAACATTTTATGAATAAACTGATGAGGTAGTTATAATGGAAAAAAGACATAACCTCAACCGCTACCAACACTATGGAACAAATTACTTCTGAATGAATTGCTGATCTAAATTTTCATGGTAAGTGATACAATTTTTAGAAAAACAATAATAGTATTTTTGTGGTTTTAGAATAACAAAATGTTTCTCAAGTCACACAAAACACATTAATGATATAGGAAAGATGACAAATTAGGCCATAGTAAAATTAAGAGCTGGCACTCCTAAAAGACACACCACACACACACACACACACACACACACATACACACGAGGGGTTTGGAAGAGATGTATGTGCCATAAAAAAGCACAGATTCACACAATAGAGTAAATTATAGTCAAAACATTCCAATAGAAGCTTCAAAAACAGTATTCAATTAATAATTTAGAGAAAATGTTCAATGTCCTTATTAATTGTGAGAATTCAAATAACACTACTACCTAATATCATTGTACACCAACCAGAAATCTATAATAAAAATGGTAGGAAATATCAAGTTTTGGAAAAGATGTGGGTAAATCAGGCACTTCATACCAATGGGTGTTAAAAATGGCACAAATATTTTGGAAAACTCTTTGGTAGTACCTACATAAGCTGAAGAGATACAAACCTAGGTCTCAACAATTACACTCTTACAAATATACCCCAAATAAATTTCTGTCTATATCGATATGTATATATATACACCACCAAAAGATTAATTCAAGAATTTATATACCAGCACTAGTCATAATACCCCAAACTATAGACCATCCACACGCCATCAATAGTAAAATGACTCAGTGATATCCACACAACGGAATCCTTTAAGGCAATGCTAATGTATGCCAACAATACATTCACAGAAATCATATAGAATAAAAACAAAGCAAGTATAAGATAAACTAAAAAAACAGGAAAAGTGATCTAACCTCTTAAATGTTAGAATAGATGTAAACCTATGTCCCAATGCCGCTTCTACAAAAACCCAACCGAACTGTAGCCTTGGACCAGGCATGGTGGCTGACGCCTGTAATCTCAGCACTTTGGGAAGCCAAGGTGGTGGATCATGTGAAGTCAGGAATCGAGGTCAGCCTGGCCAACGTGGTGAAACACCATCTCTACTGAAAATACAAAAATTAGCCGGTGTGGTAGCGTGCATCTATAATTCTGGGTGCTTAGAAGGCTGAGGCAGGAGAATCGCTTGAACTCAGGAGGCGGAGGTTGCAGTGAGCCTAGATCACAGCACTACACTGCAGCCTGGGAGACAGAATAAGGCTCTGTCTCAAA
>NW_012115710.1:2049689-2051603 GCF_000951035.1 Colobus angolensis palliatus | reverse complement strand
AAAAAAAAAAAAAAAAGAAAAGAAAAAGTACTTGATGTCAATAATTCACATTAGATGTCACTGAACTCATTTGTACAATTAAATGCAAATTAATTTAGAAGTGATGATGAAGAAATAGGAAAATCTACCTTATCAATATTGACCCCAGCAATGATAGGAAGCCTAAACAGAAATCTATCCCTAGAAGAAAGAGATATATTTATAGCAGTCTTTCACAAATAAAAACAACAGCATCAAATGGTTTAAATGGCAGATTCTACCATTTTTTTAAATATCATATAAGCCAATAATTGATGCTTTTCTTCCCCCCAAGAAAAAGAACACTCACTGGCTATGTAATTAATGAAGATACACAAAATTTAGCGGTCAAAATTGATTCTTTGGGTTTTCAAACAGACATAGTTAGCAAATAAGTAGAAATTGCAGCCCAAGGTGCAGTGGGATGAAGTGGTTACCAGTGCACTATGTACCTACTTTGCAATGTTTTAAGATACAGTATGGGCCAGGTGAAGTGGCTCATGACTGTAATCCCAGCACTTTGGGAGGCCAAGACAGGCAGATCACCTGAGAGGCCAGGAGTTCGAGACCAGCCTGGAAAACATGGTGAAACCCCGTCCTTATTAAAAATACAAAAATTAGCCAGGTGTGGTAGTATGTGCCTGTAATCCCAGCTACTTAGGGACTGAGGCAGGAGATTTGCTTGAACCCGGGAGGCAGAGGTTGCAGTGAGCCAAGATCATGCCATTGCACTCCAGCCCGGGCAAAAAGAGCAAAACTCTATCTGAAGAAAAAAAAAAAAATTAGCTGGACATGGTGATGCATGCCTGTAGTCCTAGGGAGGCTGGGGCGAGAAGATCGCTTGAGCCCAGGAGTTCAAGACCAGCCAGGGCAACATGACAAAACCCTGTCTCTACCAAAAACAAAACAAACAAAGATACAATATGGTATAAACTTGAGAGCATGGGAAGTAGCAGATAACAGACATACAACTATTTTCCAAATTATCATGCCTCATGTTATCAGGGCACCTTCTCTTTTATTGGCAGAGGGTCTTTATTGATTAAAGGAAAGGATTGCTCTGCAGGATGACCATGTTACATGAATAGCAGACCAGAACATTGAGAGAATGAGATTTTCATCGGAGTAGAATGATAGGTTACCTATCCGCATATATGGTAGACAAAAAATGCATATATGGTAGACAAAAACATGTAAGGAGAATGATAGTCACCTTCTACTTTGAAAAGTAATAGTTGTGGCCAGGCATGGTGGCACATGCCTGTAATACCAGCACTTTGGGAGGCTGAGGCTGGTGGATCACCTGAGGTCAGGAGTTCGAGACCAAACTGACCAACATGGAGAAATTCCCATCTCTACTAAAAATACAAAATTAGATGGACGTGGCACATGCCTGTAATCCCAGCTACTTGGGAGGCAGAGGCATCAGAATCGCTTGAACCCGGGAGACGGAGGTTGCAGTGAGCCCAGATGGCGCCATTGCACTCCAGCCTGGGCAATAAGAGCCAAACTCCGTCACAAAAAAAAAAGTAATAGTTGTATATCAGATTAATGAAAATTAGTCTTATTCTTGGAAACTAAAAAGACAGCAGTTATTACAGAGGGCATTTTATTCAAAAGAACCAGAAGAGTGTTCATGTGTAGGATTCATATTTGTCTACTGAAATTACATTTTAGTATTGATTTTTAATGGATGTATTAATCAGTAAAATGTAATTGCTTGTTTTGCAACCTGGAACAAATCATGTGCCTTACATCAACCAAAGCAAGTTCTGCCTCACTGGGGCACTTCATAATAAATATTAGTAATACATCACGAAGTGCTGAAGGTTGAATGCCACCTATAACAAGTTTTTTCATATTAGATGAATTCAAACAGGATACAATTTTGGGAAT
>NW_012115710.1:2043859-2049104 GCF_000951035.1 Colobus angolensis palliatus | reverse complement strand
AGCCAGGATGGTCTCGATCTCCTGACCTGGTGATCCACCCGTCTCAGCCTCCCAAAGTGCTGGGATTACAGGCTTGAGCCACCGCGCCCGGCCGACCCAGGACATTTTTGTGGAAATACCATGCAGTGCAATTTCAGACTCTGAGCATCTAAAACCTGCCTCAGTATTCATGAATATTTACTATATGATTCTATTTCTACATGCCTTTGTATGTACTAAGATCAATGGCTTGCATTTGCCTTGACTTTTATGCGTGGTAAAAATAAAAATATGGCAAGTATATACAAATGTTAGGAAATGGTCCGGGTGTGGGGACTCATACCTGTAATCCCAGCACTTTGGGAGGCCGAGGCAGGTGGATCACATGAGTTCAGAAGTTTGAGACCAGCCTGAACAACACGGTGAAACTGTGTCTCTACTAAAAATACAAAAATTAGCTGGGTGTGGTGGCACATGCCTGTAATCCCAGCTATTTGGGAGGCTGAGGCAAAAGAATCACTTGAGCTTAGGAGGCAGAGGCTGCAGTGAGTTGAGATGACATCGTTGCACTCCAGCCTAGGCAAGAAGAGTGAAACTCTATCTAAAAATAAATTTAAAAAGGCTAGGTGCAGTGGCTCATGCCTGTAATCCCAGCACTTTGGGAGGCCGAGGCGGGCGGATCACGAGTTCAGGAGATCAAGACCATCCTGGCTAACACGGTGAAACCCCGTCTCTACTAAAAAATACAAAAAAACTAGCCGGGCGAGGTGGCGGGCGCCTGTAGTCCCAGCTACTCAGGAGGCTGAGGCAGGAGAATGGCGTAAACCCGGGAGGTGGAGCTTGCAGTGAGCTGAGATCCGGCCACTGCACTCCAGCCTGGGCAGCAGAGCAAGACTCCCTCTCAAAAAAAAAAAGAAAAGAATTTCTTATTTGTGCTTAGAATATATAGTGAAGTAAACAAACAAACAAACAAAAAATAATAATACATAGTGAATTGGAAAAGATTAAATGTTAGGATAGGCACGGTGGCTCATGCCTGTAATCCTAGCACTTTGGAAGGTCGAGGCGGGAGGATTGCTTGAGCCCAAAAGTCCAAGACCAGCCTGCGCAACATGATGAAACCACCATCTCCACAAAACATACTATTATCAGCTGGGCATGGTGGCACACGCCTGTAGTCCTAGCTACTTGGGAGGCTGAGCCAGGAGCATCAATTGAGCCCAGGAGGCAGAGGCTGCAGTGAGTTGAGATGACATCGTTGCACTCCAGCCTAGGAAACATAGCAAGACTCTGTCAAAAAAACAAAAAAACAAAAACAAAACAAAAACAGAAACAGTGCAAGACTCTGTCTTAAAAAATAATAATAAATTTTTAAAAAAAGATTAATGGGCCAGGGTTGTGGCTCATGTCTGTAATCCCAGCACTTTGGGAGGCTGAGGTGGGTGGATCACCATCCTGGTGATCATCCATCCTGGCCAACATGGCAAAACCCGCTCTTTACTAAAAATACAAAATTTAGCTGGTGTGGTGGTACCTACCTGTAATCTCAACTACACAGGAGGCTGAGGCACGAGAATTGCTTGAACCCGGTAGGCACAGAGGTTACAGTGAACAGAGATCGTGCCACTGCACTCCAGCCCTGGGCCACAGAGTGAGACTTTGTCTCAAAAAAAAAAAAAAAGATTAATGTTCGCTCTGAAGAATCAACATACATAATGGGATATCTTGCGGGGCAGGTAAAGTAGAAACTTTATATATTCAACCCAAAACATATTTTGTTAATTTGCACGTGGGCCACTCCACTAGAACAGGATGGAACCCCACCCACGTTTGGATGCTGGGACTGATGATGTCACATAGTGAAGTATCATATTTGTCACATAATGAGACTCTGGAAAGAGCAGAAGACTTCCCAAGCTGGTTCAAAAGTGGCTTGTGAGAGCAGGAAAATGTGTTGTTGACTATGGTTAAGGAGTAAGGCTAGGGTAAAGGTACCCAGGCATGTCTTGAACTTCCAGCATATACCAAAGAAGGGAGGACTCAGGCTTTATTATCGACTTGCCCAAATGGGCAAAATAGAAAAAGTGGTGTGGCTTAAAAGATATCAGTAATAAATCAAAAAGTAGATTCAGATTCTTTAATCCAACGCTGAATGTTTACTCTTGAAACTCCTGACTTCTAGGTTGAGAAAGCCTCAATTTCCTCATGTTAAAACCTTATACATGTCCTTTCTTCCAGCATAAATAGGACTCTTTATACAATATAATTGTTGAAAGTGCTTCCAAAATACTGCTTAGACAAATTGTCTACAATATTTTTACACTTGAATTGTGAAAATTAATGCTTATAAGACAATAAAAATTGAGTAAGTTAACCAAAAAGCCATTTTTCAAAAAGCTATAAAAATTTCTACATGAGGTTATCATAATAAGCATGGTACTCTATAATAATTTCTCAACTATAGCAAAGCTCCATTTTATTCGTTTACTTATTTATTTAGAGATGTAGTTTCGCTCCTGTCGCCCAGGCTGGAGTGCAGTGGCGTGATCTTGGCTCACTGCAACCTCCACCTCATGGATTCAAGCGATTCTCCCGCCTCAGCCTCCTGAGTAGTTGGGATCACAGGCACCTGCCACCACCTCCAGCTAATCTGTATATTTCTAGTAGAGACGGGGTTTTGCCATATTGGCCAAGCTGGTTTCAAACTCCTGACCTCAAGTGATCCACCTGCCTTGGCCTCCCAAAGTGCTGAGATTACAGGTGTGAGCCACTGCTCCCGGCCTATTTATTTATTTTTAAATAGAGGTGGGGTTTCACCATGTTCCCCAGGCTGGTCTCAAACTCCTGAGTTCAAGCAATCTTCCCACCATGGTCTCCCAAAGTGCTGGGATTACAGGTGCGAGCCACTACACCTGCCCAAAACTTACTTGTTAAAATACTTTTTAAAAACAATTATACACTTTCCTAGAAATCATTTAACCCAATTTATAGATTTACATTTCTTCCCTTGTACTTAAATGAAAAACCTGAAGGCGGCCAGGCACGGTGGCTCAAGCCTGTAATCCCAGCACTTTGGGAGGCCAAGACGGGCGGATCACGAGGTCAGGAGATCGAGACCATCCTGACTATCACGGTGAAACCCTGTCTCTACTAAAAATACAAAAACTAGCCGGGCGAGGTGGCGGGCGCCTGTAGTCCCAGCTACTCGGGAGGCTGAGGCAGGAGAATGGTGTGAACCCGGGAGGCGGAGCTTGCAGTGAGCTGAGATCCGGCCACTGCACTCCAGTCTGGGCGACAGAGCGAGACTCCGCCTCAAAAAAAAAAAAAAGAAAAGAAAAGAAAAACCTGAAGGCTCCATAAATCAAGGTGGTATTTTTAGATTTGTGTGGCAAAAAATATGTACAGAGAACTGACAGATAAAAAGGATGTGCTGTATCAATATGTAAAGGGTCCCATACATTTTAAGTTCCGTAAAATAATTCGAATGATACAAGATAATGAACTGAAATTGCATAATGTGGAAGCAAGAGCTCTGTTGCTAATGTGCAAGTATATCACCAGGAGTTTTAAAACACAACATGTTAATTATACCTTAAAATATATTTCTCCCAGTCTGGGCAACATGATGAAACCCCATCTCTACAAAAAATACGAAATTAACCAGGTGTGGTGGCGTGGGCCTGCGGTCCTGAGGCAGGAGAATAGGGTCTGGAGGCAGGAAACCTAAGGCTGTTTCGTGCTAACTTCCTTGAACTAAGTTGAAGGGAAACCCTTAACTTTCCACACCTAAGTGACAAAAGAACCAGAGACTACTCCCTTTGCAAACCTCTACCTTGTCTGCGAGGCAGGTGGGAAATTCAAAGTACCTCTGATTGATTGCTTTTTGCTTTTACTTTTACAAAGTAAAGACCTTTGTAACTTTACTTCAGCCTCTGATTGGCTGACCGATTGCAGGCCACCATTTTATTTACATGAGGAGACCACCAAGCGGCCAATGGGAAACCTGCAGTAGTCATTTGGACCCAAGAAGATTCTATATCCAGGCCACTGCTCGGGCTTGTTCCCACACTGTGGAGTGTACTTTTGTTTTCAGTAAATTCCTGTTTTCGTTCTTTTGATGCTGCATTCTTTCCTTGCTTTGCTGGGTATTTTTTCCAATTCTTTGTTCAAAATGCCAAGAACCTGAACAACTTGCAGTCAAGACCCTCTACTGGTAACATATTTTGGTGAGCTAGCCAGGAGAGAAGGTAGGTTCAAAGTTTGGGATCTCTTTTTCTCCTTTCCCCTTTTACATACAGGGAAGTCTTTGTCTGGGTCTGTTTTCCTTTCCAACTCAGGACCCTCGGTGGACAGCGCCTAAGCACGAAGACAACTCCAAGTTTCTGGCCAGGGCCATTCTCTGGTGAAACTGAAAGGTTTCCGTGTCGAAGTGCCTGACTGCCACCGCTTGGTTCAGGTGAGAAACCTGAGTCCTTTTCCTCGTTTCTGTTTGAGTCCTATTCCTTTTTTTCTTTTTCTGAGTTCTTTTCCTTTTCTCCTTTTTCAGTCTTTCAGCAGCCGTTTCCTAGTAGCTCCTTGGTAATTGAGGGGAACTGACTGGGGCCACTCTCTGGTGGTCTCTGAAGGCCAAGGAGTGAACAGGGATGGCTGCCCTGCCCAGAAGGGGAAAAGACTCTTTTCTATCCTTTTCAGTAATAGTCCCTAATCCCTATGTGTGACGCAGTTGGCAGGAGTAGCTTGTCCAGGGCGAACTCATAGGTTTCAGGTGACTTAAGCTTCTTTTACTTATGCTAAATTCTTCCCTTCCCTCATTCAACTGGCCAAGGACAGAAAACCCACCTAACTAATGCAAAAAAGGTTATACAAGTCAGAGGGTCTGGGCATGTCATAGGTGGTCTGTGTGGTGCATGTTGGTGGAGGGAATTCATGAAAGGGAATTTATTGCCTAAGTTGAGAGGGTTAAAGAGTTGCTTTAAGTGGGATAGAAAAACTTGTCAGGTCCTCAGTGCTGGAGAGAACCATTCCAAAGCGGTGCCAGCACCCATCTAAGGTCAGAGATGTCTGACAGACTAAGTTGGAGCCCTAAAGGGGGGATGCTCCCAGGGACCCCACTCTGGGCCCAGAATTTTTCCAGGGGGATGCCCCAGGTAAGATTTGGGTCACCTAATGAGCCCTCCACTTTTCAAAGTCCTCTTCTCTTTTCCAGACCACTATGGGCAACTCTCCACCTATTTCACCCGATTCCACGCTTGGCTATATCCTCAAC
>NW_012115710.1:2032146-2043429 GCF_000951035.1 Colobus angolensis palliatus | reverse complement strand
AGATAGAGTTTCGCTCTTGTCGCCCAGGCTGGAGTGCAATGGCTTGATCTCAGCTCACCGCAACCTCCACCTCCCAGGTTCAAGCAATTCTCCTGACTCAGCCGCCCAAGTAGCTGGGATTACAGGCACACACCACCATGCCTAGCTAATTTTGCCTTTTTAGTAGAGATGGGGTTTCTCCATGTTGGTCAGGCTTGTCTCGAACTCCCAACCTCAGGTGATCCGCCTGCCTCGGCCTCCCAAGTGCTGGGATTACAGGCATGAGTCACCGTGCCCAATCAGATGACCCCCTTTTACAAGAGCCACTTGTCTCTAAGGATGAACAGCGACCATCCCTATCATCCCCTTACCAAGTGCTCCTGAGGCTAAAACCCAGGAGCAAACACCGGGGACCCTACTAAGTCCCCCTAACACTCGGAGGGGAACACCATATTCCACTCTCCCTCCAGCCTTGCTATACCTTAGGTAAGTAGCAGGAGACGAACGACCAGTCAGTCCTATTGCAGGTCCCCTTCTCTATAGCTGATATACAGCAATTAAGGAAAAGCTAGGAAGCTACTCTAAGAATCCTAGGAAATTTGCAGATGGGCTCCAAAAGTTGACCTTATCACTGTTGCACTCCAGCCTGAGGGACGGGGCGGTTACATACAAAGATGATTTGAGAATCTTGTGTGCAAAACCTTAAAACCAGCTGCAAAACATGTGAAGCAACAAGTGACAGACGTGAAAAGAATGTACCAATCTAGGTGGAGCACAGATTTTTAGGGTCGTGAAAGTACTCCGTATGTTTGCCATATCCCAAAGTAACTGTTTGTCAAAGGACACTGAACACAAGCTCAGTGACTTACGTTGTAAATTTACATTCTTCTCCACCATACTCCATGCTGCTTAACTCACCACAGTAGTGACCTTAATCTTCCAGAAAACATGGATATGAAGGAACCACACCTAATGAAGCAGCCCGCTCATCTGATTTATTCCCAGAGGCCACAATGAAGGATGTATAGGAAAGGCAAGACTTCATACTTTAGGATGAAGGTCACAAATAGTTAACTAGCCTTTTTAAGAAATGTCAAAGTGAATACAATTATCTTAGATACTGAATTAGCCATGTGCACACATGCTCTTGCTCCTTTGATGTACATATTACCTGGGGTTTTGACAAATTTTGTCTTGTAGTTATTTGACAGTAGGTATCATTCCAGGTTAATCCTGGATGGAGAAGCAGACTTAGTTATCCACAGTATGGTTTACCTAATGTGGAATTTGTTGAGAAATGGTTTAAAATTTTACCATGTTAATTACATTTGCAAGGTTTCTATCCAGCATGAATAATTTGGTGAAGCCTGAAGACACACTACTGATTAGAGGTCCTTCCATGTTAGGCACGATCATTTGGCTTTTCTCCTGTATAAATTCTCTCAAACTCCAAAAACATGAACATTTGATTTTTTATTTTTTTGAGACAGAGTCTTGCTCTTGTCACCCAGGCTGGGGTACGTTGGTGCAATCTTGGCTCACAGCAACCTCCACCTCCCGGGTTCAAGTGATTCTCCTGCCTCAGCCTCCCAAGTAGCTTGGATTACAGGCGCCAACCACCATGTCCAGCTAATTTTTGTATTTTTAATAGAGATGGGATTTCACCATGCTGGCCAGGCTGGTCTTGAACTCCTGACATCAGGTGATCCACCTACCTTGGCCTCCCAAAGTGCTAGGATTACAGGTGTGAGCCACCACACCCGGCCCATTTGATTTTTTTTAAAAAAGGCTTACCACATTCGTTACATTTTGTAAGGCTGTTCTCCAGTACGAATACTCTGATGTTTCCGTTTTGATGTTCGGGTAAAAAGCCTTAGCACACACGTTACATTTGTGTGGTTCCTGTCCAAGATGTATATTCTGATGTCTAGTGAGTTCAGATACCTCGGGAAAGCCTCCAGCACATACATTTATATGATTTATTTCCAACATAAACTCTCATGTCAAGTAGTGACTGAACTCTGCTACAAAGTTTTTGTCACACTCATTTCATTTGTAAAGCATATCTGCACTTTGAGTTATTTATAGATCCACAAGTTTTGACCTTTAAGTAGTATTCTTGCCACACATATTACACTTCTGTGATTTCTCTCCAGGATGTATATTCTTATGCCTAGTGAACACTTGCTTAAAACTTAGCTGTATTATTCACTTCATGTGTAAATGTATTAGGCCATAATTGCATTGCTAGAAAGAAATACCTGAGGCTAATGTATAAAGAGGTTTAATTGGCTCACAATTTTGCAGGCTTTACAGGAAACGTGGTGCTGCCATCTGCTCACCCTCTGGGGAAGCCTCGGGAAGGTTAAAATGATGGTGGAAAGTGAAGGGGGAGTGGGCATGTCACATAGCCAGAAGAGGAACAAACGAGGGGGGTGCTATTCACGTTCATGCATGCGCATGTGTGTGTGTGTGAGACAGAGTCTCACTCTGTCGCCCAGGCTGGAGTGCAGTGGCACGATCTCAGGTCACTGCAGCCTCTGCCTCCAGGGTTCAAGCAGTTCTCCTGACTCATCTTCTCGAGTAGCTGGTACTACAAAGTACCTGCCACAAAGCCCAGCTAATGTTTTGTATTTTTGGCAGAGACAGGGTTTCACCATGTTGGCCAGGCTGCTCTTGAATGCCTGACCTCAAGTGATCCGTCCACAGTCTCCCAAAGTGCTGGGATTACAAGCATGAGCTAGGCGCCTGGCCCTGCCATTCACTTTTAAACAGCCAGACCTCATGAGAACTCACTATCACAAGGACAGCAACAAGGGGATGGTACTAAACCTTTCTTGAGAAATCCACCCCCATCATCCAGTTGCCTCCCACTAGGCCCCACCTCCAATGCTGGAGATTACAATTCCACATGAGACTTCAAAGGGAAGGGACAAATAGACAAATTATATCAGTTAAGTATAAATTATTTGGAGATCCCAGAAGTTAGGACAACGTCTAAAGGCCTTTCCACATTGAGTTTAGTTGTAAGGTTCTCTCCAGTATGTTTTATCTGATGTTTAGTAAGGCCTGAGCGACTAATGTAAGATTTGCCACACTCATTACATTTATAAGGTTTTTCACCAGAATGAATTCGTTGGTGTTTAGTGAGGCAAGACCGCCGCCCAAATGCCTTGCCACATTCAATACATTTGTATGGCTTCTCTCCGGTATGGTTTCTCTGATGGTAAATCAAGTTTGACCTTTCGATAAAAGCTTTACCACATTCATTACATTTATAAGGTTTCTCTCCAGTATGCATCATCTGATGATTAAGCAGAATTGAACGTACTCTAAAGGCTTTGCCACACTCATTACATTTGTAAGGTTTCTCTCCAGTATGAATACTCCAATGACGTGCGAGGCCTGAGCGATAACGGAAGACCTTGCCACATTCATTACATTTGTAAGGTTTCTCTCCAGTATGAATTCTCCGATGCCTTGCAAGGGTTGTAGTGGAATTAAAGACTTTCCCACATTCAATACATTTGTATGGCATCTCTCCAGTATGTCTTCTCTGATGGTACACCAGACTTGTTTTATGACTAAAAGTCCTACCACATTCACTACATTTGTGTGGTTTCTCCCCCGTAGGATTTCTATGATATTTTGCAAGTTTTGAACTTTGGATAAAAGCCTCGCCAAACTCATTACAGTGGTAAGGGTTCCCTCCGGTATGAATTACCAGATGTTTAGTGAGGCTTGAACGCTGAGTATAGGCTTTGCCACAATCATTACATTTGTAAGGTTTCTCTCCAGTATGAATTTTCCGATGACGTGCTAGACATGAGTAGTAACTGAAGACCTTACCACATTCGTTACACTGGAAAGGTTTCTCTCCGGTATGACTTCGCCTATGTATTGAAAGATTTCCACTGTCAATGAAGACCTTGCCACACACATTACATTTGTAAGGTTTCTCTCCGGTATGCATTCTCTGATGACGTGCTAGGCATGAATAGTAAGTGAAGACCATGCCACATTTATTACAATGGAGCGGCTTCTCTCCAGTATGACATCTCATATGAACTGAAAGGTATCCACCGTAATTAAAGACCTTGCCACACACATTACATTTGTAGGGTTTCTCTCCGGTATGAATTCTCTGATGTATAGTGAGTAATGAGCCCCAATTAAAGGCTTTGCCACATTCATTACATTTGTAAGGTTTCTCTCCAGTATGAACTCTCCGATGCACTGCAAGATGTGAATGTTGACTGAAGACCTTGCCACATTCATTACATTTGTAAGGTTTCTCTCCAGTATGAATTCTCCGATGCCCTGCAAGACGTGAACGTTGAAAGAAGACCTTGCCACATTCATTACATTTGTAAGGTGTCTCTCCAGTATGAATTATCTGGTGCCTTACAAGTTGTGAATTTTGATAAAAGACCTTGCCACATACATCACATGTATATGGTTTCTTTCCTGCATGGATTATCTGATGTGCAGTAAGGCTTGAGTTCCGTTTAAAGGTTTTGCCACACTCATTACATTTGTAGGGTTTGTCTCCAGTATGAACTGTCTGATGAGTTGCAAGAGAGGAACTTTGACTAAAGCACTTCCCACATCGATTACATTTGTAAGGTTTCTCTCCAGTATGAATTCTCTGATGAACTGCAAGGTGAGAACTTTTACTAAAGGACTTGCCACATTCATTACATATGTAGGGCTTGTCTCCGGTGTGACTTCTCCGGTGATTTACAAGATCTGAATTTTGTCTGAAGATCTTGCCACATATATCACATTGATATGGTTTCCCTCTTGTATGGACTTTCTGATGTACTGTTAGTAGTGAGCCCCGATTAAAGGCTTTGCCAGACTCATTGCATCTGTAAAGTTTCTCTGTTGTATGTATCATCTGATGATTAATAAGACTTGGAGATACTCTAAAGGCTTTGCCACACTCATTACCTATGTAAGGTTTTTCCCCAATGTATGTTTTCTTGTCTTGTGTAGGTAACGAAAGTTGCAAAAAATCATTCCCATATTTCCTAGAAATGTTGGTTTGGACACTAGGAAAAATTCTTTGAAGTGGTGAAGCTAAAAAACCATTATTAACTGTCTTCTCAATTTGATTACATTCATAAATTTTCCCTGCAGTTTGAAATTTCTGCAATTCAGCCAGACCAGACTGAAAGCTTAATATAAGCTGATTTTCAATTTGCTTGTTTTCTACATCCCCTTGACTATGTCGAACTCTTGTACCAGTAAGATTGTTTTTATGGGTCATCGGCACTTCTTTACAATTTATTTCACCATCTTTCCATTGAAAGTCAAGGTCCTGTAGATTTCTGTGGATTTCCCTGAAGTAAACATTTTCAATGTCATAGCTTTCATGTCCTTCCAACATCACTGTTTGGAATTTTTCTCCTGTGTTACTGTTCTGTATTGGTGGTAATTCCTTGATCACACCTTTAGGAGAGATACCTGCAAAATATAATGAACATGGGGTTTTTAAATAACTATTATTGGTAAATATCATTTTATACTGAAAACACACTACACTAAACATAATATACTAGCAAGTTGTGAAACTTTTCTACCATGATCTTCTATTTGTAGAAATGCAAAATGAATAGAATTCTGTAGTAAAGAGTGATCACATGTAATTCAAATCAATTTTAGGAAAGCCTAGTTTCAAACATCCTTTGACCAAAAGACTCATGTTGTGCAAACATATCTGAGCACCAAAACAAGTATTTTGCAACCACTGACCCCAAATGACACACCAACCAGCAGTAAACATATGGCTCCCTCATAATAGAAGAGAAAAAAAGTTACATATATTTATTTCATACAAATAAATGCTAAAACCACAGCAAGATATACTGTAATGGTAAATATTAACTAATTAATAATCATAATATAAATTAATAAATAAAACATTCTAATAGCCTGTGATAAAACCAGCAGGTAAATAATGAACAACCACAAAATACAAATTTATAGTATGAAATTCTAAACAATTCTCCATTAATAATAAGCAAGAACTTATAGTCTAGAGACAGCATATAATAACTAGAAAATATGTTGAGATCACTGGCTTTTAAAGATAAAAGAAAGGTAAATATGTCTATGGCCATACCACCGTGAATGCATCTGATCTATCTGATCTCAGAAGCTAAGCAGTGTCAGAACCCGTTAGTACTTGGATGAGAGAAAGGTAAATATATAACATAATAAAGAATGAAAACTGGGGACAGGTCAGCCAGGTTCAGTGGCTCACGCCTGTAATTCCAGCATTTTAGGAGGCCAAGGCGGGTGGATCACGAGGTCAGGAGTTCGAGACTAGCTTGGCCAACATGGTGACATCCTGTCTGTACTAAAAGTAAAAATCAGCTGGGCGTGGTGGCACATGCCTATAATCCCAGCTACTCGGGAGCCTGAGGTAGGAGAATCGTTGGAACCTAGGAGGTGGAGGTTGCAGTGAGCCGAGATTTTGCCACTGTACTCCAGTCTGGGCAACAGAGCAAGGCTAAAAAAAAAAAAAAAAAAGGAACAAGTATGGTGACTCAGACCTATAATTCCAGCATTTTGAGAGGCCAAGGCAGGCAGATCACTTGAGGCCAAGAGTTTGAGACTAGCCAGGCCAACATGGTGAAACCTCATCTCTACTAAAAATATGAAAAATTAGCCAAGTGTGACAGTGCATGCCTGTAATCCCAACTACTCAGGAGGCTGAAGCACGAAAGTCACATAAACCCAGAAGGGGGAGGATGCAGTCAGTCAAGATTGTGACAATGCACTTCAGCCTGGGTGACAGAGAGAGACTGCCTCAAAAAAAGAAAAAAACTTGGGAAAGGAAATCAGAAATCCCAGTTACGATTTCGTGCCTACAACTATGTAACAAACAATAGAGTAACTCCCTATGTATTCACTGTCTTTTTTTGCTTTTGGTTGAGATGGAGTCTCACTCTCTCACTCAGGCTGGAGTGCAGTGGCATGATCTCACCTCACTGCAACCTCCAACTCACAGGCTCAAGTGATCCTCCCACCTCAGCTTCCTGAGAGCTGGGACCACAGAGGCACACCATCATGCCCGGTTAATTTTTTTGTAGTTTTGGTAGAGATGAGGTTTTGCCATGTTGCCCAGGCTGGTCTGGAACTTCTGAGCTCAAACAATCTGCCCACCTCTGCCTCCCAAAGTGCTGGGATTACAGGCATGAGCCACCATACCCAGTCCTGTTCATTGTCTTTAATTATCCAGTTCATTGGCCATAAAACATGTATGATACAGAGATTGCACTTGGAAAATGTATGAACTAAGATAAAAGACAACACTGTTTGGAACAAACTGCAAAATGAAAACTTAGAGATACAATGTAGACTGCTCTAATATAAAGACTTATGTCTGCCAAAATTTCTATGCTAAGGTCCCATCCTCAATGTGATATAGTATTTGGAAGTGTGGTCTTTGGGCGGCAATTACGTCAGGATGGTGCATAGAACTTCAGGAATGCAATTAGAAGAAATGTGAAAAAGCTTCTGTTTTTTGCATGGCAATCTTTCTGCCACATGAGAACACAAAAAGAGTCAGCCATGGCACACCAGACAAAAGCCCACACCAAGAACCAAAGTGGCTGCGTCTGACATGTTGAACTTCGTACCACTGAGATCTGTGAAAAGTCAATTTCTGCTGTTTAAACCACCCTATCTATGGTATCTGATGTAGCTAGCCATGCTGACTAAGGTAAAGCCAATATGCTATCTCATTATAAACATGAAACAATGTTGATACATGTTACTAAACAAATTTGTGAGTCTTTACTATAAGACATGCAATATTCTAAGCTAGTTAACAGCATTAACTTGTTTAAAAAGTCTTTAGGTAAGTTATCATTATTTAACAAACAAGCACACTAAATATGCCCACAGGATTTATCTATCTATACCCAATTTACAAAGAAAGTAAGATATGAGAACCTGGGTTTGCAACATCAAACATGTTTTTAAAAACAACTTCCCAAACAAGCAGTGCAGATAACAGGTCAACCCAAATATCAAGAGTGTAGAAATAATTCAAGAGCCATTTTGTGTAGAGCACCTGATTCTGTCACTGTTTGGGGTGCCACTATGTAACCCGCATGGACCTACGGGAACTGAACAAAGGGGGCGAATGCGGGAATAAAAGACGAGACAAAATATATTTGGAAGAAGGGGTCAGGGGGCACCTTGCCTCTAGTGGACAAGGGCCCTGAGCTTTACACAGCCCTCTGTATTTACTAAGCAAGAGAGATAGTGAGAAGGAGGGTGGAAGAAGGAGTCAGCTGCTCAGCCCAAAGTAGGTTTGCAAGACTGCATTCCTCAAACAACAGGCTCTAGATATCGCAGTAGATGACCTTGGCGTCAGGGAGTGATTGCCTCCAGCAAAACTTCTGTCAGCAGGAGCAGTCATGAGTCTGCCCACATCCTGCATTCATGATAAACAATTTGCTGTTTGATCATATAGCCTCCAATGGACTGCTGAGTTGGTCACATCCCACGAACCTTCTGCTCCCTGCAATGCTGTGTTGCCAAAAGCATTATTCAGCCATCCGTCACGAATAACGAATGGTTTCTGAGTCATCATCCCCTGCACATATTGATTTAGGCAGTGTTATCAGACAGTGGTCAAGTGAATGAGTAGGGGTGACCCCTTACAGAATGAGAGTAGCATGGGAGGTGAGGGAGTTCTGCAATAATGGAAGTATAAAATTAATATGCTAGGCAGTAACTGGGTAGTCCATCTGGACCAAAGTAATATGTTAGCAAAGGCCTAGGAGGAGAAAGGGCAAGCGGGAAGAGCAAGGATTAATAAGCATGGGGCAGCAAGGTTTGTGTGCTTGCAGAGCTGTGGGAGTGTAATTACACAAAAAACAGCTAAAATCCTGACTTTGGAAGAAAAGAGAAACTAATGTAGAAGTAGCATTGTACAATACTTAAACGTGAGAAATACACTATGGGTGATGGACAACAAGGGAAGACAATTAAAAAGGAGGTGGTATGATGATATGGGAAGAAAACAGATTATGTCTCTATAATATTTGCTATGAAATTTATCAAATTGAATGTCCCATGAGTTCCATTTCCAGGTATATGCTCAACAACCCTACCTATCAGGAGATATGTGAAAGACTGTTCTTACAATTCAGTCCTTAAGAAAAAAACCTGAAAACTGCCATGAAGAGGAGATGGATGAATTCATTTCGTACACACACATAAAGACACCATAAAACTTTATTGATAGTACAAGAATGTTAAGGAGACATGGGGTGCAGAATGAGGACCCTAGCACAACAGGCGAAGATTTGAGAAAACAAAGAAAGCAGGAGACTCTTGTCAAGGTTTAAATATATGTTAATGGAGACACAGTACATACGATGAAAGTAACTGGGATATCAAAACACAACATGGAAGCAGATCTGTAAAAAAGTCATTTTTGTATGTAACCGAAGTTAAGCTGTTATTAGTTTAAAATAGGATGTTATAAATCAAAAGTGTTTTCTGTAATTGCAACAGTAACCACAAAGAATGTATAGAAGACACACACAATGGAAGTAAAACCATTTCAGGAAAAAAAAAATCAACTATATGAAAATGAAGGCAGTAAGAGAAACAGAACAAAAAAAATCTAAAAGAGATATAGAAAACACTTAACAAAACGGCAATGTAAGTCCTTTTCTATCAGTAATTACATTAAATGTAAGTGGTTTATACTCCACAGTCAGAAGACAGAGACTGGCTGAATGAATTTCTAAAACTGGCTTCACCTACACACTATCCAGAAAATACTCATTTTAATTCAAAGGACATATGTAAGCTGAATTGAAGGGATGAAAAAAGATATCCCCTATAAACGGTAACAGAAAGACATCAGTGGTGGCTAAACTGATGTCAGTTGAAATAGACTTTATGTCAAAACTGGAGACAAAGAAGGGCATTATATAATGATTGAAAGGTTAATTAACTAGGAAGATATAATAATATGTGCCTAGTATAGCAATCCTCAATATGTGAAGCAAAATTAATACAACTAAAGGGAGAAGTAGTTTCACAGTAATAATAAGATACCTCAATGGCCTATTTTTACTTCTAAATAGGACAATCAGACAGAAGAAAAATAAGGAACTAGAGAACCTATACTACACATCAAATTGAACCTAACCTATATATGCATAACACAACATCCAAAAATAGCGCAATACAAATTTTTCAGAACTGCACATGAAACATTTTTCAAAAGAAATATTGGAAAAGAAAAAATTTTTAAAACTTTTTAAAGACTAAAATCATAAAGCATAACTTATCCCATCATAATAAAATAAAACTAGAGATCAAGAAAGAAAATTAGATTATCAACAAATATGTGGAAACAACATACTCTTAGGCCAGTGTGGTGGCTCACACCTGTAATCCCAGCAATTTGGGTGGCTGAGGCAGGTGGATCACCTGAGGTCAGGAGTTCAAGATCAGCCTGGCCAACATAGTGAAACCCAGGCGTGGTGGCAGATGCCTGTAATCCCAGCTACTCGGGAGGGTGAGGCAGGAGAATCGCTTGAACCCAGGAAGTGGAGGTTACAGTGAGCTGAGATTGTACCACTACACTCCAGCCTGGACAACAAGAGCGTAACTCCATCTCAAAAAACAAAAACAAAAACAAATAAAACCATACACTTAAACAGCCAATATGTCAAATCAGAAATCACAAGGGAAATTTTAAAAAATCTCAAAACAAAGGAAAATGAAAATAGAACATACCAATACTTGTGAATGCAGAAAAGAGTGCTAAGATAGAAAATCTATAGATATAAATGCTAACATTAAAATAGAAAGATATCCAATGAAACAGAATAGGAAACCCAGAAATACAGCCACACACCTACAACCACCTGATCTTTTATAGTCAACAAAAACAATTGGGAAAAGACATTCTGTTCAACAAGGATGCTAGAAAAACTGGCTAGCCATAAACAGAAGAATGAAACTGGACTCGTATCTCTCATCATATACAAAAATTAATTCAAGATGAATAAAGACTTACATGTAAGACTTCAAGCTACAAAAATTCTAGAAGAAAATACAGGAAAAACTTTTCTGGACAAAATACAAGTTTTTTTTGTTTTTAGAGACAGAGTCTTGCTCTGTCACCCAGGCTGAAGTACAGCGGCGTGATCTCAGCTCAATGCAGCGCCTGTCTCCTGGGTTCAAGAAATTCTCTTGTCTCAGCCTCCCAACTAGCTGAGATTACATGCATGCACCACCACACCTGGCTAATTTTTTTGT
>NW_012115710.1:2021881-2031508 GCF_000951035.1 Colobus angolensis palliatus | reverse complement strand
TGTTAGCCAGGATGGCCAATACAAGTTTTTAAGAGAATTTATTCTTCATTGCTTGAGCATCATGAAAAAAATATATAGGTTTTATAAATAGTAGAGAAGCCCCTGAAGTGTAAGAAACGTGCTAAGCGTAAAATAAAGTTAGATTTTTAAATAATGATTCAGTATAACATGATGGACATGAATGTAGACAGGAGAATAGTCATTATAATATAGTATTTGTTCCAAGAAAGAAAAAAACAGTGCAATTTGAACACTCAGCAAGCTATATTTAGGAAACTGAAACTTATTACAGAAAAGCAATGTATGTTATATAACAAAGAATGATCAATCTATTAAATGGTATTTCCACAATTAAGATAGTAACTTAAAAAATTATGTTCAAGATATTAAAAATTTCCAACTTAAAAACTGTAATCAATTTAATTGACAAACATATACTTTCATAGTAGGAATGAAGTCAGGTGAAACAGAAGTAAAAGCAATGACTGAAACTGTCAACACAACACTGTGGAGTTTGTGTAAGTTTTAGGGAAACTGCTGCTGAGCTATACCATCTGTACTAGAGAAGGAAATCTTGTAAAATACATAACACAATATGCATTCCCCAACACAACACTACCACACATAGAAACATAAAACAAAGAAAACTGAGTATCCTCAAAACTATGGAACTGATTGTTACATAAATAAAAACAAAGTTCATTTATAATACATGAAAGTGCATCACATGAAAGCAATGGCTGCTTAAAACGAACTTTGTGGACTTAAAAAAAAATAAGCCTCATTCAACTTCATTAGCTTCCTCAAGATCAAAGTCGTACTCACTGTAAACAAAAATACTGGAGAAGAAAAGTGTGGCATGAGCAGTGGTTCCCACACTAAGTGTGAAGACAGAGATATGCTCCCTGCGCAGGACTAAGTATAAAGAGAGGATCTTTGTGTCAACTGTCTTTACAATTCTTCCATGTAACAATCTCAGGACACCCAACTCATTCCCGTCACGTACCCAAGAAGAGTGTCCAAAGAAGAACTAAGAAAATGGCTGAGGGACCTGAACAGGAAGAGGGCTGAAGACAGTCCCGTGTAGTTCTAGGACCTCAGCTTCAAAGGAAGGGCAACCAGTGTTTCCCCATCTCCTGACCAGCACTTTCAAGTATACGAAATGAGGTGGAACCAGAAAAGCTCCAGACATCAGGACTACGGAGCCCTCAGCTCTAATCTATATGGATCAGAGAACTGAGGATCAGACGGAATCAAGAACAGGAGAAGAGACCACACGGGAAAGAGACTTCTTTGAAAAGGCCCTTCCCATGCCACAGAGTCAAAGCATCAGAGTTCAGAGAATTCAGATGACACTGTGGTTCATCCTAACAGTCTTGTCCTTTGCTCTGTTTGAGCTGCAGCAACCCGTGGAGAGTGAAAGCGTAAACTTATACGTGTCTGGAGAGCAAAGTGATAAGCAGGAAAGAAGAAAAATTTTGGAGCTCACAGAAAATCAAATTTGTTTCCCCACAGAACTCTCCCACTTGCAGAGTTTTACACACACAATTTCATCATGCTGCTTCCATTGTGCCCATCTGAGCTCTTACCTGTGATCACGCCTTTCATGCATTCCCCCCAGTTTGGGTTCCTTGCTATTTTCACTTGGCTCACCACAGTCCAGGGCTCTTTCCCTTGCTCCAACATGGAGATAATATTCAGGTCAGGAAGACAGAGTCCTGCTTATAAAAAAAAGAAAGATGATGTCCCATGGTTTTTCCAGAACCCAGCCTAATGTTTAGGGAGATGAGAAAACACTGCAGTTGAATCTATAAAATATTTCACAAACTCATCCATTGATTGCCTCCTTCTGAATGTTTAGGGAACACTATAAGATGCAGATATCTAGCTCTCTCCCAAGAAATACTGAATCAAAAACACAGGGATAGGCCAAGCGTACTGGCTCAAGCCTGTAATCTCAGCACTTTCGGAGGCCAAGACGGGAAGATGGCTTCAGCACAGGAGTTCAAGATCAGCCTGCGCAACAGAGTGAAACCCTGTCTCTACCTGGGCATGGTGTTGCACACCCATAGTCCCAGCTACTTAGGAGGCTAAGGTGGGAGGATGGCTTGATCCCAAGAAGCTAAGGTTGCAGTGTGCCGAGATCACACCACTGCATTCCAGCCTGGGTGACAGACTGAGACTGTGTCAAAAAAAAAAAAAAAACCACAGGGATAGAAAACAGGAACAGGGAATTGGATATATTAACTCTGCCATAAGGTTTTATATGTACCTCAGCTCTGGAACCACCACTAACGTACAAAGAAGGAAGCAGAACATCCATGAAGCTTTTTATTTGTGAATCAACAAGGCTTCAATCTCTGTCAAATAATGTAGGGCCTCCCAAGAAACACAATAAGGAAAGTACAAAAATGCACAAGAGAAGATCCTAACTTCTAGAGGAAAATTATCCTCACCCAGGAAGCCCAGGTTCCTGTAGTTCTCCAACATCACGTCCCTGTATAAAGCTTTCTGAATAGGGTCCAGGCATTTCCACTCCTCCTGAGAGAATTCTATGGCCACATCCCTGAATGTCAAAGATCCCTGAAATGAAAAACACATTTCAAGATGAGCAACAGGTGAGCTCTTATCTTTACATAAAATGAGAAGAGGAAAGAACTGTCACATCAATTTGATTGAAGTGTGTGTTTTGACATATCCATTAAAAGCATCTGTGAGATAATCATGTGTCCCTAATTTTGGGTTTTATTTTATTTTATTTTATTTTTTTTTTTTTGAGGCGGAGTCTCGCTCTGTCGCCCAGACTGGAGTGCAGTGGCCGGATCTCAGCTCACTGCAAGCTCCGCCTCCTGGGTTTACGCCATTCTCCTGCCTCAGCCTCCCGAGTAGCTGGGACTACAGGCGCCCGCCACCTCGCCCGGCTAGTTTTTGTATTTTTAGTAGAGACGGGGTTTCACCGTGATAGTCAGGATGGTCTCGATCTCCTGACCTCGTGATCCGCCCATCTCGGCCTCCCAAAGTGCTGGGATTACAGGCTTGAGCCACCGCGCCCGGCCAATTTTGGGTTTTATAAAATTCAATAGGAGATTAGGATTTTATCTACATCAGTGCACATTTCTCACTTCTGAGGACAAAATAAGAAATAAACACATGGTTATCCCTATGAAAGTTTTAGATATTATATTTGTTACACCAAGTGAGGTGTCCAGATGAGCTAGAATACAAGTGGTGCCTTCAGAGACGACAGTGTTCTTAGTGGCTTTAAAGAAAGGTCAGAAACTAAAAACTGATGACAAGAACAACAGCAAGGACTAAAGTTTTGGAGCACTCCCCATGTACTCCAAAGGCTTTACATGTTCTAACTCAAATGATGACATAATAACCTAGGACAGAAATATTTCTTCTCATTTTACTAGAAGACAACTGTGTCACAGACAGGCTAAGAAACTCACCTAGGTCAACAACCTGCCAACAGCGCAACAAGCACCTGAACCCAGATGTCTAAAAATTAGAGTTGAATCAACAGAATCCAAGAGTTACATAACAGAATATGTCCTAGTGTTTCTGTGCAGCTATAACAAAATAAAAGAGACTAATTTATGAACAATAGAGATGTATTTCTCATGATTCTGCTGGCTGGGAAATCCAAGATCAAGGTGTCAGCAGGACTGATGTCTACTGAGGGCTGATCCCTGCTTCGAAGATGATGTCTTGTTGCTGCATCCTCTGGAGGTGAGGAACGCTGTGTCCCCACACGGCAGAAGGGAGAGAGGGGCAAAAAGCAGTGAATTCCCTAGAATAAGCCTTTTGATGTCTCATTGAAAAGAACACCATATACCATTGATAAAGGCAGACCCCTCCCGATCCAATCTCCTCCTAAAGGCCACACCTCGTAATTCTTGGAGATTGGGCATTAGGGATTAAGTGAACATAAAACTGTGGAGAGAAAAACACTCAGACCATAGCATTCCATCCCTGCCTCCCCCCAAATTCATGTACTTCTCACATACAAAATACATTCCATCCCAATGGCTCCCAAAGCCTTAACTTTTTCTAGTACCAATTCAAAAGTCTATAGTCCAGAGCTGCATCTAACTACAATCTAAATCAGATATGGGTGAGACTCAAAGGTGTTTCATCTGGAGGCAAACTCCTCTCCAGTTGTGAACCTGTGAAATCAAATGAGTTATGTGCTTCCAAAATACAATGATGGGGCAGACACAGGTTAGATATTTCAATTCCAAAAGGGAGAAACAGGAAAGAAGAGATAGCTGTTCCCATGTAAGTCTGAAACCCAACAGGGCACACACATTAAATACTAAGGCTTGACAATAATCTTCTTTGACTCCATGACCCACCTTCTAGACATTCTGGAGAAGAGGTAGGGTCCCCAGTGTCTTGGGGATCCCTGCCCCAATAGTTTTGTTGGGATCATCCCACGTGGAAGTTCTTACACACTGTGGTCGAGTCCCTGTAGCTCTCCCAAGCTACATACCAGTGACTCTACAGTTCTGGGGTCTCAGGGGTGACCCTGCTCCCAGGGCTCTATTCGACCTTATCCTAATAGGGACTCTGAGTTGGCACTTCCTCCATGGCTTTGCTTCACATGGCTCTGATGGGGACCCTATGAGGTGGTCTCAACTCCATGGGTCGACTCAGCATGGCCCTAGTGGGGACTTTCTGTGGCAGCCTCACCCCTATGGCATTTCTGTGCCTGGGCTCCAAGGATCTCTGAGGCATTCCTTGAAATCTAGGTGGACATTGCCATGGGTCCACAACTCATGCCCTCTGCACACTTGCAGTTAGCACTGTGTGGATGCTGCCAAGGTTTACAATTTGTGTGTGTCCTCCGTGGTGGTGGCTAGAGTAGCACTTGGGCCCACCTGAACCACAGCTGGGGTAGCCAAGGAGCACTGCTCTGAAATATAGAGATCACAGACCTGAGGTATCAGGGTTCCAAGGTCCAAAGGGGACCCTAGGCCCCTCACTTGAAACTACTCTGTCCTCAAGGACCTGGCACTCTGGACCTATAATGGGCACAGCAGTCTCAAAGATCTTTAAAATGCCTTTGGGGTCATTCTCCCATTGTCTTGATAATCAGGACCTGGCTTATTTCTATCCATACTAATCCTATGAAACATTGCTTGGCTACACCTCCCTTGGTTTTCTCTCTTAAACACACTTTTAATTCTGTACATGACCAGGTCGAGAATTTTCCAAATTTTCACATTGGGTTTCTCCTTTGATTTGTAATTAAGTCTTTAACTCATGTGTCTCTTCTTGCATTTTACTATAAACAGTTTGGAGAAGCCAAGCCACAACTTGAACAATTTGCTTTGAGATTTTTTTCTGCCAAATATCTTAGTTCATCATTCTTAAATTCTGCTTTCCACAAAGTACTGGGATATGGACATAATCTAGTCAAATTCCTTGCTGCTACTTTGTTACAAAGATAGCCTTTGCTCCAGTTTCCAGTAAATATTCCTCATTTCCATGACACCTCATAAGAATTGCCTTTACTGTCTGCATTCCTACCAACATTCTGATCACAACCACTTAGATCATCTCTAAGACTGAGGATTTCTCTACAGCTCTCCTCTTTTGAGCCCTCACCAGAATTGTCTTTAATGCTCTGCTCATGGCAAAACCGGCTTTTTTCAGAATTCACTTTATAAGTGTGCCAATATCTATGCATTACTCATTTCCAAAGCTGCTTCACATTTTTAGTTATTATAGCAATACCCTACTTCTGGTACTAATTTCTATCTTAGTTTGTGCTGCTATAACAAAACGCTTTAGATGCTAATGTATAAACAACAAATTTATTTCTCATAGTTGTCAAACAAGGATGACCAAGATGAAGGTGCCAGTAAGTTGGTTGTGTGGTGAGGGCCTCATTCCTTGAAGGAGGGTCTCATTCCTTGTTGCTAAGTCTTCTGGGGACAGAAATGAATACTGTGTCCTCACATTATGGAAGGCAGAAAACTAAGGGAGCACTCCCTTCAATGTGGAGGTCTCTTATAATTAGAAATGGTCCTAATTCCACTGGTAAGTGCAGAGCCCTAGAGGCTTAATCACCTCCTAAAGAACACCTTTTAATCCTATTGCAACAAGGATTTTCTACATGAATATTGGAGAGAATACCATCATTCAAACCATAGCACAAAAAGTACACTGCATAGCACAAAAAGTACACTGACAGAGGGTTGCCTGAGGAAACTTGAAGCAAGTTCAAGATTAACTTGGAAATGCATAAAATAGGCTGGGTGTGGTGGCTCACGCCTTTATCTCAGCACCTTGGGAGGCCAAGGTGGGTGGATCATGAGGTCAAGAGACCAAGACCATCCTAGCCAACACGGTGAAATCCCACCTCTACTAAAAATGCAAAAATTAGATGGGCATGGTGGCGTGCACCTGTAGTCCCAGCTACTGGGTAGACTGATGCAGAACTGCTTGAACTTGGGAGGTGGAAGGTGCAGTGAGCCGAGATGGTGCCACTGCACTCCAGCCTGGCAACAGAGCAAGGCTCCGTCTCAAAAAAAATAAATAAATAAAAAATAATCATATAAGCACACACATTTCCATCCATGTCTGGGTGTGAGCCCTTCCCAGGACCATGCCCAGTGCAGCCTCTTCCCAAGCTCATGTCACTGGGTCACCGTAAGATCTGGAATCTAAGTGCAGATGAGCAGGACTGAGGGAAGGCATGGGTGAGTGCAAGCAAATGTGTCAAATGTGTCAGGCAGGACACTTCAGACTCAAAGATTTGCAACTCCAATGCCCTGCATTTCAAAAAGGAAGGAGACAAAACAATCCACTGAGCATATCACTTTACCTGAGGAAGAGCCATTCTTGACTCCTTTTCTTTCTTCTTCCTCTTCTGAGCTTCTCTCTCAGTCAATACAATTAATTCTTTAAAAGTCAAATCTGAAAGTCAAAAATATGTTGTTTAATGCTTGGAAACAACACATTCCTTTCTGTGCCACAACCACGCCCACAGGGAAGACCTCAGTATGTGGAGAGACAGCCCACTGCACCAGGGGGATGCAAGAATAATATATTCCTACACAAAGACTAACTGAGTTTTTCACCCTTTTCTTCAGAACTTGTTCCCCTACCGGACACCCTGCAGCAGTGGGGAGCTGGACTGGACTATGCTTCCCTTCAGGACACAGACCCATCCCTGATCAAACCCCATAGTGAGCACAGCCCCCTCACCTCCCTGTGGATCACAGGCTAAGCTCAGCTCTCAGAAACAGAAGACACAGAGGCTTGACGCTCAATGCTGGATACAAATTAGAATCAACTTGGGTACCTTAAACAATATGAAGGTTGAGTCCATGCTAACTACTGGAAGTGGAATCTGTGGTAAAAGGGCACAAAACATGTATTTGCAAATTGCCTCAGCATGCTAATATGAAGCCAGGGTTGAGTACATCTTAAAAGGGGCAAGATTAGCACAGCCCCATCCTCCCAGCTCTGCTCTCCCCTTGGGGCCTCATTGTTACCAGTTTGTAGACAGTAGAAGACAATGGACCAGAAAGAAACACAGAGACGCATAATACGCACCAGGGATAGGGGCAAGGGTGTGGCTGGAGTGTTAAATGGTGAGAGGAGGGTGAGTCACAAAAGTTCCAATGGAGGTGATATCAGAACAAAGACCTCAAGAAGGAAGGATGTTTGCACCTGCAGCTGAGGGGCCAGACAGCCCAGGCAGAGGCCCTGGGGCAGAAGCAACCTCAGCCCAAGGAACAGGAAAGAGGCCTGTGTGGCTGGAGCAGTGGGAGCAGGGAGGACACAGGGAGGAGATGAGGTCAGAGAGGTTCTAGGGAGCAGACTAGGTAGAGATGAGGTATTCAAACACTCTTCTCCCACAGCTCACAGTAATTTAAGAAACTATGTATTTCCTCAGTCTTTTTAAGTAAATACAACTTATCTTTATCACATGAATTAAAGCACTTCTTTTTAATGTCACGTTTTCTCTATTTCAAATATATACTGACATGTAAAACTAAAGCCAGGAAGTATAGAGTCACCTTCACCTGAGATGTGCAGGAGCGCAGGGGAATGTACTTGGGGAGTTCAGGCAGTCACTTTTGGTGGAGATACCTGTTAGTTGGCTGAGCAGACAGCCAAGAGGACAAAAGGACACAGAATTCTAGAGGTCAGGGGACAGGTCTGCAGGGGACATGGAGACGGGTAGGTGGGTGATATGGATCGGCTCTGGGTCCCTGGCCCAAATCTCACACTGAATTGTAATCCCCAGTGAGTGTTACTGGTGGGGCCTGGTGGGAGGTGGTTGGATTATGGGGGTGGATTTGTGTTGAATGGTTTCGCACCACCTCTTGGTGCTGTTCTTATCACGGTGAGTTCTCACGAGATCTGGTTGTTTAAAAGCATGGAGCGCCTCCCCCCTCACTCTCTCCTGCTCCTGCTCCCTCCATGTGAGACAGCTGCTCCTCCTTCACCTGCCATGACTGGAATCTTCTTGCAGCCTCCCCAGAAGCAGATGCTGCTATGCTTCCTGTGCAGCCTGCAGAACTGTGAGCCAATTAAACCTGTTTTCTTTATAAATTACCCAGTCTCCAGTATTTCATTATAGCAATTCAAGAATGGCCTAATACAGTGGTGTTTAAATTCATAAGATGAGATGATGAGGAAAGATAGTGGGTGTGGAGAGAAACAAGAAGAGGTTCAAGGACTAAGCCATGAGTCATTCCCACATTGAGAAACCATTTGGAGTCAGGACACAGCAGCAGAGAGAAGTGTGAAACGGTCAGGGAGGTGACAAGAAAATCAAATAGCGCCTGACAGGAAAAGAAAGAGTAAAGAAGGAAATGAAATACATTGGATTTAGAAATGGGGAGGTCACTGGTGACTCTGAAAAATAAAGTTATCAGTGGAATGGTGGATATGAAAGTTTCATCCGACGCATTCAAGACACAGTTGGAGGCAAGAAGTGAAGACAGAGACTCTGAACAAGATTGTAGTGTGTTCTGCTCTTAAATGAAGCACAGAAAGGGGTACTCACTACAGGCAGAAACACAGTTAATGGTATGTTTTGTTTTAATTAGGGCACAGTGGAAGGAAACTAGAGGTTTTAGGGTCTGTGTGTGTGCATGCATTTAAAGGTCAATACACCACCATCAGTAAACACTGTTTAAAGTAATTCTGTAGAAGGAAAAATGAATAATCAGTTAAACAAATTTTATGGAAGCCCAAAATATTTTTAAGTTCAGGGGTACATGTGCAGGATATGCAGGCTGGTTACATAGGTAAACGGGTCATGGGGGTTTGTTGTACACATTATTTCATCATCCGGGTATTAAGCCTAGACTCTACAAGTTACTTTTCCTGATCATCTCCCTCCTCCCACCCTCCACTCGCAGGCAGGCCCCAGTGTGTGCTGTTTCCCTCTATGTGTCCATGTGTTCTCATCATTTACCTCCCACTTGTAAGTGTGAACATGCAGTATTTGGTTTTCTGTTCTTGTGTTAGTTTGCTAAGGATAATGCCTCCAGCTCCATCCATACCCTGGGAAAGGACATGATCTCGTTCTTCTTTGTGGGAAGGCCGTTGTTTCGGACTAGCCTCCCGAACTACCAGACCAAGCCAGAATGAAGTCTC
>NW_012115710.1:2019073-2020761 GCF_000951035.1 Colobus angolensis palliatus | reverse complement strand
TACTTCACCTCTTGTAGCTCTTTCTCCTCAATCTTTCCAATTGTCCCCAATCTCCACGTATCTCTGCCTCTTTTCCCCCATCTAAGCTCCCTCTCTGCTCTCCTTGTTAAATTCCCTCTTCCCTGTGACAGCTCGTTTGTTCCCACTCTCTAGCCCCCCCAACTTCCTGGGCTTCCTCCCTGTTGTGGTTCTCTCTACTCTGCTTGTCATTCATTGCCCTCTCTCTCTCTTTCAGTCCCAGCACCACGTAGTTCTGTCAGCCACGGCTCCAACTCTTTTACCTTCTCCCCACTGTCTGTCCGCAGTGCCTCCTCCTTTGCCGCCCCATTCTATTTTGCTGCCCTTCATCTCTCTGAAGGTCCCCCTTTTTTCCTAAATGTCTCTACCTGCTTTTCTCCCCCTGCTTCTTTCTCCAACCGTTCTGTTTCACTCTTGCTGTCTCTCTGCAAATCCCTAAATTATCATCCATTTTTGCCGTGTATTTACGGGTCTCCCTCATTCTCTTCTCAGTTTTTCCTTTTGCTCCGTCGTTCCCCGTCTTTTCCTCTCCTGATCCCTCTCACCCACACATTTGGGAGGAAAGGGGAGGAATAAGATGCCCACCTCCCGGAAGAGCACATTTTCCAGTGGAGTAAAATTTGGGAAAGAAGAACACTGGGTGTCACAAGGCAGACTCAGGTCACCTGCCCCAACGGAGAGTCAGAAAAAGCAGTTGCCGTGAAGGGGAAGCCTGGGGAGCGGAAGGACCCGGCGTGAGGAGGACACAAGGTGGCGGGGGGACGATGTCTCAGGACAGGGAGGTTCTGCAGAATCCCAGGACCTGGGAGGAGAAGCGGCTCCTTCAGGAGCCGGACAGCGGGAGCTGCCCTCCAGAGGCCGACGAGGGAGAAGCTCGGGGGTCGCGAGGGCGCGAACCTCCCGAACGAGGACTAGACTTGGCGCGGGGTCCAAGCAGAGGTTTTTAAGCAGGAAAACGACCTGAATGGGGTTGTCTATATGGTCTTAAGGAAGAACGGCAGAGAGCAAGAAACAGCCTCAGAGAGATTTCAAACCGAAAGGGAAGCAATTCTCCGACTTACTTGGGACGAATGGGGCTGTTGCGGGTATTTTAAGATCCGTAGCGATCCCCAGGTCACGGGTATGGAGAACTGAGGACTGCGAAGTGTACGTTTAATCCAGGTAGACAGAGCGAAGCAATTGTTTAATCCAGGTACACCGAAACACACGCATAGCTATGTGGCCTTTCCCCAGCACGATCTGCTTCCGGGTGTGCAGGAAACTGGGCGAGCAAAAAAAAAACTGGGCGGCGTGGGGGCGGGGCCTGGGCGTGGCGCGACTGGGAAAGGGCTGGGCGGAGGCTGGGCCTGACTCGGGGAGGGGCCCGAGAGGGTGGTGGGAGGCCCGGGCCGGTAGGGGGCGTGACCAGTTGGGGCTTGGCTGGACCGAAAACTGGGATGAAGCGTGGCCTACAGGGGTGGGCGGGGTCTGTTCTCCAGATTTGGGAGTATTTGTGACTATTTCTTGTCCTGTGAAGCAGCGTTGCTTCTTGCCCATTTTAAGTTAATGTTTCAGAATTTAAGGATGAATCTTAAAGTTGTGGTCCACTTACATGGTCCACTTATATGGTCCATCTTTGTGGAAACTAAGATGATTTATTCTTAACAAGTTGAACTGAATTAAGTCAAAAC
>NW_012115710.1:2016100-2018545 GCF_000951035.1 Colobus angolensis palliatus | reverse complement strand
TCCTGACCTCGTGATCCGCCCGTCTCGGCCTCCCAAAGTGCTGGGATTACAGGCTTGAGCCACCGCGCCCGGCCGGTAATATTCTTAAGTATCTGCTAACCATAATAAATAAATCAATATAGTCTGTGTTCTTAGCTCCCACATTTTAGCCTAGATATTTGCCCTGGCATGCCTGAACTGGTCCAAGCAAGCGTTAGGTCACAGCCTAATCCTCTTCCTTATTTGGAAGTGTTTTTGCCTCTCTCAGTCTCCCACAAGTTACTTCCTCTCTTCCTTTGTTCTCCTCTGCCTTTGCCTCTTTTGGGAAGTACTAAGGTGCTAGCCAATCGGGTCAAGTACAGAATGTGAGGTCCAGTTCCAACCAATGGAAACCAGACACAGCAGCAGGATGGATACGTCAGGTTATAAATGACCCTGTCTCCTTTGTTCATGTGTGCTCTCGTGACAAGACTGCTAGTGAGCAGCACCCTTTCTGTAGAAAGTAAACTAGCCTTGCTGAGAGCTCCTTTGTCTCAGTGTTGATTTTTGCAACACCGTTCCCAGCACACAGAAAGACAAATGCTTCATGCGCTTTCTTACATGTGCTAAGTACAAACGTCAAATTCACAGTAACAAAGTAAAAGGGTGGTTTCCAGGGCTGAGGGTCTTTCCTATGCCTGTCCCACCATTGTATTTTGGAAGCAGATAACTTCTCTGGCTTCACAGATTCACAGCTGGACAAAAATTTTGCCTTAGGATGAACCACACATTGTTTCTTACCCATATGTGATTCAGATAATATTTAGGTGATATTTGGGCCTTAGAGTTGATACTGAAATGGATTAAGACTTTTCAGATGGGCCAGGCAAGGTAGCTTAGGCCTGTAACCCCAGCAATTCAGGAGGCCAAGTCTGGCAGATTACTTGAGCTCAGGAGTTCAAGATCAGCCTGGGCACACAGCAAGACCCCCGTCTCTACAGAAGATATAAAAATTAGCCATGCTCAGTGGCACACTCCTGTAGTCCCAGCTACTTGGGCAGCTGAAGTGGCAGGATCACTTAAGGCCAAGGGTTTGAGACCAGCCTGGGCAACATAGTCAGATCCCATCTCTACAAAAAATTAAGTTAGCAAGGCATGGTGGCCTGCATGTGTGGTCCCAGCTATTGGGAGGCTGAGGCAGGAGGATCACTTGAGCCCAGGAGGTCGAGACCACAATGAGTCATGATTACACCACTGCATTCCAGCCTGGGTGACAGAGAGAGACCCTGTCTCAAAAAACAAATACATAAATAAAGATTTTTGTTTGGATGGGAGTCAAGGGATCTTGCGTGTAAGAAGGACATAAAGTTTAGGAGTCCAGAACACAGTGTGTTATGAGCGGAATAATTTTCACAAAAAAAAATCATATCTTGAAGTCCTAATACCCAGTACCTCAGAATATAACTGTATTTGGATATATGGCATCTACAGAAGTGATTAAGTTAAAATAAGCTTGTTAAAGTGGGCTCTGATCCAATCTGGCTGATTTCTTTATAAGAAGAGGAGATTGGGCTGGGCAAAGTGGCTTGCCCCTGTAGTCTCCACACTTTAGGAGGCCGAGGTGGGCAGTTCCAGCCCAGCCTGGGCAACATGGTGAGACCCCGTGTCTACTAAAAATACAAAAATTATCTGGCAATGGTGACCCGCACCTGTACTCCCAGCTACTGAAGAGGCTGAGGTAGGAGATTTGCAGAGGTTGCAGTGAGCCAAGATCACACCACTGCACTCCAGCCTGGGAGCCAGAGTGAGACTCTTGTCTCAATCAATAAACAAACAAATAAATAAAAGATAACGCCAAGGTAGCAGGGAGCTAACTTGCTTTCTTCTGTAAGGTGTCTGATGAAAAATTGAAGCAGAAAGTTTATGAGCTATGTATGCTATCTGTGCAGAAGGGCTATATGTCCTGAGCCATAAAGAAAAGTCTGTTTAGACTTACAGCTTATCTGCTTCCTGTATTTTGTTTATATGCCCTGGACCATGAAGAAAGGCAGTTTTTAAAAATTTTGTTTTGTTTTGTTTTTTTGAGACAGAGTCTCACTCTGTTACCCAGGCTGGAGTGCAATGGCATGCTCTTAGCTCACTGTAACCTTTGCCTCCTGGTTCAAGCAATTCTCATGCCTCAGGCTCTAGAGTAGCTGGGACTTCAAGCATCCACCATCATGCCCAACTAATTTTTTAATTATTTTAGTAGAGACAGGGTTTCACCATGTTTCCCAGGGTGGCCTGGAGCTCCTGAGCTCAGGCAATTCAACCGCCTTGGCCTCCCAGAGTGCTAGGATTACAGGTGTGAGCCACTGCACCTGGCCTAGAAAGGCAGATTTATAGCTTATTTGCTTTATCTCTTTGCTCTCCCCTGGTCCTGCCACCCTGACTCCTTTTCCCTAATTAGGTCTCCACAGACTCTACCATAAAAGTGCATTTTTCTCA
>NW_012115710.1:2009895-2010290 GCF_000951035.1 Colobus angolensis palliatus | reverse complement strand
AAAAAAAAAAAAAAATTTTGATAGATTCAGACTTTATTTCAACACTGTATGTTTACTCTTGAAACTCCTGACATTTAAGTTGATAAAAATTCAATTTTCCCTATGCTAAAGACTTTGTATATACATATCCTTTCTTCACGCATACATAGAAACCTTTACACAATATAATTGTTGGAAGTGTTTCTGAAATACTGTTTAGAAAAATTGTCTATAATATTTTTACACATATACTATAAAAATTAATATCAGACAATAAATATTAAATTATTTAATAAAAGAACCATTTTTTCAAAGGCTAATAATTTCTATTTGAGATTATCATAATAAGCATTGTATTCTATGATTTCACAACTGTAGCAAAACTTTTTTTTCTTGAGATAAGCTCTCACTCTGTT
>NW_012115710.1:1997057-2002215 GCF_000951035.1 Colobus angolensis palliatus | reverse complement strand
GCTGAGATCCGGCCACTGCACTCCAGCCTGGGCCACAGAGCGAGACTCCATCTCAAAAAAAGAAAAAAAAAAGAAAAGGAGTAATTAACACAGAGCTGGCTGTGCAGGAGACGTGAGTTTTATTATTACTCACATCAGTCTCCCTGGAAATTTGGAGATCAGAGTTTTTAAGAAGAATCTGGTGGGTAGAGAGCCAGCAGTTGGGAGTTCTGATTGGTAGGGTCAGAGACAAAATAACAGGAAGTTGAAGCTGTTCTCTTATGCTAAGTCAGTTTTTGGGTGGGGGCTATGAGACCAAATGAGCTAGTTTGTTGATCTCCTTCTTCCCAGCTGATCCATCGAGTGCAGTTTCTGCAAAATATCTCAAGCACTAATCTTATATTTCACAATAGTGATGTTCTCGCCAGGAGCAATTTGGGGAGATTGAGAATCTTGCAGCCTCAAACTGCATGACTCCTAAATCATAATTTCTAATCTTGTGGCTTTAAGAAGCCGAGTTCCCCAGCAGGAAGATTTTGGAAAAGGACTGTTGTCATCGTGGTTTCAAAGACAAACCACAAACTAGCTTCTCCCAAAGTTAGTTCCAGTCTATGAACAGGAATGAGTAAGGACAACTTGGAGGTTAGAAGCAAGATGAAGTCACGTCAAATGTCTTTGTCTCAGTTATAATTTTGCAATGGTGGTTTTATAAATGTAAATGATGGCTATCACAGTTTTCATAAATAATCTGGCTAAACTATGATAATAATTAGGTAAACATAATGGGATAAATGCTTGTAGACACTTATCATAATTTACAATCTAAAGTTACATTGAGTTAAATTATATTTTATTAATTGGGTATTTTCCAATGAAAACTATTATAGAAAAACATTATTTCATCAAAAAAGTGTGTCCTTTTTAAAAGGTGAATACTTTTTATCGAATTCAAAGCTTAACTAAAGGTTATGTATAAAACAAACCAGAAAGAACCAGGAAACAAGAAGGATGTAAAGAAAGTTACAGAAATAAAGATTCTGTCTCAAAAAAAAAGTTATAGAAATAAAGAGGTATTTTGGGGACTGGCACAGTGGCTTATACCTGTAATCCCAGGACTTTGGGTGGCTAAGGTGGGAGGGTCATTTGAGGTCAGGAGTTCGAGGCCAGACTATCCAATACAGTGAAACCCTATCTCTACTAAAAACATAGAAATTAGCCAGGCATGGCAGTGTGCATCTGTAATCCCAGCTACTCTGGAGGCTGAGGCAGGAGAATCACTTGAGCCCAGGAGATGGAGGATGTAGTGAGCGAAGATCCAGCTATTGCATGCCAGCCTGGGCCACAGAGAGAGACACTGTCTCAAAAATAAATAAATATTTTTCGTAGGAAAGCTTAAAGAAAAATAATTTTATATGAGAAAGAATCTTGTATGAGAAATTTTGTCCTGGAATAAAATAACTGATTGTATAAGAAAGATGGATGCTCAGGACAAACAAGAAATCCCAAGCATGTCATGAATGGTCTTTGTAAGTCATAATAAGATTTGTGAAAATAAGTTTTATGTGATCAAATTGTTTATAATTAAAGGGAAATTATAATGGTCTTTCTAGAGATTGGGTTTTGATTTTTAAAAACCCCACTTATACACTAAAGGATTGGTTCAAACTACAAAATTTTCTTAAAGTAGTACTTTACTCTAAATAAATTATGAAACATTATAATTTATTCAATGTAAAGTTCAAGTTTTACAGAATCTCACTGTTTTCAGCTTTCTCTCCCCTTTTAAAAGGCCTGAAATCGTAACTTTTTCAACTAATTTTCAGCTCCTGTAAACTTTTTTTCTTTGGGTTCTAACTGTTGTGGCCTGACACTATAAAATGTTTTATTTTTGAGGTCTAAAGGAAATGTTTCTTTCCAACATAATATCTCCCACAGGGAACAGCAGTCACACTGTAGAAGGCCTTTTCTTTTGCCTTTGGATAACTGACCTACTAAATGGATCTTACACTTTATCAAAATAATTCCTATGTCAGTATTACTAAGTTTGGTTTGGTTAGAAAGAAATTTAAATTAAAAATTTTTTAATTAGTTTATTATATCCATATAACTTTCTGTATGTGCTTTTAAAGTCCTTGTTCCATTCAGTTACAGGGCTTTGACTCTTGGGTTTAAAAAGGACACTAAGTCTTGCTAAATCTTAAACACTGATAGAGCAGTTCAATCCTCATCTTCAGATCCAGTAGAAGTTCCTAATCAAAATAAACTGTATTTGTGAAACACAGGGCAAGAAATTAAAATTATTCAACTCCTCAAGTCCCAATGTTTATCATGAAAGAGGTGGACATGTGAGATTGTCAGGGTCAATTTTTAGAGCTAAAATAAGTTTGGGTTCTCTAGAAATTAACTATCAATTTCAAAGGCAAATTGTTGCAAGGCCAGCATATGAGCCCCTGTGCCAGATTAACAAGGTTGTCTTGGAGCATTAGCCCACTTTTTTTTTTTTTCTTGAGATGGAGTCTCACTCTGTTGCCCAGGCTGGAGTTCAATAGTGCGATCTGGGCCCACTGCAACCTTCTGGGTTCGAGTGATTCTCCTGTCTCAGCCTCCAAAGTAGCTGGGACCACAGGGGCCTGCCACCACACCTGGCTAATTTTTTTTTTCTTGAGATGGAGTCTCACTCTGTTGCCCAGGCTGGAGTTCAATAGTGCGATCTGGGCCCACTGCAACTTTCTGGGTTCGAGTGATTCTCCTGCCTCAGCCTCCCAAGTAGCTGGGGTAACAGACACGTGCCACCATGCCTAGCTAATTTTGTATTTTTAGCAGAGATGGGGATTTACCATGTTGGTCAGGCTGGTCTCAAACTCCTGACCTCAGGTGACTCACCCACCTTGGCATCCCAAAGTGCTGGGATTACAGGCATGAGCCACCATGCCCAGCCTAGCCCACTATTTAATAAAGATTATATAGTTAAAAAAAAGGCTCATGGAAATTATACTTATAGTCAAGATGATTAAAATTTTACAGTTTGTTTATAAAATATCAAAAAACCAATTTAATTGGCCTTGTGTCATTTTTATTAGGGAATATTGTTTGGGAAATTAAGTCTTCTCTCTCAAAAAATAAAGGTGGTCACCTTTTACTGAAATCTTTGAGATACCACTTTGGTTAAATGAATAACTTATGTTATAATGACCTGTGATCCTATTTTATGATATCAAGTATTTTAAACTTTTTATATTTGACAAGCTTTCCAAAGTCACATTTTAACTTGGGTCCTCATTAAGCTTTTGTTAATCCCCTATAGTCCAGAAGAGACATATTTGGCTTATTTGGTATAAAAATCATACAGGAAGCATTGTCAAATATGAAATAGTGTTTGGCTTTCTTTGGGCTGTACTTGTATAAATATGAAATTGGCATGTATTCCAAAATCATGGAAAACCTTATCATTCTGATATGACTTACTATATGCTATTATTTTATTTTTTGAGATGGAATCTCACTCTGTCACCCAGGCTGGAGTGCAGTGGCGCTGTCTTGGCTCACTGCAACCTCTGCATCCTGGGTTCAAGCAATTCCCCTGCATTAGCCTCTCAAGTACCTGGGACTATAGGTGTGCACCATCACACCTGGTTAATGTTTGTATTTTTAGTAGAGATGTGGTTTCACCATGTTGGTCAGGCTGGTCTTGAACTCCTGACCTCCACCCACCTTGGTCTCACAAAGTGCTGCAATTACAGATGTGAGTGACCGTGCCTGACCACATATTATTAATAATTCTAATTGTTGGCTGGTCATGGTGGCTCACACCTATAATCCCAACACTTTGGGAGACTGAGGCATGCAGATCACCTGAGATTGGGAGTTCAAGACCAACCTGACCAACATGGAGAAATCCCGTCTCTACTAAAAATACAAAATTAGCTGGGCGTGGTGGCGCATGCCTGTAGTTCCAGCTACTCAGAAGGCTGAGGCAGGAGAATCGCTTGAACCCGAGATAAGAGGTTGCAGTGAGCCAAGATCACGCCACTGCACTCCAGCCTGGGCAACAAGAGCAAAATGCCATCTCAAAAAATAATAATTATTATTATTATTACTATTGATTGTTAAGTAAAATTGTTGTATGTCACAGAAGTAACCAAAATTTCCATTATAGTCAATTGTGGTTTTAGTAACAGCTGTCCTGAGACATTTTGTTGTCCATAGGCAATTGTTGTCTTGTTTGGATCCTCTTCAAAAGTTAGTCTATAATCAGCTATAGGACTTTGATAGGTGCTCTGGAGTGCAAGTTTCTGATAACTTTGGAAACTGTGACATTAGAATAGAGGAATAGAGGAAAGAATTTTCAAAACTTTCATGGAGAAATAAAATGTTCATGAATATCAAACACAACACACATTAACTGTATGGACTGAACTAACAGGAGATGAAAGTAATCTTTCTGATTTTTTTCTTTGGATCCTTTGTTTTGTTTTACAGAGTCAAGGAAACTTTTCTTTTGAGCTATTGACAGCATTTTTTTTTTTTTTTTTGAGACAGTTGCCCAGGCTGGAGTGCAATGGCATGATCTGGGTTCACTGCAACCCCTGCCTCCCAGTTTCAAGCAATTCTCCTGCCTCAGCCTCCTGAGTAGCTGGGAATACAGGCACCCACCATCATGCCCAGCTAATTTTTGTATTTTTGTAGAGATGAGGTTTCACCATGTTGACCAGGCTGATCTCAAACTCCTGACCTAAGGCAATCCACCCGCTTTGGTCTCCCAAAGTGATGGAATTACAGGCATGAGCCACTGTGCCTGGCTGACAGCATTTAACAATTGAGGAAGGTATACTGCTGTGAACAAAATTTGGAAATATTTGTTCCTCTCTACCTGCTTTCTCCAGAATTTGGAAACTATTTCTGAGTATTCTTAACTTATGGCAATATAGTTATTTGCGTAAGTGCAATGAGTTTGTTTTGGTTTTTTGTTTTTTGGCAACAGGGAACCATCAGAGAAACTGGTCATTTTACCAAGGCTTTGACTGGAATGGCATGCTAATCTAACTTGACTTACACAGCCAATGAAACCCTCTCGGGAAGACTGGCTTCATACCTTGTGAACGCAGTCCCCATACAAGGTTCCTGACCTGTGGCAAGTAATGAATGCCACGTTCTGACAGACCCAGGAGCCCCAAGTTAT
>NW_012115710.1:1989355-1996417 GCF_000951035.1 Colobus angolensis palliatus | reverse complement strand
TGGGGTTTCACCAGGTTGGCCAGGATGGTCTCCATCTCTTGACCTCGTTGATCTGCCCATCTTGGCCTCCCAAAGTGCTGCAATTACAGGTGTAAGCCACCACACCCAGCCTCTCCCAAAGATTTTTAAAGGAGAAAAGGGGAAATGTGAAAGGAAAATAAATCTTGGCACCCAAAACTCACTAAGCCAAAGGGAAAAGTCAAACTGGGAACTGCTTAGGGCAAACATGCTTCCCATTCTATTCAAATCATCCCTCTGCTCACTGAGATAAATGTGTGTCTGATTGCCTCCTTTGAAAATGGTCACCAGAAACTCAAAAGAATGCAACCTTTGTCTTTTATCTACCTATGACCTGGAAGCACCCTCCCTGCTTGGACTTGTTCTGACTTTCCAAACCAAACCAATGTGCATCTTACATATTAACTGGTATCTCCTAAAAGTGTATAAAACCAAGCTGCACCCTGACCACCTTGGGTATACATGGCCAGAAACCCTTGAGGCTGTGTCACAGGCAAGCATCCTTAACTTTGGCAAAATAAACTTGCTAAACTGACTGGAACAAAAGACGTAATCTTCAGAGAAAATAAAAATACTATGGAAGAACAGGAAGATTACATGATAAAAATGTTAACTTACAAAGATGATTTCAGAACCATCAGTGTGTATGCACTAAAAAACAGCTGCAAAACGTGAAGCAACAAGTGACAGAAGTGAAAGAAATACACAAATTTAGATTGAGCAAAGAGGATTATTAGGGTAGTCAAAGTACTCTGTATGTTACCATAATGGTAAATATGTGCCATTTTACAGTTGTCCAAACCCACACAATGTACAAGTGTGAACCAAGTACAAACTAGGGATGTTGGGTGATAATCTACCACTTTGGTGGAGGATGTTGACAATGGGGAAGGCTATGCATATGTGGGGGAAGGAGCTATATGGGAAATCTCTGTACCTTCCACTAAATTTTGCTGGAAACCAAAAATTGCTCTACCAAGTAAAGTATATCATAGAAAAAAAATTGAATTAGAAAATAGATTAAAAACATGGGGAGAAATTTCACCAGTGTAGATGCACAGATAAATAGGCAAAAGTAAAGATTTTCCATATTACCGTCCATCAAGTCTCAGAAATTAACAATGTTCTATTTCTTTTTTTTAATTGAAAACTGAACAGCAAATGAATTTTTATGGTTTGTTTTCTGCAAGAAACAATATTAAAATGTATGAGAAATAATATGTATTGCAACAGGTTATAAGGGTGGAAACAAATAGTCTTACAATTTGCTGGAAGCATAACAGAGCTTACTGACATTTTCAAGGAAAGACAACAAAGAAAGGTATCATCGCCGGGCGCAGTGGCTCAAGCCTGTAATCCCAGCACTTTGGGAGGCCGAGACGGGCGGATCACGAGGTCAGGAGATCGAGACCATCCTGGCTAACACAGTGAAACCCCGTCTCTACTAAAAATACAAAAAATTAGCCGGGTGAGGTGGCGGGCGCCTGTAGTCCCAGCTACTTGGGAGGCTGAGGCAGGAGAATGGCGTGAACCCGGGAGGCGGAGGTTGCAGTGAGCTGAGATCCGGCCACTGCACTCCAGCCCGGGCTAGAGCAAGACTCCGTCTCAAAAAAAAAAAACAAAAAGAAAGGTATCATCAAACAAGATAGTATCCTGACAGAGACACAGCACTCCACAACTGCTTCATACTCTGCACACAATAAATCCTCTCAGAAAGAGGAGAGGAGTGATGCCAAATGGGCTGGCACTGGAGCTATGGACACTACCACTGCCATTATTCATACAACCAAGGCTCTACAATACCCCTCTGGAGACAAAAGTGCAACACAAAATCTGTGTAACAAAGGAAAGCAAAAGTAGCAATAAAGGTCCAGAGAAATACACACAGTGCAAATACAGTAAAAGGAGTTTTTGACTAGAGTATGAACTTTCAAGTTGAATATATATTTTGCAGGAACATTCACCCAAAGCTTGAGAGCTAGAGCGAAGAAAGACTTGCAGTCAGTAACTGAGTAGATGAAATGCCTAATTTTTCACTAGATGATAATTCCCCTTGGGAGGAAGTGCCTTATCTTTAATTATTCCACTTTTTAAATTGCCTCAAACTTGCTCGCTATTGAATTGTGTAACACCAGATAATGGCAGGCTGTCAAACGATAACCCCAGTGGATAATTTAAGCTGCTTTTATGAGAAGCATGGTGCTAAGCTGCCTTACACAGTCTTTTTACACTAACCATAAAAATACTGAGTTTATTTGATCATGTAAAAGAATATGACCTTCTCACATAAGGTCGTATTAGACGAATTCTTTTTAAAAGAGGTTTTCAAACTCATCCTTTGGGCATTTAAAAAATCATTATATAAATGTACACTTCTTCAATACATAAGAACAAACATTTTCCCTTTACAAAAAAACCTCATATTTAGGCCAAAATAAATTACAACTTGCTGAAATTACCTTTTATGGCTCAGTACTCATTCCAGCTATATGAAGCTATATTTTTTATGCATCTTCAGAAATTAGAGATACTGAGAGAGAGCGGTTACTTTTTTTTGTTTTTGTTTTTTGTTTGAGACGGAGTTTCACTCTGTCACGCAGGTTAGAGTGCAGTGGTGCAATGTCAGCTCACTGCAACCTCTGCCCACAGGGTTCAAATGATTCTCCTGCCTCAGCCTCCCAAGTAGCTGGGATTACAGGCGCCCACCACCATGCCCGGCTAATTTTTGTATTTTTAGTAAGGACACGGTCTTGCCATATTGGCCAGGCTGGTCTCAAACTTGACCTCAGGTGATCCACCCACCTTGGCCTCCCAAAGTGTTGGGATTACAGGCGTGAGCCACTGCGTCTGGCCAGAGAGAGAGTGGTTACTTCTAAAATGACATGATGATATAACCCTGGCTCAGGGAACAGGTCAAGTTCTAAACCTCAGGAATAAAAAACAGATACTCATTATATCCAATCCATATATATGTATTAACAGTCTATGCAGTGAAAAATGAAGAACATAAATTTCATAAAACTTTAAAAACACACAACATAGGCCAGGTGTGGCAGCTCATGCTTGTAATCCCAGCACTTTGGGAGGCCGAGGCGAGCGGATCATCTGAGGCTGGGAGTTTGAGATCAGCCTGACCAACATGGAGAAACCCTGTCTCTACTAAAAATACAAAATTAGCCGGGTGTGGTGGCGCATGCCTGTAATCCCAGCTACTTGGAGGCTGAGGGAGGAGACTCGCTTGAAACCAGGAGGCAGAGGTTGTGGTGAGCCAAGATTGTGCCACTGCACTCCAGTCTGGGCAATAAGAGCAAAACCCCATCTCAACGATAACAAAAAACCAAAACAAAAAAAATATATAAAAATGTAAAGAAACAAAACATTTACTGTACAAGCTACTCCATTTGGCAATGTGTACTGAGATAAAAACTTACCTACAAACAGAATATAATACAAGGAAAATATGATTTAAGAAGTGATCTCAGGTCCATAGCTCTTCAGTTCTTCCAAATTTGTAGATCAGAGTGTTCGGGTAACATAGGCACCAAAAAGAATCCCCATGGAAGCAGTAAGTACCCCAAACATCGACAGGAAACCAATGAAGAGCCAAACTCAAGCACCTGTTCTTCCTCAACAGCCTCTTTCACAGCTATCACCTCTCACCTGAGCATTGGATACAGCATTTTTATCATGAAGAAAGCCAATGTGGGAAATACACCACATGTGTGAAAGGCACGGTTCAACTGTTCTGGCCTACAGTACACCATAGCTGCGTCGTTATCCACCAGCCTGTAAAAAACAATATACCTGTTACAAGAGACGCCACAGCATTCCTTCTCTCACCCCAGTCAATACATTCATATTCTGGCCAATGAAAATCATCTAGGAAGCCTCCCATTTTTTACTTCTTAAGCATCCATTTTCCATTAAATGCTGTATCCCCACTTCCTCAAACACCCACGTGCACTTGAGGCACGTGCACAAGGAGGAGACTGCTGCTCCACAGTCTGGCCAGCGTCCTCCAGCTCCACCTCAGCCTTGGGAGCCCACAATGTTCTATTTTTATTTGATCCCGTCTGCCTCCAGCAATCATTGAAAAGAAACAGCCTTTACCAAACACTCCAAAGTGTCTTTGTGGTGATGTCCTTAGGAACCCATAACTGTCCCCAGGAATTGGCAGTGGGAACAAAGGTTTTGAGGAATATTCTTAGCTCACCAAGCTTGCGCCATTATTATCAATATTGGTGAACTGACAAATTGCAGTTTTTTGCAAAGCTGCTATCTTAGAATCACAAACTTACATCTCACAACCAGCTGGCTCCCTCCCCCTAACACATTGGTACAGTCATCCCACGTTATCTGCAGTTTCACTTTCCACAATTTCAATTACCCATGGCAACTGTGATCCAAACACATTAAATGGAATATTCCCAAAAAAGGTAACTCAGAAATTGTAAACTGTGCACTGCTCTCACTAAGGTGATGAAATCTCACATTGTTCCGCCCACAACATAAATCATCCAGTGTAGCCACACAGAATAACCTACCCATCTCTTACGTCACTTAGTAGTCATCTCAGTTAGCATTGTTAGAGTATTGTGGTGTTTGTGTTCAAGTATCTCCTATTTTACTTAATAAAGGCCCCAAAGCACAAAAGTAGTGAGGCTTGCAACTTGGATATCTCAGAGAAGCTGTAAGTTAGACACAACAGCACGTATCTGTAGTCTCAGGTAGTCTGGAGGCTGAGGTGGGAGGACCACTTTTTGAGGCTGCAGTGTGCTAAGATCTTACCTGTGAATAATGGCTGCACTCAGCCTGGGTGACATAGCAAAACCCCCTAACAAAAAAGAGAGAAAGCAAGAAAGCTGTAAAGTGCCTCCTTTAAATTAAAAAGCGAAAGGTTATTGACTTAATAAGAAAATAATACAGATGAAGATGCTAAGATTTACCATAAATCTTCTGTACATGAGTGTGAATAAAAATAATCAGCACTAGCTTTGCTGTCACACCTCAAAACTTGACTGAAACTATATATTAGGGTTCAGTACTATTCATTTTTAGCTATCCACTAGAGGACACTTGGAAGGCATCCTATGGGTTAAAGGGGGACTACAGTACAGGCAAAAATCTATGTTGTTTGAGTTCACCATAGAAAACAGCTGTTGCACATTATTTGAACCAGCAGAGTGTAATGCAGTTGTCTGTTAGAAAGTTCTTTACTAAGGTGGGATAAATCTGTGTTGGTGAAAGGAACGTCACTGAGTTATGAAAACGAGTAACGTTTTATTAATTGAACCATGAGACTTCTGATACATTTTGAATGTAACAGCAGTAAAATATAAAGTAAATGCTTCAATGTGAATCTGGCTTGTGAATATGCTATTCTGATTCTTTTGATTAAATTCTCCCCTCTGATAACTGCTGTCTTCCACTTCCAAGAATAAGACTAATTTTAAATTTATCTTTGATTTATAACAGCTGTCATTCAATGGAGATGACCATTCCTCTGCATTATTTCTCCCACACAACCCATCTCTAGTAACCTATCACTTACCTCCCATGAATATCCTTAATATTCCATCGATGTCCTCACTGGTATTTCAGTTGGTTGTGCAATTATTTCCTACAACCCAGAGTGGCACTCTACATGTTAATGGACACCTTGAACACAAGTACAACTTACATCATACACTTACATTATTCTCCCAATTACTCCATGCTGTGTAACTCACACAATACTGAATTTTAAAATTCAGTGACCTTAATCTTCAGGGAGCATGGAAATGAAGGAACCACACTGAATGAAGTAGGCCCTCTCATCTTGTTGATTCATTTCCAGATACCACAATGAAGGATACGTAAGGAAGATGATAGACTTCAAACCTTAGGATAAACGTCATAGTCTAGTAGCTGTTTTAAAAAACGTCTGAGTGGCTGGGTGTGGTGGCTCATGCCTGTAATCTCAGCAATGTGTGAGTCCAAGGCGGCAAATCACTCGAGGCCAGGAGTTTGAGATCAGCCTGGCAAGCATGGTAAAACCCCATCTCTACAAAAAAATATAAATTATCCGGGCATGATGGCACGACTATAATCCCAGCTACTTGGGAGGCTGAGGCACAAATTGCTTGAAAGCAGGATGCGGAAGTTGCAGTGAGGTGAATTGGTGCCATTGAACTACAGCATGGGGAACAGAGCAAGTCACAAAAGGAAAAAAAAAAACCCTCAAATTTAATGTAATATTTTGTAGACTGAATGAGCCATTTTCACACATGCACTTGCTCCTTTAAAATACATACTGTCCTGAGTTTTAACAAATATTGTCTGGTAGTTATTCTGTAGTAATAATCCAGGCCAATCTTGGAGAAGCAGATTTAGTTATCCCTAGCGTGATCTCAAAGATGTGTAGTCTGTTGAAAGAACTGGTTGAAATTTGTGCCACATTGATTACATTTCCAAGTTTTCTCTCAAATAGGAATAATTTGGTAAAGCCTGAAGACACACTACTGCTTACAGTTCCTTTCATGTTCAGCATACTTAAAGGATTTTTCTCCTCTATACGTTCAATCAAACTGCAAAGGCGTGGACATTAGTTTTGTCTCACTTTAAGTTCCTGGGTACGTGTGCACAGTTTGCAAGTTTGTTACACAAGAAAACATGTGCCATGGTGGTTTGCTGCACCTACCAACCCATCACCTAGGTATTAAGGCAAAAATGCATTAGCGATTTTTCCTGATGCTCCACTTCCCTGACCTTCCCACCCCCATCGGCAGGCCCCAGTGTGTGTTGCTCCCCCTCCCTGGGTTGATGTGTTCTCATTGTTCAACTTCCACTTACAAGTGAGAACATGTGGTGTTTGGTTTTTGGTTCCTGTGTTAGTTTCCTGAGGATAACGGCTTCCAGCGCCAGCCGAGTCCCTGCAATGGACATGATCTCATTCCTTTCTATGGCTGCGTAGTATCCTATGGTGTATATGTACCACATTTTCTTTATTCAGTCTATCACTGATAGGCATTTGGGTTGATTCCAGGTCTTTGAACATTTCATTTT
>NW_012115710.1:1973305-1985370 GCF_000951035.1 Colobus angolensis palliatus | reverse complement strand
CATCTTTCCATTGAAATTCAAAGTCATATAGATGTTTCTGTATTTCCCTGAAGTATAAATTTTCAATATCATAGCTTTGATGTCTTTCCAGTGCCACTGTTTGGAACCTTTCTCCTGTATTACTGTTCTCTGTTGGTGGTAATTCCTTGATCACACATTTAGGAGAGATACCTGCAAAATATAATGAACATGAGTTTTTTAAAAATAACTACTATTGATAAATACTTTATATTGGAAACATACACTAAGCATAATGTTTATACTAGACAGGTGTGAAAGTTCTCCACCATGATCTTTTATTTTTAGAAATATAAAATGAATAGAAGTCTATAGTAAAGAAAGGGTGACTACATGTAATTCAAATTATTTAGGAAAGCCTAGTTTCAAACATCCTATGACCAAAAGATTTACATTGTGCAAACATATATTGGCACTAAAACAAGTATTTTGCAACCAATGACACCAAATTACACACCAATTGGCAGAAAACGTGGCTCTCTCATAAGAGAATAAAAGTTATATATGTTCACTTCATATTTGCTGTGTACAAACAAATGTCAAACTACAGCAAGACACAGTGTAACAGTAAATATTCACAAGTTCAACTAATTAATAATTATCATAAAAATTAATAAATAAAACACTCTAATAACTCAGATAAAACCAGCATGTAAGTAAAATACAATATACAATATACAATATATTTAGAATTCCATACTATAAATTTGTATATTATATATACAAATTTGTATCATATGCAAATATACAAATTTATAGTATGGAATTCTAAACAACGCTCCCTTTATAATAAGCAAGAACGTATATTCTAGAGACAGCATATGATAACTAGAAAATATGTTGAGATCACTGACTTCTAAAGATAAAAGAAAGATAAATATGTCTTTGGCCACACCACCTGGAACACAGCTGATCTCAGAAGCTAAACAGTGTCAGATCTGGTTACTACTTGGATGGGAGAAAGGTAAATATACAACATAATATAGAATAAAAAGTGGGGAAGGAAGTCAGAAATACTGACTATGACTTCATGCCTACAATTATGTAACAATCAACAGAGCAACTCCCTATCTACTGTGCTTTTTTCTTGAGATGGAGTCTCACTCTGTCACCCAGGCTGGAGTGAAGTGGCATAATCTTGCCTCACTGCAACCTCCACTTCTAAGACTCGAGCGATCCTCCCACCTCAGCCTCTCAAATGGCTGAGACCAAAGATGTTCACCACCATGCCCACCTGATTTTTTTGTAGTTTTGGGAGAGACAGAGTTTTACTATGCTGCTCAGGCTGATCTCGAACTCCTGAGGGCAAGCAATCTGCCTGCCGCAGCCTCCCAAAATGCCAGGATTACATACAGGCATGAGTCACCACACCTGGTCCTATTCATTGCCTCTAATTACCTAATTAACTGGCCACAAAATATATATCATACAGAGATTCTACTTGAAAAGCATATGAACTAAGATAAAAGACAACAAACATTGTTTGGAAGAAACTACAAAATGAAAACCTACAGATACAATGAAGGCTGCTTTGATATAAAGACTTATGTCTGCCAAAATTCCTATGTTGAGGACCCAGACCTCAATGTGATAGTATTTGGAGGTGTGGTCTTTGGGAGGCAGTTAGGTCCTCTGCCATGTAAGGACACAGAAAGAGAAAGTCATGGTAAACCTGTAAAAAGGCCCATGCCAAGAACCAAAATGGTTGGTTCTGACATGTTAGACTTCTCATCACCCAGATCTGTGAAAAGTGAATTTCTGTTGTTTCAACCACCCAATCTACAATATCTACTATAGGTAGCCAGGCTGACTAAGGTGAAGCCAATATGCTATCTCATTATAAACATGGAACAATATTGATATGCTTTATTTAACAAAGAAATCTGTGAGTCTTTACTAAAAAACACAAAAATTAGCTAGGCATGGTGGTGCATGCCTGTAATTCCAGCTACTTGGGAGGCTGAGGCAGTTGAATGGCATGAACCCGGGAGGCGGAGCTTGCAGTGAGCTGAGATCCAGCCACAGCACTCCAGTCCAAGCGACAGAGCGAGACTCCGTCTCAAAAAAAAAAAAAAAAAAACCATTTGTAAGGTTGCTCTCTAGTATGAATACTCTGTTTCCATTTTGAGATTGGGGTAAAAGCCTTAGCATGCATATTACGTTTCTGTGGTTCCTCTCAAAGATGTATATTCTGATGCCTAGGGAAAGTCTCTGACACATACATTTATATGATTTCCTTTCAGTATAAACTCTCTTATGACAAGTAGTGATTGAACTCTACTAAAGGTTTTGCCACCCTCATTTCATTTCATACATCCCTTTGAATTACCTAGATTCACAAGTTTTGACTTTTGAGTAGAATTCTTGCCACACGTATTATGCTTCTGTGATTTTTCTCCAGTATGCATACATCCTGGAATATGTATACATATTCTTACACCTAGTGAGTAGTGAACACTAGCTTAAAACTTAGGTATATTTACTGCCTGTGTAAATGTGTTAGGTCATAACTGCATTGCTACAAAAAAATACCTAAGGCTGGCTAATGTATAAAGAAAAGAGTTTAATTGGCTCACACTTCTGAAGGCTTAACAGCAAACATGGTGCTGGCATCTGATCACCCTCTAGGGAAGGCTCAGGAAGGTTAAAATCATGGTGGAAGGCAAAGGGGGTATAGGTATTTCATACGGTGGGAATGAGAGCAAGCAACAGGGAAGTGCTATGCACTTTTAAATAGTCAGACCTCAAGAGAAGTCACTATTGCCAGGACAGCACCAAGGGGATGATGCGAAATCTTTCTCAATTTGAGAAATCCACTTCCATGATCCAATCACCTCCCAACGGGCCCCACCTCCAATACTGGAGATTATAATTCCACAGGGATTTCAAGAGAAGGGAAAAATATACAAGCTATAACAGTAAGTTATGTGAATTATTGAGTGATTCTAGAAACTAGGACAACGTCTAAGGCCTTGTCACATTGAGTTTAGTTGTAAGGTTCTCTCCAGTATGTCTTATTCGATGTTTAGTGAGGCCTGAGCGACAAATAAAAGATTTCCCACACTCATTACATTTATAAGGTTTTTTGCCAGAATGAATTCTTTGGTGTTTGTTGAGGGAAAACAACCGCCCAAAGGCCTTGCCACATTCAATACATTTGTATCTTTTCTCTCCAGTGTGGATTCTCTGGTGACTTACAAGATGTGAACTGTGCCTGAATACCTTGCCACATTCATCACATTTATATGGTTTCTTTCCTGCATGAATTATCTGATGTGCAGTGAGGTTTGAGCTCCGCTTAAAGGTTTTGCCACACTCATTACATTTGTAAGGTCTGTCTCCAGTATGAACAGTCTGATGAAGTCTAAGATGGACACGCTGACTAAAGGAATTCCCACACTGATTACATTTGTAAGGTTTCTCTCCGGTATGAATTCTCTGATGTCTATTCAGTGTGGAGCCCTGATTAAAGGCTTTGCCACATTCATTACATTTGTAAGGTTTCTCTCCAGTATGAACTCTTCGATGCCCTACAAGATGTGAATATTGACTGTAGACCTTGCCACATTCATTGCATTTGTAAGGTTTCTCTCCACTATGAATTCTCCGATGCACTGTAAGACGTGAACATTGACTGAAGACCTTGCCACATTCTTTGCATTTGTAAGGCTTCTCTCCGGTATGAATTCTCCGATGCCTTGCAAAAGCTGAACGGTCACTGAAGACCTTGCCACATTCTTTGCATTTGTAAGGTTTCTCTCCAGTATGAATTCTCCGATGCACTGCAAGACGTGAGTGTTGACTGAAGACCTTGCCACATTCATTGCATTTGTAAGGTTTCTCTCCAGTATGAATTCTCTGATGTGCTGCAAGTTGTGAATGTATGCTGAAAACTTTGCCACATTCATTGCATTTATAAGCTTTCTCTCCGGTATGAATTCTCCAATGCACTGCAAGACGTGAATGCTTACTGTAGACCTTGCCACATTTATTGCATTTGTAAGTTTTCTGTCCAGTATGAATTCTCTGATGCACTGCAAGACTCGAACGTTTACTGAAGACCTTGCCACATTCACTGCATTTGCAAGGTTTCTCTACAGTGTGAATTCGCCGATGCACTGCAAGACTTGAACGTTTACTGAAGACCTTGCCACATTCGTTGCATTTGTATTGTTTCTCTCCACTGTGGATTCTCCGGTGACATACAAGATTTGATCTATGTCTGAATGCCTTGCCACATACATCACATTTATATGGTTTCTTTCCTGCATGGATTACCTGATGTACAGTGAGATTTGAGCTCCGTTTAAAGGTTTTGCCACACTCATTACATTTGAAGGGCCTCTCTCCAGTATGAACTGTCTGATGAAGTCTAAGATGGACACGCTGACTAAAGGATTTCCCACACAGATTACATTTGTAAGGCTTTTCACCGGTATGAATTCTCTGATGAACTGCAAGGTGGGAACTTTTACTAAAGGACTTACCACATTCATTACACACGTAGGCTTTCTGTCCAGTGTGACTCCTTTGGTGTCTTACAAAATACGAATTTTTTCTGAAGATCTTGCCACATACATCACATTGATATGATTTCCCTCTTGTATGGACTACCTGATGTACAGTTAGTAGCGAGGCCCGATGAAAGGCTTTGCCACACTCTTTGCATTTGTAAGGTTTCTCTGTAGTATGTATCCTCTGATGATTAATAAGGCTGGAAGATGTTTTAAAGGCTTTGCCACACTCATTACATACATAATGTATTTCCCTAATGTGTGGAGAAACTAAGCAACTGTTATTACCTGTCTTCTCCGTTTGATTACATTCAAACATTCTCCCTTCAGTTTCAACTTTCTGCAGTTCAGTCAGATGTGACTGAAAGCTTGATATAAGCTGGTTTTCAATATGATTGTTTTCTACATCCCCTTGACTATGTTGATCTCTTTTACCAGTAAGATTGTTTTCATGGGGCACTGGCACTTCTTTATAATTTGTTTCAACATCTTTCCATTGAAATTCAAAGTCATATAGATGTTTCTGTATTTCCCTGAAGTATAAATTTTCAATATCATAGCTTTGATGTCTTTCCAGTGCCACTGTTTGGAACCTTTCTCCTGTATTACTGTTCTCTGTTGGTGGTAATTCCTTGATCACACATTTAGGAGAGATACCTGCAAAATATAATGAACATGAGTTTTTTAAAAATAACTACTATTGATAAATACTTTATATTGGAAACATACACTAAGCATAATGTTTATACTAGACAGGTGTGAAAGTTCTCCACCATGATCTTTTATTTTTAGAAATATAAAATGAATAGAAGTCTATAGTAAAGAAAGGGTGACTACATGTAATTCAAATTATTTAGGAAAGCCTAGTTTCAAACATCCTATGACCAAAAGATTTACATTGTGCAAACATATATTGGCACTAAAACAAGTATTTTGCAACCAATGACACCAAATTACACACCAATTGGCAGAAAACGTGGCTCTCTCATAAGAGAATAAAAGTTATATATGTTCACTTCATATTTGCTGTGTACAAACAAATGTCAAACTACAGCAAGACACAGTGTAACAGTAAATATTCACAAGTTCAACTAATTAATAATTATCACAAAAATTTATAAATAAAACACTCTAATAACTCAGATAAAACCAGCATGTAAGTAAAATACAATATACAATATACAATATATTTAGAATTCCATACTATAAATTTGTATATTATATATACAAATTTGTATCATATGCAAATATACAAATTTATAGTATGGAATTCTAAACAACGCTCCCTTTATAATAAGCAAGAACGTATATTCTAGAGACAGCATATGATAACTAGAAAATATGTTGAGATCACTGACTTCTAAAGATAAAAGAAAGATAAATATGTCTTTGGCCACACCACCTGGAACACAGCTGATCTCAGAAGCTAAACAGTGTCAGATCTGGTTACTACTTGGATGGGAGAAAGGTAAATATACAACATAATATAGAATAAAAAGTGGGGAAGGAAGTCAGAAATACTGACTATGACTTCATGCCTACAATTATGTAACAATCAACAGAGCAACTCCCTATCTACTGTGCTTTTTTCTTGAGATGGAGTCTCACTCTGTCACCCAGGCTGGAGTGAAGTGGCATAATCTTGCCTCACTGCAACCTCCACTTCTAAGACTCGAGCGATCCTCCCACCTCAGCCTCTCAAATGGCTGAGACCAAAGATGTTCACCACCATGCCCACCTGATTTTTTTGTAGTTTTGGGAGAGACAGAGTTTTACTATGCTGCTCAGGCTGATCTCGAACTCCTGAGGGCAAGCAATCTGCCTGCCGCAGCCTCCCAAAATGCCAGGATTACATACAGGCATGAGTCACCACACCTGGTCCTATTCATTGCCTCTAATTACCTAATTAACTGGCCACAAAATATATATCATACAGAGATTCTACTTGAAAAGCATATGAACTAAGATAAAAGACAACAAACATTGTTTGGAAGAAACTACAAAATGAAAACCTACAGATACAATGAAGGCTGCTTTGATATAAAGACTTATGTCTGCCAAAATTCCTATGTTGAGGACCCAGACCTCAATGTGATAGTATTTGGAGGTGTGGTCTTTGGGAGGCAGTTAGGTCCTCTGCCATGTAAGGACACAGAAAGAGAAAGTCATGGTAAACCTGTAAAAAGGCCCATGCCAAGAACCAAAATGGTTGGTTCTGACATGTTAGACTTCTCATCACCCAGATCTGTGAAAAGTGAATTTCTGTTGTTTCAACCACCCAATCTACAATATCTACTATAGGTAGCCAGGCTGACTAAGGTGAAGCCAATATGCTATCTCATTATAAACATGGAACAATATTGATATGCTTTATTTAACAAAGAAATCTGTGAGTCTTTACTAAAAAACACAATATTCTAGACTAGCTAACCGTACTAACTTGTTTAAAAAGTCTTGAGGTGAATTATCACTATTTAACACACAAGCAAAGTATGCCCACGGGATTTATGTATTTACGTCCAATTTACAAAGAAAGTAAAACATGCACCTACCTTTGCAGGATCAAACACTGTTTTTTTTCCAAAAACTGCCCAAGCAGGTTCTGCAGATAACAGGTCACCCCAAATACTAAGAGTGTAGAAAGAAATACTTCAAGAACCATGCTGTGTTGCCAAAAGCATTATTCAGCCATCCCCATGAATAACAGTATCTGAGTCATCATTCCCTGCATATAATGATTTAGGCAGTGTTCTCAGAAAGTGATCACGCCAAGGCAGGTGGATCACAAGGTCAGGAGTTCAAGACCAGCCCCCATCTCTACTAAAAATACAAAAATTAGCTGGGTGTGGTGGCAGGTCCCAGCCACTTGGGAGACCGAGGCAGGAAATTGCTTGAACCCGGGAGGCGGAGGTTACAGTGAGCCAAGATCACACCACTGCCCTCCAGCCTGAGAGACAGAGCAAGACTCCATCTCAAAAAAAAAAAAGAAGTGATCAAGTGAATGAGTAGGGTCATCCCTTACAGAGTGAGAGTAGTGTGGGAGGTGAAGGAGTTATGCAATAATAGGAGTGTAAAACTAATATGCTAGTAAGTAGCCAGGTAGTCTGTCTGGAACAAAGTACTATTTTAGGAAAGGCCAGGGAAGAGAAAAGGCAAGAGGAAAGGGCAAGGAGTCATGTGCATGGGGCAGCAGGGTTTGTGCTTGCAGAGCTGTGGGTATATAATTTCACAAGCAACAGTTAAAATCCTGACTTTCGACGAAAAAAGAAACTAATTTAGAAGTAGCATTATACTGACCAATACTTAAACATGAGAATTATACTACGTGCACAGGACAAGGGAAGACAGTTAAAAAGGAGGCAGTGTGAAGATATGGGAAGAAAGCAGACTTATGTCTTTATAATATGCTATGAAATTTATCAAATTGAATGTCCCATGAGTTATATTTCCAGGCATATGCTCAACAACCCTACATATCAGGAGACATGCGAAAAAAATGTTCCTACAATATAATCCTGAAGAAAAAATTTGATAACAGCCATGAAGAGGAGATGGATGAATTCATTCTGTACACACACAAAAAGACAACATAAAATCTTATTGATAGTACAACAATGTTAAGGAGACTTGGGGTACAGAAGAAACCCTAGCAAAATAGGCAAATATTAGTCTGAAAAAACTAAGAAAGCAGGAAACTGCTGTCAAGGTTAAAATACATGTTAACGGAGACACAGTATTTATGGAAGTAATCTGGGATATCAAAAACATAACATGGGAGCAGACCTGTAAAGGAGTCATTTTTGTATGTGACTGAAGTCAAACTGTTATCAGTTTAAAACAAGACGTTATAAATCTAAAGTGTTTTCTGTAATTGCAATGATAACCACAAAGAATGTATAGAAGACACACACAATGGAAATAAAAGTATGTGAAGACGAAAGAATCAACTAAATAAACACAAAGGCAGTAACAGATATGAAGAACAAAAAAATCTAAGAGATACAGGAAACATTCTGCAAAATGGCAACAGTGAGTCCTTCTCTATCAGTAATTACATTAAGTGTAAGTGGCTTAAACTCCACAATCAGAAGATACAGACTGGCTGAATGAATTTTACAAACAGGCTCCAACTACATGCTATCCACAAAAGATTCATTTTTATTTGAAGGACATACACAGGCTCAACTGAAAGGATGAAAAAAGATACCCCTTATAAATGGTAACAGAAAGACATCAGAGGTGGCTAAACCAGTATCAGCAAAATAGACTTTATGTCAAAACTGGTACAAGAGACAAAGAAGGGCATTATACAATAATTAAAAGGTTAATTCACTAGGAAGATATACCAATTACAGATATATATGCACCTAATATTAGAGATCCTTAATATATGAAGCAAGAGAAACATAACTAAAGGGAGAAAAGTTCCACAGCAATAATAAAAGACTTCAACGGACCACTTTTATAAATAGGACAATCAGATGGAAAAAAAGTAAGTAACTAGGCAACCTAAACTATACGTCAAATTGGACCTAACCTACATATGCACAACACATCACCCAAAAACAGCACCGAAGAATTTTTTCTGAACTCCACACGGAACATTCTTCAAAAGAAATATTTAAAAATAAAACTTTTTTTTGGCCGGGCGCGGTGGCTCAAGCCTGTAATCCCAGCACTTTGGGAGGCCGAGACGGGCGGATCACGAGGTCAGGAGATTGAGACCATCCTGGCTAACACGGTGAAACCCCGTCTCTACTAAAAATTCCAAAAACTTGCCGGGCGAGGTGGCGGCGCCTGTAGTCCCAGCTACCCGGGAGGCTGAGGCAGGAGAATGGCGTGAACCCGGGAGGCGGAGCTTGCAGTGAGCTGAGATCCGGCCACAGCACTCCAGCCTGGGTGACAGAGCGAGACTCCGTCTCAAAAAAAAAAATAAATAAATAAATAAAACTTTTTAACACTTCTTTATTTTTTTTGAGGCTGAGTCTCGCTCTGTTACCCAAGCTGGAAGGCAGTGGCATGATCTTGGTTTACTGCAACCTCTGCCTCCCAGGTTCAAGTGATTCTCCTGACTCAGTCTCCCAAATACCTGGGACTACAGGTGCGTGCCACCACGCCAAGGTAATTTTTGTATTTTTAGTAGAGACGTGGTTTCGCCATGTTGGCCAGGCTGGTCTCAAACTCCTTGTGGGGAAAAGAAAGAGAGATCAGACTGTTACCGTGTCTATGTAGAAAGAAATAGACATAAGAGACTCCATTTTGTTCTGTACTAAGAGAAATTTTTCTGCCTTGAGATGCTGTTAATCTGTAACGCTGGCCCCAACCCTGTGCTTGCAGACACACCTGCTGTGTTGACTCAGGGTTTAACGGATTTAGGGCTGTGCAGGACGTGCTTTGTTAAACAAGTGCTTGAAGGCAGTATGCTTGGTAAAAGTCATCGCCATTCTTTAATCTCAAGTACCCAGGGATACAATACACTGCATAAGGCCGCAGGGACCTCTGCCCAGGAAAGCCAGGTATTGTCCAGGGTTTCTCCCCATGTGATAGCCTGAGATATGGCCTCGTGAGAAGGGAAAGACCTGACCGTCACCCAGCCCGACACCAGTAAAGGATCTGTGCTGAGGAGGATTAGCAAAAGAGAAAGGCCTCTTTGCAGCTGAGATAAAAGGAAGGCATCTGTCTCCTGCTCATCCCTGGGAATAGAATGTCTCATCCCTGGGAATAGAATGTCTCGGTGCAATACCCGATTGTATGTTCTATTTACTGAGATAGGAGAAAACTGCCTTAGGGCTGGAGGTGAGACATGCTGGTGGCAATACTGCTCTTTATTGCACCGAGATGTCTGTGTGCATGCACATTAAGGCACAGCACCTTTCCTTAAACTTATTGATGACACAGAGACCTTTGTTCACATGTTTTCCTGCTGGCCCTCTCCCCACCATTACCCTATAGTCCTGCCACATTCTCCTCTCGGAGATGGTCGAGATAATGATCAATAAATACTGGAGAAACTCAGAGAGCAGTGCCGGCGCGGGTCCTCCGTATGCGGAGCGCCGGTCCCCCGGGTAAATACTGGAGAAACTCAGAGAGCAGGGCCGGCGCGGGTCCTCCGTATGCTGAGCGCCGGTCCCCGGGCCCAGAGACTTTGTCTCTGTCCCTTGTTTCTTTTCTCAGTCTCTCATCCCATCTGACGAGAAACACCCACAGGTTGTGAAGGGGCTGGCCCTCTTCACTCCTGATCTGTTTAACACATTTTAAAGACTGAAATCATAAAGTGTAACTTATCCCATCATAATAAAGTAAAACTAGAGATCAACAGCAGAAAAAAAAATTAGAATATCAACAAATACGTGGGAACAACATATTCCTAAACAGTCAATATGTCAAATTGGAAATCTCAAGGGAAATGATAAAATACCTCAAAACAAAGGAAAATGAAAATAGAACATACCAAAACTTAAGTATGCAGAGAAAACAGTGCTAAGATAGAAAACTGTTAGATATACATGATTCCATTAAAACAGAAGATCTCCAATGGAACAGAATAGGGAACCCAGAAATACAGCCACAGATCTCCAATGGAATGGAATAGGAAACCCAGAAATACAGCCGCATACCTACAACCAACTGATCTTTGACGAAGTCAACAAAAACAATTGAGGTAAGACATTCTATTCAACACAGGGTGCTGGAAAAACTGGCTAACCATATATCGAAGAGTGAAACTGGACCCCTGTCTCTCATCATACACAAACATTAATTCAAGATGAATATAGACTTAAATGTAAGACCCCAGGCTACAACAATCCTGGAAGAAAACTTAGGAAAAACACTTCTGGATAAAATACAATTTAAAAAAAAAAATTATTCCTCATTCCCTAAGCATGATGGGAAAAAATATGTAGGTTTTATGAACATCAGTTGAGAAATCCTTGAAGTGCAAGAAATGGGCTACAGGTATAATAAAGTAAGACTTGAAAATAATAATTCAGTATAACATGATGGACATGAAAGCAGACTGGAGAATAATTATTATAATATAGCTTTTGTTCAAAAAAAAAAAAAGTGTGATTTAAAGAAAATCCAGCGAGTTATATTTAGGAAACTGAAACTTACTACAGAAAAGCAATGTGTCTTATATAACAAAGTATGACCAGACTGGACGCGGTGGCTTACGTCTGTAATCCCAGCACTTTGGGAGGCTGAGACAGACGGATCACCAGAGGTCGGGAGTTCAAGATCAGCCTGACCAATATAGAGAAACCCCGCCTCTACTAACAATACACAATTAACCAGGCGTGGTGGCGCATGTCTGTAATCCCAACTACGCAGGAGGCTGAGGCAGGAGAATCACTTGAATCTGGGAGACGGAGGTTGTGGTGAGCCGAGATCGTGCCATTATACTCCAGCCTGGGCAACAAGAGTGAAAATCCATCTCGGCTGGACGCGGTGGCTCAAGCCTGTAATCCCAGCACTTTGGGAGGCCGAGACGGGCGGATCACGAGGTCAGGAGATCGAGACCATCCTGGCTAA
>NW_012115710.1:1968452-1972265 GCF_000951035.1 Colobus angolensis palliatus | reverse complement strand
CTGACACCTGTAATCCCAGCACTTTGGGAGGCTGAGGTGGGCGGATCACAGGGTTAGGGATAGGCCACAGGGATAGGCCAAGCATACTGGCTCAAGCCTGTAATATCGGCACTCTGGGATGCCAAGACCAGAGAATTCCTTGAGCCCATGAGTTCAAGAGCAGCCTGAGTGACATAGTAAAACCCTGTCTCTACCTGGGCATGGTGGTGCACACCCATACTTCCAACTACTTGGGAGGCTGAGGTGGGAGGATTGCTTGAGCCCAGGATACAGAGGTTGCAGTGAGCTGTGATCACACCAGTGCACTCCGGCCTGGGCAACAGAGCAAGAACCTGTTTTAAACAAACAAAAAAAGCACATGGACAGAAAATGGAATTGGATATTTTAACTCTGCCATAAAGTTCTCTGCGAACTTCAGCTCTGGAACCACCACTGATGTACAAAGAAGGCAGCAGAATATATATACAAAGAAGACAGTGAAAGGCCAGATGCAGCTTTAAGAAGCTTTTTATTTTTGAACCAAAAAGGCTTCAGTCTCAAATAATGGAGGGGTTCCCAAGAAAGACAACAGAGAAAATACAAAAATGCACAAAGGCAAATCTGAACTTCTAGAAGGAAATTATACTCACCTAGGAAGACCAGGTTCCTGTAGTTCTCCAACATCACATCCTTGTACAAAGCTTTCTGCACAGGTTCCAGGCATTTCCACTCCTCCTGAGAGAATTCTATGGCTACATCCTTGAATGTCAAAGGTCCCTGAAATGAAAAACACATTTCAAAAAGAAGCAAGATGAGAGCTCTTTTGTTTACATACAATGAGGAGAGAACTATCACATCACTTTGAAGTATGTGTTTTGACATATCTATAAAAGGCATCTGTGAGAAAGTTACGGTCCTTAATTTTAGTTTGTTACAAAATACAATAGGAGACTATTACATTCTCTACATCAGTGTATATTTCTCTTTTTGTGGACAATGCAGGAAATACACAAATAAGAAAAACACATGGTTATCCCTTAAAAAGTGTTAGATATTATGTTCCATACATCAACTGTGCTTAGGTGAGTTAGTATATGAGTGGTATTTTCAGAGATGACAATGGCTATAGCAGCTTTAAAGAAAGGTCATAAACTAAAAACTGTGATGACCAGAGTAACAGCAATGACTAAAGTTTTCTAACACTCCCCATGTGCTGGGCATTACTCCAAATGCTTTACATGTTCTAATTCAAATAACAACATAATAGCCTATGAGAGAGAGACTTGTTCCATGTTACTGTGTCACAGACTCGCTAACAAACTTGCCTAGGTCAACAACCTGAAAATGGCAGAGCAAGCATCTGAACCCAGATGTCTGAGAATTAAGAGTTGAATCAAAACAATCAAACAGTTACATTATGGTTACAGAACGTACTAGTCTCTCTGTGCTGCTATAACCAAATAAGACTGGGTGATTTATGAACAATAGAAATATATTTCTCATAATTCTGCAGGCTGGGAAAGCTAAGATCAAGGTGCCAGCAGGACTGATGTCGGCTGAGGGATGATCCCTGCTTCCAAGATAGTGTCTTGTTGCATTTTCTGGAGGGGAGGAACGCTGTGTCCCCACATGGCAGAAGGGACAGAAGGGCCAAAAAGCAGTGAACTCCGTAGGATAAGCGTTTTGATATCTCATTGACCAGAACACCATATTCCATTGATGAGGGCAGAACCCTTGTGATGCAATCACCTACTAAAACCCAAACCTCATAATACCTGGAGAGTGGGCATTGGGGATTAAGTTTCAAATGAATTGTGGAGGAGAGAAAAACACTCAGACCACAGCATTCCATCCTGCCCCACCAAAATTCATGTACTCCTCACATGCAAAATGCATTCCATTCCAATGGCCCCCCAAAGTCTTAACTTTTTCTACTACCAATTCCAAACTCCATAGTCTACAGCTGCATCTAACTATAATCTAAATCAGATATGGGTGAGACTCAAAAATGTGTTTCATCCTGAGGCAAACTGCTCTCCAGCCGTGAACCTGTGAAATCAAATGACTTCACAGTTGGAAGCATTAAGTGCTTCCAACATCCAACGGTGGCATAGACACAGGTTAAATATTTCAACTCCAAAATGCAGAAACAGGAAAGAAGAGGTAAGCTGCTCCCATGTCAAGTCTGAAACTCAAATAGGGCACACATATTAAATCTTAAGGCTTGACAATAGTCTTCTTTGACTCTATGTCCCACCTTCTAGACGTCCTGGAGTAGGAGTTAGGTCCCCAGTGTCCTGGGGATCCCTGCCCCATTAGTTTTGTTGGGATCACCCCACATGGAAGTTCTCACAGGCTGTGGTTTCCTGAGCTGCGATCACATACCGGTGACTCTACACTTCTGGACGCTCAGGGGTGGTCCTGCTTCAGGGCTCCCCTTGACCTTGCCCTAATAAGGGCTCTCTAAGGTGTCCCTGCCTCCATGGCTAGGCTGACAACTGCCCTAGTGGTGACTTCCTGTGGTAGCACTGAAAGGAATAGGATGAAAGGTTAGGGGCCACTGAGCACAAAGATGACTGACATAAACCAGTGCCTGCAGTAACACAGAAAGACACGAGGGTGAAGATCTAGTACCACAGATATCTGCAGTACTAGAGTCTCTCTACAATAGCACAGAAAATAGGGGAGCTTCTGACTAGAAAGCAGCAAACCTCTTCAATAGGCAGATGACAAGCAAAGGCCCAGAGAGGACAGAATCCCCAGCAAGAAAAAGCACGGGAAGTCTCCAGAATCTAGGGTAGTTGATTGGTGTGTCCTCCCTGAACAAAGCAGCCACCAAATCTGGGGAGGCAGCTGATTTTTCAAATGCTGAAGTCACAAAAGAAGACAATAAAACATACAAAGAAACAGGGAAATACGGTCTATAAAAAGAAACCAACTGAATCTCTACAAACCTACCTGAAAGAAATGGCGATTTACATTTTGGCTTCAAAGAATTAAAAAGAAATGTGGGCCGGGCATGATTGCTCACAACTATAATCCCAGGACTTTCAGAGGGCCAGGCAGGAGGATCACTTCAGAGCAGGAGTTCGAGACCAGCCTGGCCAACATGAAACCCCACCTCTACTAAAAATACAAAAATTAGCCGGGCATGGTGGCACATGCCTGTAATCCCAGGCTGAGGCGTAAGAATCGCTTGAACGGGAGGCAGAGGTTGCCGTGAGCTGAGATCACACCACTGCACTCCAGCCTGCGCAACAGAGTGTGACTCTGTCTCCAAAAATAAAAAAAATGTGAAGGTAGGCAGATCACCTGAGGTCAGGAGTTCAAGACCAGCCTGGCCAAAATGGTGAAACTCCATCTCTACGAAAAATACAAAAATTAGCCAGGTGTGGTGGTGCGTGCCTGTAGTCCCAGTTACTCAGGGAGACTGAGGCGGAGAATTGCTTCAACCAGGGAGGCAGAGGTTGCAGTGAGTCAAGATCATGCCACTGCACTCCAGCCTGGGCAACAGAGTGAGACTCCATCTCAAAAAATAAATAATAAATAATTAAATAAAATAAAGAAAATGAAGAGAGTCTAACGGGCTCATGAAAAACCATCAAGCACCAAGAACATATGCATTCTGGGAGTCCAACAAATAATGTGAATATATCTAACATTACTCAACTTTACGTAAGCAAACAAGCTTTAATGAAAGACATAATAAAGATATTATCAAAGACTGACAAACTCGATTCTTTATTGGAAGACATGGTGACATAAAGACCTGCAACTGAAAAAATTCAGAGCCATTCAAACACAAAATATGTGGGGTTTTTTTTTTTTTTTTTT
>NW_012115710.1:1967373-1967732 GCF_000951035.1 Colobus angolensis palliatus | reverse complement strand
GGCATCTCAAAAAAAAAAAAAAAAGATCCAAGCAAACAAAATGTAAGCAACAAAACATTAGATCTAAAAAAAACCACAGTATTTTATAATCACAAAGTGAGCCAGGCCTTCCAAAGAAAGATCCGTTATTTATTTTTGCTTTGGTGGTATAGCATCCTAACAGAAGCAACCACTCTTTAAACTGTCCAATCTGAAGGAACCCTCAGACACCTGTGGTGAAGACAGCATTGTGGCAGCCATGGTGACATTCTTTACAACAGTGAAAAACTGTAAAAGATCCATATGTCTTCATTTAGAGATTGTTCCAAAGAGGATGCAAAACAAGCTATTGAGTGCTTATTAACATAAAAAGATGCACC
>NW_012115710.1:1965399-1966912 GCF_000951035.1 Colobus angolensis palliatus | reverse complement strand
CCGTCTCAAAAAAAAAAAAAAAAAAGATGCAGCTTTGAAAAACTGGCACAATAAAATTTCACAACAGAACATGCACTGAATAATTGTTTTCTGAAATCTCATAATGACATGTAAATGCATCTTGACACCTCTCACTGACTCTTGCCACAGAACTTACAACTGTAGCTCCCCACGGAAACATGAGGCATGATGGAGAAAGTGACAGGGAAAAGAAACCTGGGTTCCTCCAGGTTGGGTAGTTGAGAGAGTGATTGCCTCTTTAGGATGGTGCATTTCCTATTTTCCTGGATCTGGCAAGATTCCCCACTACCCTGAGGTACAATAGTGTCCTCATATACTAATGACACGTGAGATTTCCCACCCAGTAAAAAAAAAACAAAAAACTTACTACTATGTTCTGTTTATATTTTGAGGCTATAGAGAAAATGAAAACCCTTTGTATTTCCATTTTCCAAGTCCTTGGACTGTGAGGAGGTTTCATTATTTTGCGGAAATCAAACCAAAATAATTTCCATTCTTTGCTCAATTTTCTTTTACAGCAGTCTAGGAGACATTTCATATTTTGTAGTTAAATTTTTAAAATATATATGTCTTGATGTCCTTTTCTTAGGTTATAAATTTTTTTCTGTGTAAAACTAAAGCTGGGCACGGTGGCTCACGCCTGTAATACCAGCACTTTGGGAGGCCAAGGCAGGCGGATCACCTGAGGTCGGAAGTTTGAGACCAGCCTGACCAAAACAGAGAAACCTGCATAGAGAAGATTCGCAACATAGAGAAGATTCGCAACTCCAACGTCCTGCACTTCACAAAGGCAGGAGACAGAATGACCCACCAAGAATGTCACTTTACCTGAGCAAAATATCACTTTACCTGAGTAGCCATCACTGACTCCTTTTCTTTCCTCTTCTTCCTCTTCTGGGTTTCTTTCTCAGTCAATGTTAATTATTCACACATCAAACCTGAAAGTAAAAAATCTGTTGTTTAATGCTTGGAAACAACACATTACTTTCTGTATCACAATCATGCACACAGGGAAGGCCTCAAAATGTGGAGCGACAGCCCACTGCACTAGGGGGATGCAAGAATAATACTATTCCTACACAAAGACCAAGTGAATCTTTCACTGTTTTCTTCAGCACTAGCTCCCCTCCGGAGACGCCCACACACAGGCTGCAGCAGAGGGTAGCTGGGCTGCACTGAGCTCCCATTCAGGGCAAGGACCTATCCCTGATTAAACCCCACGCAGAGCGCAGCACTCCCTCGCCTCTGTGGGTCACAGGCTGAGCTCCGCCCTCGGAAATGGAGGATACAGAGGCTTGAAGCTCAATGCTGGATACAAATGAGAATCAACTTGGGGCTGGGAGCGGTGGCTCTTGCCTGTAATCCCAGCACTTTGGGAGGTCGAGGCGGGTGGATACCTGAGGTCAGGAATTCGAGACCAGCCTGGCCAACATGGTGAAACACCCTCTCTACCAAAAATACAAAAATTAGACAGGCGTGGTGGCACACGCCT
>NW_012115710.1:1948860-1964302 GCF_000951035.1 Colobus angolensis palliatus | reverse complement strand
GCCCGTCTCGGCCTCCCAAAGTGCTGGGATTACAGACTAGAGCCACTGTGCCCGGCCGGTGCTGTTCTTATCACAGTGAGTTCTCACGAGATCTGGTTGTTTACAAGTGTGTAGCGCCTCCCCCCTCACTCTCTCTTGCTCCTGCTCCCGCCATGTGAGACGCCTGCTCCTACTTCGCCTGCTACCATGTTTGGAATCTTCCTGAAGGCTCCCCAGAAGCAGATGTCGCTATGCTTCCTGTGCAGCCTGCAGAACTGTGAGCCAGTTAAACCTGTTTTTTAAATAAATTACTCAGTCTCTGGAATTTTGCTGTAGCAATTCCAGAATGCACTAATACAGTGGGGTTTAAAGCCATGAGATGAGATGATGAGGAGAGGCAGTGGGTGTGGACAGAGATAAGAAGAGGTTCAAGGACTAAGCCATGAGTCATTCCCACATTGAGAAACATTCCGAGTCAGGACACGGCAGCAGAGGAAAGTGAAATGGTCAGGGAGGTCACAAGAAAATCAAATAGAAAGTTTCTGACAGGAAAAGAAAGACTAAAGCAGGAAAAGAAATACATTAGATTTAGAAATGGGGAGGTCACCAGTGACTCTGAAAAATAGAGTTATCAGTGGAATGGTGGATATGAAAGTTTGATTGGATGCATTCAAGAGGGAATTGGAGGCAAGAAGTGAAGACAGAGGGTATAAATAAGATTTTAGCACAGAAGAGGGGTACTCATACAGGCAGAAATGTAGTTAGTAATATGTTTTGTTTTAATTAGGGCAGAGTGGAAGGAAACTATAAGCTTCAGGGTCGGTGTGTGTGCATGCGTTTAATGGGCAATACCACCATCAGTAAACACTGTTTAAAATAATTCCCTAGAGGTAAAAATAGAAGATGCAGTTGTTATCAGTTGTTATACTTTATAAAAAACCAATTTTTTTTTCTCTTTTTAACTTATATTTTAAGTTCAGGGGTACATGTGCAGGATGTGCCGGCTGGTACACATGTAAATGGGTCATGGGGGTTTGTTGTATACATTATTTCATCACCCAGGTGTTTCTGTTTTTTTTTTTTTTTTCTTTTTGAGACAGTCTCACTCTGTCGCCCAGGCTGGAGTGCAATGGCACGATCTCGGCTCACTGCAACCTCTGCCTTCCTGGTTCAAGCAATTCTCCTGCCTCAGCCTCCTGAGTAGCTGGGACTACAGGTGTGTGCCACCATACCTGGCTAATTTTCGTATTTTTTAGTAGAGATGAGATTTCACTATATCGGTCAAGCTGGTTGCGAACTCCAGACCTCAGGTGACCCACTCGCCTTGGCCTCCCAAAGTGCTGGGATTACAGGCATGAGCCACCACGCCTGGCCCCGTCACCCGGGTATTAAGCCTAAAGTGTATTAGTTATTTCTCCTGATCCTCTCCCTCCTCCCACCCTCCACCCTCAGGTAGGTCCCAGTGTGTGTTGTTGCCTTCTATGTATCCATGTTTTCTTGTCATTTACCTCCCCCTATGAGTGAGAATATGCAGTCTTTGGTTTTCTGTTCCTGTGTTAGTTTGCAAAGGATAATGGCCTCCAGCTCCACCCATGTCCCGGCCAAGGGCATTATTTTGTTCCTTTTTATGGAAAGGCCGTTGTTTTGTACTAGCCTCCCGTACTACCAGACCAAGCCAGAATGAAGTCTCTCATGCTAAGTGCCACATTATCAAACTGACCCTGGAAATGAGCCACATTTAGGAAAAAAGAAAATTCCAAAAAATAAAACAGGAACAGGAGTTAAAAAATGAATTTGCAATAATTTCCCTCCTTTTTTTTTTTTGAGACGGAGTCTCGCTCTGTCGCCCAGGCTGGAGTGCAGTGGCTGGATCTCAGCTCACTGCAAGCTCCGCCCCCCGGGTTCACTCCATTCTCCTGCCTTAGCCTCCCGAGTAGGAGGGACTACAGGCCCCCGCCACCTCGCCCGGCTGGTTTTTTGTATTTTTTTAGTAGAGACGTGGTTTCACCGTGTTAGCCAGGATGGTCTCGATCTCCTGACCTCGTGATCCACCCGTCTCGGCCTCCCAAAGTGCTGGGATTACAGGCTTGAGCCACCGCGCCTGGCCCATAATTTCCCTTCTTATCACGCTATCATAACAAAGTTTGAGGGAAGCACATCTCACATGAGTGTGAAAACCCAATCATCACATTTATGAACTACAGAAGGATCGAATTTGTTGTGATTTTGTCCTTCAACAATAAGAACCTGGTAAATGTGTCTCTCTAAGTTCTGTGAGCCATCCTAGCAAATTAATCAAACCTTTGGATGAGGTAGTAGGAATGCCAATTTGGAGTCAGTAGGTCAGAAGCATAGGTGACAACCTACTACTTTTGAATGATAGCTGAAGTGAGCCGGGGCAGTCTTGTGAGACTGTGCCCGCAACCTGTGGGCAACCTGTGGGAGATGACTCTAACTCCAGGTAGATAGTGCCAGAATTAAATTGAATTATAAGGCAATCTAGCTGGTGTCTGCTGGAGAATAGTTTAGTGTGTAGGAGAAAACTCCCAACACTGGCCATGGAAGAGTTCTGTGTTAAGTGTGAGAGTAGAGACAAAAAAGTGCTTTTTCCTTTACACCCAGCAATTCCTAGGACTGTCATTCTCCAAAGAGCATTATCCATCCTCTTCCCAAACTGCCTCCCCAGGATCTAGTGGACCCTCTTGACTGGAGAAAATATCCCTGTTCCACACTGAGTTTAAAGCATTTTGCCTCATAGCTCCCTGTGCCTGTTGCAGTAGACAGAGGTGGGGGGAAAGTAATCACCACTGTCCTGGCAGCGAGAAAGTAACAGCTCTATCTTCTGAGGACAGTCCCAATTGAAATCTTTGTGCTGCAGGTCATTGTGATATCATATTCTCTGATTCTTTGAAAAATCTTCCCTAAGTCACCACCCTGCCATAGACCCACCACAGAAAACCCTCCCTAACGAAAGCCTTTTGTCACTCAAGTTTGAGGCCCTAACGTTCCCCTCCTAAACTGAGACAGGTTTACAAACTTCCATGGGGTCCACACCCTTCTCAGATACTCCATGGTGCTCCCCGTATCCTGCTACGAAATCCCACATGCCCCAGCAACTCATAAACTCATGCTGACCTAACACATAAAAAGATACCTGAGGACTCAATGACCCAAGACACCCTATTCCATTCATAATGACCCCATCCCTGAACACTGGCACCACCATCTACTCACACAAATGTCTCCAGTGATGCACATGCCCCAGTGAGATCCCAACATCTTCCAAGGAAACGCTCCACATTGACATTTAGATATTCCAAAAGGCATCTATAACCATCTTAACTTGCGGCCCAAAATACTCCAAAATAACAAATGTTGCCGCCAAAGTGATAGACTCCACAGAAGTCACTATCGAGAATGCTTGCTGTGCTGCAGCTCTGGGTTCCACGCCCTCAGGACCAATGCACCACCTCTCCAGCTGCCCACCCTCCCCGTAGGCTCAGCTTAGGCCTTGATCCTCAATTCAGCTGACCCTTGAACAATATAGGTTTGGACTGTGTGACTCCACTTTTAATAGAATTTTCCTCCATAAACATCCTGAAGAATATTTTGGAGATTTGCAATGTTTTGGCTATTATCAAAGAGGCAAGAGATAACAGATGTTAGCAATGATGTGGAGAAAAATGAGACCTTGTACACTGTTGCTGGGAGTGTACCTCAGTACAGCCATTATGAAAAACACTATGGACGTTCTTCAAAATATTAAAAACAGAACAACAGTGCAATCCAGCAATCCCATTTCTGGGTATAAATCCAAAGGAAATCCAATCAGTATGTTGAAGAGACATCTAGGCCAGGTGTGGTAGTTCATGCCTATAATACCAGCACTCTGAGAAGCTGAGATGGGAAGATCGCTTGAGACCAGGAGTTAGAGACCAGCTTGGACAAAACAGCAGGACCATGGCTCTACTTTAAAAAAAAAAAAAAAAAAAAAGGAACATCTGCCCCCTCATGGTCACTACAGTATTATTCACAACAGCCAAGATACAGAAACAACCAAAGTGCCCATCCATGAATGAATATGTAAAGAAAATGTGTGTGTATATATATTTATGTATGTGTATATATAGTGTGTGTGTACATTTACATAATGGAATATTATTCAACCATAAAAAAGAAAATCCTGCTATTTCCAACAACATGGATGACTCTGGAGGACATTATGCTGGGCGGTATCAGACTGACACAGCAAGATAACTACTGTATGTTCTCACAAGTAGAATCTAAAAAAGTCCAATTCATAGTAGCAGGGCAGAACAGTTGTTACCACAGGAGAAATGTTGGTCAAAGGGTACAAATTCTCAGTTGTAAAATGAAGAAGTTCTGGCTGGGTGCAGTGGCTCACACCTGTAATCCCAGCACTTTGAGAGGCCGAGGCAGGTGGATCACGAGGTCAGGAGATCCAGACCATCCTGGCTAACATGGTGAAACCCTGTCTCTACCAAAAATACAAAAAATTAGCCAGGCGTGGTGGAGGGGGCCTGTAGTCCCAGCTACTCGGGAGGCTGAGGCAGGAGAATGGCGTGAACCCGGAAGGCGGAGCTTGCAGTGAGCTGAGAGTGCCACTGCACTCCAGCCTGGGCGACGGAGTGAGACTCCAAAACAAAACAAAACAAAACAAACAAACAAACAAATGAATAAGTTCTGAGGAATCTAATGTACTCTGTGGTGAGTATACCATACTGGACACTTCAACAGTTTGGAAAGTTTTTGAAAAATCTAATAAATTGTGTGGTAAAAGTAAAAAAAAAAAAAAAAAAAGGCAATATTTAGAAATCAGTGACATCAGCTGATTACAGGATGACATCAAATCTTATTTCAGAAGTTAGTAATTATAGAAGAAACTGAATAAACTAAAATTTAAATCAAGCTTCCAAAATAACAATGAATTAACTGTAAAGCAACTACAAGGAAAAAAGTAAATCCATTAACAAAACAAAAAAACAAACACTCTTAATCCTCCTTCAAAGGCATACATTGTAGGCCTGGAGAGGTGGTTCACACATGTAATTCCAGCACCTTCAGGGGCTGAGAAGGAAGGACTGCTTGAGTCCAGGAGGTGGAGGCTGCAGTGAGAGGATATAATGTTACTATACTCCAGCCTGGGCCACAGAGAGAGACCCTGTCTCAAAAAGAGAAAAAAACAAACAAAAAAACCAAAGCTGTATCTTGTAGTGACAGTCAGTCATTTCTTGCCTATTTCTCCCCTCCTCCATCCTCTACTCCATCCCTGGAAAGAAGAGTTACAAAATGACTGAATCAAGTCACTGCCCTGTGGCTAAATAGGGATTTCAAATATCTTTTGATACAAATAAATACAAAATGCACCAGCCTTATACAAAAGAGTGGCAATTTTCATCCTCATGAGTACAATTTAAGGAAACAAATTTTAAATTAGAATATAAAGTCACAAATCAATATATTAAAACAACCATCCATATCCAATCAACTCGCGGCTCATCAGGATGGGGTCATCTCCCCCTCTCTTCACTGCTATGTGTTTCCCTCTCTCATGCTGCATGTCTTTTTTTCCCCTTTTCTGTTTTTCTCCCCTTTCTTGATTCCCTCTTTGATGTCTGTTCTGCCCAATGCTTTGAAACTTATTTCACCTCTTGTTGCTCTTTCTCCCCAAACTTTCCCATGGTCCCCAAATGAGGAAAGAAAAAGACCCTCTCACATTGTTTTACATTATTTTATACTCAGTACCTGTTTTAAGAAAAAAACAAGGAAGTAAAACCAAAGACAGGCAGCCCGGCACCAGGCCCGAAACCAGGCCTGGGCCCGCCTGGCCTAAACCCAGTAGTTAAAAATCAACTCATAACTTAGAAACCCATGCTATTCATAGACTCCTGACATTGTATAGAACTCCCTGCCCTGTTCTGTTTCTCTCTGACCACCAGTGCATGAAACCCCTGTCACGTATCCCCTAGATTGCTCAATCACGACGCTTTCATATGAAATCTTTAGTGTTGTGAGCCCTTAAAAGGGACAGAAATTGTGCACTCGGGGAGCTCAGATTTTAAGGCAGTAGCTTGCCGATGCTCCCAGCTGAATAAAGCCCTTCCTTCTACAACTCGGGGTCTGAGGTTTTGTCAGCGGCTCCTCCTGCTACACCCAGCCTCCACGTATTCCTGCCTCTTTCCCCCCCGTCTGAGCTCCCTGTCTGCTCTCCCTGTTAAAATCCCTCTTCCCTGTTACATCTCCTTTGTTCCCACTCTCTAGCACCCCCAACTTCCTAGGCTTCCTCCCTGATGTGGTTCTCCCTCTACTCTTCCTTTGTTACCCACTCCCCTCTCCTTCAGTCCCAGCACCACGTGGCTCTGTCAGCTCCGGCTCCAACTCTTACCCTTTCCGGCCCCGGCCCCCGCCCCCGTCTGACTGCAGTGTCTCCTCCTTTGCCGCCCCTCTCTATTTTGCTGCACTTCATCTCCCTGAAGGTCTCCCTTTTCCCTAATTTCTTTATGTGCTTTTCTCCCCGTGCTACTTTCTCCATGCGTCCTCTTTCACTCTTGCTCTCTTTGCAAGTCCCTAAATTATCATCCTTTATGCTGTATACTCATTCTTTTCTCCCCAATTTTTCTTTCTGTCCCGTCACTCCCCCTCTTTTCCTCTCCTGATCCCTCTCACCCAACATTCAGGAGGAAAGGGGAGGAATAAGATGCCCACCTCCCGGAAGAGCACATTTTCCACTGGAGTAAAAATTTGGGAGTGAAAAACAGTGGGTGTCACAAGACAGACTCGATGACCTCCCGCAACGCGGAGTCAGGAAAAGCAGTGGCTGTGAAGGGGAAGCCTGGAGAGCGGAAGGACCCGGCGTGAGGAGCACACTAGGTGGCGCGGGGGACGGTGTCTCAGGACAGGGAGGGTCTGCAGAATCCCAGGATCTGGGAGGAGAAGCGCTTCCTTCAGGAGCTGGACAGCGGGCGCTCCCCTCCAGGGGCCGACAACGGCAAAGCTCGGGGGTCTCGACTGGTGGGAATCCACCTCGCGAGGGAGGACTTGACTTAGCCCGAGGCCGAAGCAGAGGTCAGTAAGGGTTTTAAGCAGGAACACGACCCGAATGGGGTTATCTACATGGTTATCCACCTGGCAGAAAGGCAAGGAGCAAGGAACAGCCTGAGAGAGATTTTAAACCGAAAGGGAAGCAATTCTCGGACTTACGTGGGGAGAAGTGGCTGTTGCAGGGGCGAAGGGGCTATGGATATTTTAAGGTCCGTAGCGATCCCCAGATCACTGGTATGGAGAAGTGAGGACTGCAAAGTGTACGTTTAATCCAGGCAGACGGAGCGAAGCAATGTTTAATCCACGTAGACGGAAACACACACCGCGATAAGGCCTTTCCCTGGCGCAATCTACTTCCGGGAGTGACGGAAACTGCTAGCGGAGAGGAAAAACTGGGAGGCCAGGGGACCGAGCCTGGGCAAGCCTCTATTGGCAAGGGGCGGGTCGGAAAGAGGGGCCTGACTCGGGGAGGGACCATGAGAGGGTGGAGCCGGGCCGTGGCGGCAGTGGGCGTGGCTAGGTGGGGCGTGACGAAGCCTCGGCGGAGGATGGGGCGGGGTTTCATGGGGTAAGTGGGGCCGAGATAGAGCCTGTTATTTACCCTGCTTCACAGGCAGCATGTCTGGTTTTCTGCCTACTTCTTGTCCTGTGAAGCAGCGTTGCTTCCTGCCTATTTTAAGTTAATGTTTCAGAATTTAAGGTTAAAGCTTAAAGTTGTGGTCCACTTATGTTGGAAACTAAGATGATTTCTTCTTAACAAGTTGAACTGATTTAAGTCAAAACCGATTTTTACAATCTTGGTGGACTCCATCCACTCTTGCCAGTGATGCTGAAGCTACTCAGTAGTTAGGGAACTAGGATCTCGCTGGGGATTTGATGTGGAGCCCTGGCTGGATCCAGGAACCCGGGAGACATTATGCCAAGCGAAATATGCTAGACACAGAAAGACAAATACTGCATGTGCTTTTACACGTGCAAGGTACAAACGTCAGATTCACAGTAACGGATTAGAAGGATGGTTACCAGGGCTGGGGGATGTATCCTATGCATTTATCACCAGTGTATTTTGGAAGCAGATAACTTCTCTGGCCTCATAGATTCACAACTGGGCAGAAATTTTGCCTCAGGATGAATCACACCTTGATCCTCACCCATGTGTGGTTCAGATAATATTTAGGGGGTATTCTGGCCTAAAAGCTGATATAGGAATGGATAAAGACTTTTGAGAGTTGATACTGAAATAGATTAAGTCTTTTGAGATGGCCCAGGTGCACTGGCTCGGGCCTGTAATCCCAGCAGTTTTGGAGGCCCAGGTGGGCAGATCACTTGAGCTCAAGAGTTCAAAACCAGCCTGGGCAGCATAGTGAGACCCTCATCTCTACAAGAAATACAAAAATTAGCCAGGCTTAGTAATGCATTCTTGTAGTCCCAACTACTTGGGAAGCTGAGGTGTCAGAATTACTTGAGGCTAGGGATTTGAGATCATCCTGGGCAATATAGCCAGACCCTATCTCTACAAAAAATGAAATCATCTGGACATGGTGGCCTGCACGTGTGGGCCCAGCAACTCAGGAGGGTAAGGAAGGAGGATCACTTGAGCACAGGAGGTCGACGCTGCAGTGAGCCATGATCACGCCACTGCACTGCAGCCTGTGTGACAGAGAGAGACCCTGTCTCAAAAAAAAAAAAAAAAAAAGATTTTCGTTGGGATGGGGGTGAAGAGACCTTGCATGTAAGAAGCACATAAATTTTGGGAGTCCAGAGCACAGAGTGTTATGAGCAGAATCATGTCTGCAGAAAACCATATCTTGAAGTCCTAACCCCCACAACCTCAGAATATGACTGTATTTAAATATAGGGCATTTAAAGAGGTGATTAGGTTAAAATAAGCTTGTTAGAGTGTGCTGTGATCCTACTGACTGACTTCCTTATGAGAAAAGGAGATTTGGTTGGGTGCAGTGGCTCATGCCTATAATCACCACACTTTGGCAGGCCAAGGTAGCAGGGAGCTAACTTGCATTCTTCTGTTAGCTGAGGCATTTGATGATAAATGAAAGCAGAAAGTTTGTGAGTTATTTACGTTCTTTCCACAGAAAGGTCTTATGTCCTTGGCATAAAGAAAAAGAGAACTACAGCTTATCTGCTTCCTTTATTTTGTTTATATGTCCTGGACCATGAAGAAAGACAGATTTATAGCTTATTTGCTTTATCTCTTTGCTTTCTCCTGGTCCTTTCAGGCTGACTCCTTTTCCCCAATTAGGGCTCCACAGACTCTACCCTAAAAGGGCATTTTTTTTCTCACCCTCCTATAACATCCCTCCCACAACTAAACCAGGATCCTATTTCCCAGCATGAAAAGTTTGTCAGAAGAAAAACTGGCGCTGCATGGGACCTTCTTTCTCTTCTTCAAAACGACTTCACCTCTTCTCTCTCCTGTCTCTCTCTTCCGAGACTGCCCTGCACAATTCTAGGTCCCCAGGGAATCCTTCAGTTGACATGCAAGGGAAGAACCCATAGGGAAAGGAAATCTCTGGCTCTCAGAGGTAACTTTTTGGATGTCTGGATGCATTCATAACCATCCCTGTGTTACCAGAAAGGGGTCCTGATCCAGAACCTGAAACTGCCATTGCACGATTATAACTGAGAAAAGTATTACAGTGAAAGAGATCTGACCTAATCAACTCCATCTTGCTTTTAACCTCTAAGCTGCCCTTGTTCATTCCTGGGCATAGGCTGAACTAACTCTGGGAGGAACTTAGTTTATAGTTTGAATCATAGACATTAACAGCCCTTTCCCAAAACAAACCCCCTTGCTGCTTGGGGACTAGACTGCTTTTGTAAGACTAACAAATTAGGCACAAGGTGAGAGATAATAGTTTAGGAGTCACGTAGCTGGAGGCTACAAGATTCTCACCCTTCCCAAATTGTTCCTGGGGATAACATTACTATTATAAAATCTATTTAAAAAGATCAGTGCTTGAGATATTTTGCAGACCCTGAACTTGATGGCTCACCTGACACCAACTCAGATCCATAAACTGGCTCATCTGGTCTTGTGACCCCACCCAGGAACTGACTCAGTGCAAAAATGACAGCTTCAAATCTCTATGATTTCATCTCCTACCCAACCAACCAGCACTCCCGACTCACTGACCCCTACCCATCAAATTATCCTTAAAAACCCTGATCCCCGAGTTTTCAGGGAGACTCATTTGAGTAATAAAAAAATTTCAGGTTCCTGTACAGCCAGCTCCATGTGAATTAAACTCTCTATTGCAATTCCCCTGTCTTGATGAATCAGCTCTGTCTAGGCAGCAGGGAAGGAGAACCTGTTGGGGAGTTACAACCAAAAGGGAGGGTTCTTGGACCTCATGCAAGAAAGAATTAGGGGTGAGTTCACATTGTAAAGTGAAAGCAAGTTTACTAAGCAAGTAAAGGAATAAGGCAGGGTGCGGTAGCTCACGCCTGTAATCCCAGCACATTGAGAGAGGCTGAGGTGGGCAGATTGCTTGAACCCAGGAGTTCGAGAGCAACCTGGGCAACAAGACAAAACTCCCTCTCTACAAAAAACACAAAAATTCGCCAAGGGTAATGGTGTGCCCCTGTAGTCCAAGTCCAAGCTAGTTGGAAGGCTGAGGTTGGAAATTGCTTGAGCGTGGGAGGTGGATGCTGCAATGAGCCTAGATGGCGTTACTGCACTACTGCTTAGGTGATAGAGCCAGACACTGCCTCAAAAAAAAAAAAAAAAGTGAATTCAGACTCTTTAATTCAACACTGAATGTTTACTCTTGTAACTCATGATGCCTAGGTTGAGAAAGACTCAATTTTCCTCATGCTGAATACTTTATACATGTCCTTCCTTCATGCATACATAGGACACTTTACACAATATAATTGTTGAAAGTGCTAGGCCGGGCGCGGTGGCTCAAGCCTGTAATCCCAGCACTTTGGGAGGCCGAGACGGGCGGATCACGAGGTCAGGAGATCCAGACCATCCTGGCTAACACGGTGAAACCCCGTCTCTACTAAAAATACAAAAACTAGCCGGGCGAGGTGGCGGGCGCCTGTAGTCCCAGCTACTCCGGAGGCTGAGGCAGGAGAATGGCGTGAACCCGGGAGGCGGAGCTTGCAGTGAGCTGAGATCCGGCCACTGCACTCCAGTCCCCGCGACAGAGCGAGACTCCGCCTCAAAAAAAAAAAAAAAAAAAGTGCTTCTGAAATACTATTTAGACAAATTGTCTAATATTTTTACACCTGCACTATAAAATTAATATTTATCAGACAATAAATATTAAATAGTTTAATAAAAGATGCATTTTCAAAGGTTCTAACAATGCTAACAATGCATATTTGAGGTTATCATAATAAACACTGTATTCTATGACTTCTCAACTGTAATATAATTTTTTTTTGAGATGGGATCTTGCTCTGTTGCCCAGGTTGCAGTGCGGTGGTGCAATCACGGCTTTTGTAGCCTCCACCTCCCTAGGCTTAAGTGATCCTCTCACCTCAGTTTTTGTATTTTTAGTAGAGATGGGGTTTCATCATGTTGCCTAGGCTGGTCTCAAATTTCTGAGCTCAGGCAGTCTGTCCACTTCAACCTCCCAAAGTGCTAGGAATACAGGCATGAGCCACAGAGTCCAGCCAAAACTACATTTTAAAAATAATTTTTTAATCATTATACACTCTGCTAGAAACCATTTAACCCAATGTATGGACTTACATTTCTTCCACTGAAGAACTTGAAGGATCCCTAAATCAAGGTGGCATTCTCAGATTTGTGTGGCAAAAAAAATATAGAGAAATGATAGATGCAAAGAATGTGTTCTACCAATATGTGGAGGATCCCTTTTATTTTAAGTTCAGTGACAGCATTGGAATGATACAAGAAAATAAACTGAAATTGTATAATGTGGAAACAAGAGCTCTGTTGCTAATGTGCAAGTTTATCACTGAGATTTTAAAAACACAACATGCTAATTATACCTTAAAATATGCTTCTCCCATCCTGGTTAACACGGTGAAACCCCGTCTCTACTAAAAAATACAAAAAAAAGCTAGCCGGGCGAGGTGGCTGGCGCCTGTAGTCCCAGCTACTCGGGAGGCTGAGGCAGGAGAATGGCGTAAACCCGGGAGGTGGAGCTTGCAGTGAGCTGAGATCCAGCCACTGCACTCCAGCCTGGGCGACAGAGTGAGACTCTGTCTCAAAAAAAAAAAAAAAAATATGCTTCTCCCAGTCTGGGCAACATGGCGAAAACCCATCTCTACAAAAAAATTCAAAACTTAGCTCAGTATGGTGATGTGCACCTGTAGTCCCAGCTACTCGGGAGGCTGAGGGAGGAGGATCACCTGAGCCCAGGAGGTGGAGGTTGCAGTGAGCTGAGATCGCACCACTACACTCCAGCCTGGGTAACTGAGCAAGACCCTGTCTTGAAATATTACAATATGTGACAGTGCAGCTTCCATCAGATATAATTTGTTCCTCTTTTGCCCACATAAAACATTCACCTCCACTTCCTCAAAAATATTTTTTTAAAGCCCAAACATAACTTTCAGTTGCAAGCTAGGATCTCATGACAGTCTCATGAAACCTCTGTTCATTGAAAGCCCAATAGAGTCCTCGTCACTCACAACATTTCATGGTGGAACAGAAAAATAAAACCTGAATTAACCCTCACATTCAGAAATGAAAAACCAAGAAGGTACCCTGTAGTTTCTGGTCCATAGCAAATGTGCAATTTTGCTGAGAAGATGAGTTAGGGCCTGGTTCCAGGAGGTCAAGAATGAACAACAGTACTTTTCATGGCTACAATTATCCTGAGAATAGGCTTCCAGTCCATTATATTTTGTTGTTCTTGACTTCACCCAGTGCCATCCCTCATGCAGTATCAGAAAGTATGCCCTCCTTCTGCAGTAAGCAGCTTCCCCCAGCTACTTCTTTCGCACTTAAATTTACCATCCCAAAGACTATTATAAGTCTAAATTTAATTTTGTTTTCATAAAATACTATGGACTGATAGAGGTCTCAAAAGTATAACACTATGAAAAGTAAAACAAAAGATAGCATTTTATCTGATGCCATTTCAAAATAGGGACATTTTCAAAGCTAAACCCATGACTTTAGCTATACCCACAAGTTTTACAAACACTTCCTTAGTTTCAGAATTTTATTCCAGTGCTTTTGAACTTCTTGGGGCCCAGTCTAGTATCTATTTACTACATCAGCCATTTCATCCCCCTGCAAAAAACAATTTCACAAGACTTACCTTAATCAACTGGCAGGTTATTTCAAAGAAAATTAGGGCTACGGCCTTGATTTGGACTTCGCTATAATTTTAACTTGCTGTTGCCCCTCAAACCACTTCTCAAATGTGAGTTTTATCAGTTGCAGATGAGCTACTGCTGCAGACTTAAACACTTCTTGAAAATCAGCTAACTCATTTTTGAAGAATTTACAAAATATTGTGTCGAGTACAGTTGAAAGCCATATGGCACATTAGCACCTTCTGCTTTCTTTTTGTATTTGTTTTGTTTTGAGATGGAGTCTCACTCTGTCGGCCAGGCTGGAGTGCAGTGGCGTGATCTCAGCTCACTGCAATCTCCGCCTCTTGGTTTCAAGCAATTGTCTGCCTCAGCCTCCTGAATAGCTGGGACTACAGGCTCCCGCCACCACACCTGGCTAATTTTTTTGTATTTTTAGTAGAGATGGGGTTTCACCATCTTGGCCAGGTTGGTATTGAACTCCTGACCTCGTGATCCACCCGCCTCGGCCTCCCAAAGTGCTGGGATTACAGGCATGAGCCACCACGCCCGGCCCCAGCACCTTCTGCTTTCTTGATCTCTATACTGGCAGGTAGTATTTCCAAGACAATGCCCCCTCTCCAGGAAACGTTTGCAAATATCTAGAGACATTTTTGATTGTCACAATTGGTGGTGTTGATGGTATCTGGTGGGTAAGGGACAGTGATGTGTCTCCTCCACATCTCATGTTGAAATATGACCCAAATTGTTGAAGGTAGGCCCAATGAAAGGTGCTTGGGTAATGGGGCTGGGTCCCTTCTGAATGGCTTGGTGCTCTCCCCATGATAATGACTGACTTCTCACTCTTAGTACACACAAGACCTACCTATTTAAAAGAGGCTAGTGGCTGGGCTGGTGGCTCAAGCCCGTAATCCCAGCACACTGGGAGGCTGAGGCAAGTGGATCACAAGGTCAGGAGTTCAAGACCAGCCTGGCCAAGATGGTGAAACCCCATCTCTATTAAAAATACAAAAGGTAGCCAGACATGGTGGTGGGCACCTGTAATCCCAGCTACTCAGGAGGCTTAGACAGACAATTGCTTGAACCCAGGAGGCAGAGGTTGCAGTGAGCTGACATCGCACCATCGAACTCCAGCCTGGGCAACAGAGTGAGACTCTGTCTCAAAAAAAAAAAGAATCCTTCTTATAGTACACAGATGCATTTTAAAGGGGTCTCCTCTATTGCTTTTTCTCTCAAAATCAATTTCAATTTGGCTTATCTGTTCACATTGACATGAGGATCCGAACTGTTGTTTTCATAAGTAAATAAGTGACGGAGTATCCTCAGCTCTGAAGAGAATTTTGCTCCTCGCAGCTGATAGGCACCCCTAGGTGGCAGGGGGCCTCACAGGAGTGTCTGGGAAGTTGACTCACTGTGACATGTAGTGGCTCTACAGAGAACCCCCACAAAATTAGTTTAAAAAAGATTAATCCAGGAGGCGCATATGGTTGCTGGTAACTTGTGCTTTGAGCCCTCCTGGAGGTGCTTAGACCTCCAGAGAAGAAACTGAGACACATAGGTGGGTGGCAGTGACTCAGTACACACTGTGGAGTCTCCTTTGCAAGCAGCACACACTTTGACGCACTCCACAAAACCCTAGGCCACATCTCAGTTTCTCCTTTTAAGGAAAAAAAAAGTGGGAATGAAATAATCTAAGAATGAGGAGAAAAGAAGAATGACCCCCCTTTCAGGCACTCTTTTGGTTTTATGGCACCTCTTCTTGCAAGTGTTTGTGTGACATGAACTTACATGGTCTTTTTGTGCACAAGTACATCAAGGAAAATTCAGAGCCCAAAGGTCAGCCTGCAACTATAAAGTCCCCAAGTTCTCTATCTCTTTGCTTTCTTTTCTGCCTGCTTGAAGTCTACTGTTACTTTTTACTGAGATAAAATCCACTGTTTGCCATTTCTTTTTGTTACTCTTTTTGAAAACCAATGAGTTTCTACTAATATCTCATGGCTAGAGTTCTGAAGTAAAAGCTATATGATCTTTGGTTATATGAGAATATATGTTTGTGCTAATGTGTTTGTACACGTATTTTGTTGTGTTTTGGACACAAGGTACCAAATTGGCTTAAAGAGTACTCATAAATTGGCTGGGC
>NW_012115710.1:1946024-1948515 GCF_000951035.1 Colobus angolensis palliatus | reverse complement strand
AAAAAAAAAAAAAAAGAGTACTCATAAATTAAATAATGTTTTTCAAGTTCACATGACTTAAGTAAAATCTTTAATAAGTTAGCTTTAAAAGTATTGGTAAAATAGGCCAGGTATGGTGGCTCATGCCTGTAATCCCAGCACTTTGGGAGGCTGAGGCAGACAGATCACCTGAGGTCAAGAGTTTGATACCAGCCTGGCCAACATGGTGAAACCCCATCTCTACTAAAACTACAAAATTTCACCAGGCATGGTGGTGGGCACCTGTAACCCCAGCTACCTGGGAGGCTGAGGTGAGAGAATCTCTTGAACGCAGGGGAGGCAGAGGTTGCAGTGAGCCAAGATCGTGCCACAGAACTCCAACCTGGGCAAAAGGGCAAGACTCTATTTCAAAAAAAAAAAAAAGTATTGGTAAAATAACATTAGAAACATCTTAAGATTTGCCAGCATACATTTTTGTTTGCACTTATTGATGAAGAAATTTCATACTTATCCCTGCCAGATACTATTGAGGCGGGAAAATAGCAGAGGGAATTGGAGTTTGGATAAAGGGAGGAATGAGTAGGAGCAGAAGTAAGGTGAAGAGGTGGGTGCCCAAGCATGTCATGAATGGTCTATGTAAGTCATTAATAAGGGGATTTATGGAAAAAAACCTTTTATATTTCAAGTTGTATATAAATTAAGGGGAAACTATAATGGTATTTCTAGTGACTGGGTTTTGATCTTTAAAAAAATCACTTAGAGACTAAATAATTGGATCAACATACAAAATTTTCCTAAGGTATTGCTTTACTCTTAATAAATTACAAGACATTATAATTTTTTTTACACAAAGTTCAACTTTTATTGTGTCTTGCTGTTTGCAGCTTTCTCTCCTCTTTTAAAAGGCCTGAAATAATAACTCTATCCTTCAACTAATTTTCAGCTCCTATAAGTTTTTTTCTTTTAGTTTCTAACTGTTGTGGCCTCATGCCAACAACAATGAAATGGTTTATCCTAGAGGTCTAAAGGAAAAGTTTCCTTTCAATGTAATATTCTCCATAGGAAACAGCAGTTGCACTGCAGAAGGTTTTTTCTTTTGCCTTTCGATAACTGGCCTAATAAACAGATCTTACACTTTATCAAACTAATTCCTATGTCATAATTACTAAGTTTTGTTTGGTTAGAAAAAAACTGAGATTAAAAAAGTTTTTTAAAGTTAAGGTTATTACATCCACATACTTTTCTGTATGACTTTTTTTTTTTTTTTAAGACAGTCTCACTTTGTCACTCAAGCTGGAGTGTAGTGGCATAATCTTGGCTCACTGCAAGCTTGTCTCATGGGTTCAAGGGATTCTTGTGCCTCAGCCTCCTCAGTAGCTGCGATTACAGGCACACACCACCATGCCCAGATAATTTTTTTGCATTTTTAGTAAAAATGAGGTTTCGCCGTGTTAGCCGGGCTGGTGGCAAACTCCTCACCTCAAGTGATCTGCCCACCTTGGCCTGCCAAAGTGCTAGGATCACAGGTGTCAGCCACCATGCCTGGCCAGTATGTGCTTTTAAAGTCCTTGTGTCACTAAGTTACAGGGCTTTGACGCCTGGGTCTAAAAAGGACACCAAGTCCTCCTAAATCTTAAACACTGACAGCAGTTAAAGCTTCATCTTCAGACCTAATAGAAGATGCCAATCAAAATAAACTGTGTTCGTGAGACACAGGACAAGAAAGTAAAACTATTCAACTCCTCAAGGCCCAGGGGCTATTACAGCAGAGGCAGGCACATGAAATTGTAAGAGCTTACCTGGAAAGATAAAACAAATTCAGTTTCTCTACAAATTAACCATTGATGTCAAAGGCATACTGATGCAAGACCAGCATATGAGCCTCTGTGTCAGATTAACAAGGTTTTCTTGGAGTATTGACCCACTCCTTGATGAAGATTATAACAGTTGTAAAAAGGCTTATGGAAATCATATCTTATGGGCAAGATGATTAAAATTTTAGATTGTTCATAAAATTTTGAATAACAAATTTAATTGGCCTCATGCTCTTTATTAGGGCTTATTGTTTGAGAAATTAAGTGTCCTCTCTCAAAAAATAAAGGTTTTTGCCTTTTTTTGAAATCTTTATGTATCACTTTGGTTCAATGAAGGACTTATTTTACAATCACCTCTGATCCTATTTTGTGATACCAAGCACTTTAAGGTTTGTCAAATATTTTTTGTCAAATTTTAAATTGGGTCCTCATTAATCTTTTGATATTAGTTCCCTGAAGTCCAAGAGTCACATCCAGTTTATTTGGTATAAAAGTCACACAGAAAGCATTGTCAAATGTGAAATGATGTTTGGCTTTCTTTGGGCTGTATGTATATAAATATGTTATTGGCATGTGTTCCAAAATTATGAGAAACTCTTGTAATTCTGATATGACTTCATGTATGTTATTAATAATTATAATTGCCGGGCGCGGTGGCTCAAGCCTGTAATCCCAGCACTTTGGGAGGCCGAGACGGG
>NW_012115710.1:1926168-1945340 GCF_000951035.1 Colobus angolensis palliatus | reverse complement strand
AAAAAAAAAAAAAAAAAGTTGCTGATCCTTTGTTTTGTTTTTCAGAGACAAGGAAACTTTTCTTATGAGCTGTTGGCAGGTTTTAACAATTGAGAAAAGAATACTCCTGTAAACAAATTTGGTGCATATTTGTCTCTCTGTTTTTGAATTCTCTGGAATTTGGAAACTATTTGTGAGTATTCATAACTTATGGCAACACAGTCATTTGCATAAGTGCAATAAGTTTTTTGCACTTATGCACATGGGCATGGTGGCTCAGGCCTGTAATCCCAGCACCTTGGGAGGCTGACACAGGTAGATCATTTGAGCCCATTTGAGCACAGGTGGATCATTTTGTAGAGATGGGGATTTACCACACATGCAAAATGTGAGCTTTCCAATAATAACATTGGACCTCCCTCCCTAGGAATAAATTGTCCTAGCCACAAGAGATCAGAGGAAATTATACTAGGGATAACCAAGCCTGCTTCTCCAAGCTTGGCCTGGAATATTACATACTACACAATAACTACAAAACACAATTTGTTAAAACTCAAGACAGTATGTATGTCAAAGGAGCCAGAACATGTATAGTGTAATTTCAAGGATGTGTGTAGTGTGTTGTGAGAACTGGTTTTAAATTTTAACCACACTGATTACATTTGTAAGGTTTCTCTCCAGTATGAATTTGGTAAACACTGAAAACACACTACTGCTTAAAGTTCCTTTCATGTTCAGCACACAAAAGCATGAACATTTGATTTTTTTTTTTTTTTTTTTTTTGAGACAGAGTCTCACTCTGTCGCCCAGGCTGGAGTGCAGTGGCGCGATCTCGGCTCACTGCAAGCTCCGCCTCCCAGGTTCATGCCATTCTCCTGCTTCAGCCCCCTGAGGAGCTGGGACTATAGGCGCCTGCCACCTTGCCTGGCTAATTTTTCATATTTTTAGTAGAGACGGGGTTTCACCGTGTAAGGCAGGATGGTCTCGATCTCCTGATTTCATGATCCACCCGCCTCGGCCTCCCAAAGTGCTGGGATTACAGGCGTGAGCCAGCACGCCTGGCCGAACATTTGATTTTTAAAAAAGTCTTACTACATTTGTTACATTTGTAAGGTAGCTCTTCAGTATGAACACTCTGGTTTCCATTTCGATGTTCAGGTAAAAGCCTTACCACACACATTACATTTGTGTGGTTCCTCTCAAAGTTGTATATTTTGATGTCTAGTGAGTTCTGATGCCTGGGGAAAGTCTCCGGCACATACATGTAGATTTCCTATCAGTATAAATTCCCTTATGTCCAGTAGTGATTGAACTCTGGTAAAGGTTTTGCCACACTTTTCTCATTTGTAAAGCATCTCTGCACTTTGAATTATCTATAGATCCACAAGTTTTTATCTTTGAATAGAATTCTTGCCACACATACTGCGCTTCAGTAATTTCTCTCCAATATGTATATTCTTTTTTTGCTTTTTTGTTTTGTTTTGTTTTGTTTTTTTGAGACAGAGTCTTGCTCTATCACTCAGGCTGGAGTGCAGTGGTGTGATTTTGGCTCACTGTAACCTCCACCTCCCGGGTTCAAGCAATTCTCCTGCCTCAGCCTCCCAAGTAGCTGGGACTATGGGCACACGCCACCATGCCTAGCTAATTGTTTGTATTTTAGTAGAGATGGGGTTTCACTCTGTTGCCCAGGCTGGTCTCAAACTCCTGAGCTCAGGCAATCTGCCCACCTCAGCCTCCCAAAGTGCTAGGATTACAGGCGTGAGCCACTGCGCCCAGCCTTCCAGTATGTACATTCTTATGACGAGTGAGTAGTGAACACTACCTTAAAACTTAGCTACGTTTACTGCATGTGTAAATGTATTGGGCCATATTTGAATTGCTATAAAGAAATACCTGAAGCTGAGTAATTTATAAAGAAGTTTAATTGAATCACAGTTCTGCAGGCTTTACAGGAAAGATGGTACTGGCATCTGCTCACCTTCTGAGGAAGCCTCAGGAATGTTAAAATCATGGTGGAAGGAAAAGGGGCAGTGGGCATATCACATGGCAAGAATAGAAGCAAGAGAGAGGGAGGTTCCATACATTTTTTCTTTTCTTTTTTTTTTTTTTTTTTTGAGACAGGGTCTCGCTGTCACCCAGGCTGGAGTGCACTGGCACGATCTTGGCTCACTGCAACCTCTGTCTCCTGGGTTCCAGCAATTCTCATGCTCCAGCCTCCTGAGTAGCTGGGATTACAAGCATGCATCACCATGCCTGGCTAAGTTTTGTATTTTAGTAGAGACAAGGTTTCACTATGTTGACCAGCCCGGTCTTGAACACCTGGCCACAAGTGATCTGCCCGCTTCAACCTCCCTAAATGCTGGGATTACAGGCATGAGCCACCATGCCTGACCTGCCATACACTTTTAACCAACAAGATCTCAGCCGGGTTTGGTGGCTCACGCCTATAATCCCAGACTTTGGGAGGCCGAGGTGGACAGATCATGAGGTCAATCCGTCTCTACTAAAAATACAAAAATTAGCCAGGCGTGGTGGTGTGAGCATGTAGTACCAGCTACTCAGGGAAACTGAGGCAGGAGACTCACTTGAACCTGGGAGGCAGAGGTTGCAGTGAGCCAAGATCACGCCACTGCATTCCAGCCTGGTGACAGAGAGAGACTTCGTCTCAAAAAAACAAAACAAACAAACAAAAACACAAGATCTCACCAGAACTCACTATCCCGGTAAGAGCAAAAAGCAGGTGGTGCTAAACCACTCGTAAGAAATTCACTCCTGTGATCCAGTCATCTCCCACCAGGCCCCACCTCCAATACGGGGGATTAAAATTCCACATGAAGTTCAGACAGAAGCGTCAAATGTACAAGCTATATCAGTAAATGTGAATTATTTGAACCCAGAAGTTAGGAGGACATCTAAAGGCCTTTCCACATTGAGTTTTGTTGTAAGATTCTCCTCTCCAGTATGTTTTGTCTGATGTTTAGTGAGGCCTGAGCGACTAATGAAAGATTTGCCACACTCATTACATTTATAAGGTTTTTCTCCAGAGTGAATTATTTGGTGTTTGTTGAGGCAGGAAAACCGTCCAAAGGCCTTGCCACATTCAATACATTTGTATGGCTTCTCTCCAGTGTGATTTCTTTGATGGTACACCAGCTTTGACCTTTCGATAAAAGCTTTACCACATTCATTACATTTGTAAGGTTTGTCTCCAGTGTGCATTTTCTGATGATTAACCAGAATTGAACGTACTCTAAAGGCTTTGCCACACTCATTACACATGTAAGGTTTCTCTCCAGTATGAATACTCCGATGGCGTGCTAGTGTTGATTGATGACGGAAGACCTTGCCACATTCATTACATTTGTAAGGTTTCTCTCCAGTATGAATTCTCCGATGCCTTGCAAGGTTCGAAGTGGAATTAAAGACCTGGCCACATTCAATACATTTGTATGGCATCTCTCCAGTATGCCTTCTCTGATGGTACGTCAGGCCTGTTATATGACTAAAAGTTCTACCACAATGGCTACATTTGTGTGGTTTCTCCCCAGTAGGATTTCTGTGATATCTTGCAAGTTTTGAACTTTGGATAAATGCCCCTCCAAACTCATTACAATTGTAAGGTTTCTCTCCAGTATGAATTATCAGATGTTTAGTGAGGCTTGAACGCTGAGTATAGGCTTTGCCACAATCATTACATTTGTAAGGTTTCTCTCCGGTATGAATTTTCCGATGACGTGCTAGGCATGAGTAGTAACTGAAGACCTTACCACATTCGTTACATTGAAAAGGCTTCTCTCCAGTATGAATTCTCTTATGATTTGAAAGGTTTCCACTGTCATTGAAGACCTTGCCACACACATTACATTTGTAAGGTTTCTGCCCAGTATGAATTCTTAGATGACGTGCTAGGCATGAGTAGTTCCTGAAGACTGTGCCACATTCATTACATTGGAAAGGTTTCTCTCCCGTGTGTATTCTCTTATGGATTGAAAGGTTTCCACTGTAATTGAAGACCTTGCCACACACATTACATTTGTAAGGCTGCTCCCCAGTATGAATTCTTAAATGTCTTACAAGGCATGAATTTTCACTAAAGACCTTTCCACATTCACTGCATTGGTAACGTTTCTCTCTAGTATGAATTATCTTATGTCGAGTGAGTAATGAGCCCTGTTTAAAGGCTTTGCCACATTTATCACATTTGTAAGGTTTCTCTCCAGTGTGAATTCTCCGATGCCCTGCAAGATGTGAAGTCTGACTGAAGACCTTGCCACACTCATTGCATTTGTAAGGTTTCTCTCCAGTGTGACTTCTCTGGTGCCTTGCAAGTTGTGAACGTTGACTGAAGACTTTGTCACATACATCACACGTATATGGTTTCTCTCCTGTATGGATTATCTGATGTGTAGTGAGGCTTGAGCTCCGTTTAAAGGTTTTGCCACACTCACTACATTTGTAAGGTTTGTTTCCACTATGAACTGTCTGATGAGTTGCCAGGTTGGAACTTTGACTAAAGGACTTTCCACATATGTTGCATTTGTATGGTTTCTCTCCAGTGTGGATTCTCTGGTGATTTACAAGATTTGAATTCTGCCTAAAGACCTTGCCACATATGTCACATTGATATGGTTTCTCTCCTGTATGGATTATCTGATGTGTAGTGAGGCATGAGCCTTGTTTGAAAGTTTTCCCACACTCATTACATTTGTAAGGTTTCTCTCCAGTGTGAATCCTTTGATGTATTGCAAGGTTGTAACTTTGACTAAAGGACTTGCCACATTCATTACATTTGTATGGTTTCTCTCCGGTGTGACTTCTCCAGTGATTTACAAGATCAGAATTTTGTCTGAAGATCTTGCCACATACATCACATTGACATGGCTTCCTCCTTGTGTGGACTATCTGATGTATTGTTAGTAGTGAGCCTCGATGAAAGGCTTTGCCACATTCGTTGCATCTGTAAGGTTTCTCTGTAGTATGTACCATCTGATGGTTAACAAGACTTGAAGACACTCTAAAGGCTTTGCCACACTCATTACATATGTAAGGTTTTTCCCTAATGTGTGTTTTCTCAAGTTGGGTGGGTAATGACAGTTGCAAAAACTCATTCCCATATTTTTTAGCGATGTTGATTTGGACACTTGGAAGAATTCTTTGAAGTGGTGAAACTAGGGAACCATTATTAACTGTCTTCTCAGATTGATTACATTCATAAATTTTCCCTTCAGTTTGAAATTTCTGCAGTTCAGTCAGATGTGACTGAAAGCTTAATGGAAGCTGATTTTCAATACATTTGTTTTCTACATCCTCTTGACTATGTTGACCTCTTTTACCAGTAAGATTGTTTTTATAGGTCATTGGCACTTCTTTATTATTTATTTCACCATCTTTCCATTGAAACTCAAGGTCCTGTAGATTTTTCTGGATTTCCCTTAAGTAAAAATTTTCAATATCATAACATTCATGTCTTTCCAGCATCACTGTTTGGAATTTTTCTCCTGTATTACTGTTCCCTATTGGTGGTAATTCCTTGGTCATACATTTAGGAAGGATACCTACAAAATACAATGAACATAGGGGTTTTTTGTTGGTTTTTTTTTGGTTTTTTTTTTTGAGACAGAGTCCTGCTCTGTTGCCCAGGCTGGAGCACAGTGGCACAATCTTGGCTCACTGCGACCTTCACCTCCTGGGTTTGAGCTATTCTTCTGCCTCAGCCTCCTGAGTAGCTGGGACTACAGGTGCGTGCCACCACACCTGGCTAATTTTTGTATTTTTAGTAGAGACAGGGTTTTAGCATATTAGCCAGGCTGGTCTTGAACTCCTGACCTCGTGATCTGCCCACCTCGGCCTCCCAAGGTGCTGGGATTACAGGCATGAGTGAGCCATTGCACCTGGCTGAACATGAGTTTTAAAAATAACTAGTATTATTTGTTTTTGTTTGTTTTTAAATAACTACTATTCGTAAATATTTTATATTGAAAACATACTACACTAAAAGTAACGTTTATACTAGACAGTTACCAAACTTTACCACAGTGATCTTCTATTTTTACAAATAAAAAAGGAGTAGAATTCTTCAGTAAAGAAACACTAATCACATGTAATTCAAATTAATTTTAAGGAAGTCTAGTTTCAAACATTCAATGACCAAAAGACTCATGTTGTGCAAACATATATTAGCACTAAAAGAAGTATTTTTCCACCATGCCCCCAAATCATACACCAACTGGCAGCAAACATATGGCTCTTTCAGAAGAAAAAACAGTTATATATATATATTTACTTCATATTTATTGTGCACAAATAAATGTCAAATTACAGCTAAATATCAACAAGTTCAACTAATTAATGATCTATGTAAATGGCAAGCTAAATTATAAATCAAAAATAGTACCGGGAAAATGAGAAAGAATTTTTTGAAGTTATAAAACTAAGTTATTTTTCTGAATACTTATTACATAAGTATTAAACCTGTTCTAAAACTACCTATTTCTGGCTGGGCGCGATGGCTCACACCTGTAATCCCAGCTCTTGGAGGCCAAGGTGGGTGGATCACGGGGTAAGGAGTTTGAGACCAGCCTGGCCAACATGATGAAACCCTGTCTTTACTAAAACTACAAAAATTAGCCGGGAATGGTGGTGTGCACCTGTAATCCCAGCTACTCAGGGGGCTGAGGTAGGAGAATTGCTTGAACCCAGAAGGCAGAGGTTGTAGTGAGCTGAGATTGCACCACAGCATTCCAGTCTGGGTGACAGAGCAAGACTCTGTCTCGGAAAAACAAACTAACAAAAAACGATCTATTTCCATAAAAAAACAGACATTTGCAACACTAACAAGCAATGCAAGTCAGCTATATTGACTTATGTCTGCCAAAACTCATATGTTAGGGTCCTAATCCTCAATGTAATATTATTTGGAGGTGTGAAAACTTTGGGAGGCAATTAGGTCAGCATGGTAGGTAGAATTTCAGGAACGGAATAGGAATTAGAATAGATGTGAAAAAGCTTTTGCTTTTTGCATGACAATTCTTCTGCCATGTGAGGACACAGAGTTAGCCATGATACACCAGGAAAAGGCCCCACACCAGGAACCAAAGTGACTGGCTCTGACATGTGGACTGCTCATCACCCAGATCTGTGAAAAGTGAATTTCTGTTGTTCAAACCACCCTATCTATGGTATCTGCTATACCTAGCCACACTAAGTTAAAGCTAATATGCCATCTCATTATAAACATGAAATAATGTTGATATACCTTATTAAACAAAGAAACTTCTGAGTCTTTACTATAAAACATGCAATATTCTAAGCTAGCAAACAGTACTAACTTGTTTTTAAAAATCTTAAGATAAATTATCACTATTTTACAAATAAGGACAGTAAGTCTGCCCACAGGATTTATGTATCTACACTCAAATTACAAAGAAAGTGAGACGTGAACCTGGGTTTCCAGTATCAAACATGTTTTTAAATAAAACTAGCCAAACAGGTAGTGCAGATAACTGGTCACCCAAATACCAAGAGTGTGGAAAGAAATACTTCAAGAGCCGGCCAGTCGCGTTGGTTCACGCCTGTAATCAGCACTTTGGGAGGCCGAGGCGGGTGGATCACGAGGTCAGGAGATCGAGACCATCCTGGCTAACACATTGAAACTCCGTCTCTAATAGTAGCTAGTATTAGCCAAGAACTAGAAACAACCCAAATGCCTGTTAAAAGATGAATGTATAGGCCGGACGCATTGGTTCACGCCTGTAATCAGCACTTTGGGAGGCCGAGGCGGGTGGATCACGAGGTCAGGAGATCGAGACCATCCTGGCTAACACAGTGAAACTCCGTCTCTACTAAATATACAAAAAATTAGCCAAGTGTAGTGGTGAGCGCCTGTATTCCCAGCTACTCAGGAGGCTGAGGCAGGAGAATGGCGTGAACCCAGCAGGCGGAGCTTCCAGTGAGCTGAGATCGCGCCACTGCACTCCAGCCTGGGTGACAGAGTGAGACTCCGTCTCAAAAAAAGAAAAAAAACAGAAATACTTCAAGAGCCAAGGTGTGTTGCCAAAACATTATTCAGTCATCCTTCGTGAATAACAGTATCTGAGTCATCATCCCCTGCACATATTGACGTAGGCAGTGTTCTCAAAGTTGTCAAGGGAATGAGTAGGCGTCATCCCTTACACGCTGAGTGCAGCGTGGAAGGTGAGGGAGTTCTGCAATAAAGGGAGTGTAAAATTAATACGCTAGTAAGTGACTGGGTAGTCCATCTGGACCAAAGTAATATGTTCAGAAGAGGAAGGGAGGAGGAAGGGCATGAGGGGAAGGCAAAGAGTTATGAGCATGGGGCAGCAGGGTTTGTGTTTGCAGAGCTGTGGGTATATACCTGCCTAAAGAATAGTTAAAATTCTGACTTTGGAAGAAAACAGAGAGACTTATTTAGAAGTAGCGCAGTGACTCACACCTGTAATCCTAGCAATTTGGGAGGCCAAGGTGGGCAGACTGCTGAGCTCATGAGTTCGAGACCATCCTGGGCAACATGGTGAAACCCCATCACTACTAAAATACAAAAAATTAGCCGGGCGTGGTGGTGTGAGCCTGTAGTCCCAGCTACTCAGGAGGCTGAGGTAGGAGAATTGCTTGAACTCGGGAGGCGGAGGTTGCAGTGAGCTGAGTTCATGCCACTGCACTCCAGCCTGGGCGACTGTGCGCGGCAAGCCACCCAGGTGCTGAGGCAAGAGACGGAGGGCACGAGCTGTTTCAGTATAACAAAATACATAAAATAACAAGTGTTATACTAGATATAGATCACAGATATGATTATATATAAGTATCACTAATCATTAGTTTGTAGTAATTACTCTTTATTCAAATACTATAATAATCCTCGCTCTACAATCATAACCTAGGAAAAGCCAGGCCATACAGAGATAGGAGCTGAAGGGACATGGTGAGAAGTGACCAGAAGACAAGAGTGTGAGCCTTCTGTCACGCCCTGACAGGGCCACTAGAGGGCTCCTTGGTCTAGCGGTAACACCAGCATCCGGGAAGACGCCCACTGCCAAGAGGACTGTGGCCTAGTAGTAGCGTCAGTGCCAAGGAAAAACACCTGCTACCTTTCCCCAGGGGAGTTTAGAGAAGACTCTACTCCGCCACCTCTTGTGGAGGGCTTGACATCAGTCAGGCCCACCCGCAGTTATCCGGAGGCCTAACCGTCCCCCTGTGATGCTGTGCTTCAGTGGTCACCCTCCTGGTCCACTTTCGTGTTCCATCCTGTACACCTGGCTCTGCCTTCTAGAGAGCAGTAGCAAAATTAGTGAAAGTACTAGAAGTCTCTAATATATAGAGACTATATATCAGAAATAATGGCGTAAGCTGTCTCCTGTCTGTCTCTCTCTCTCTCTCTCTCTCTCTGCCTCGGCTGCCAAACAGGGAAGGGCCCGCTGTCCAGTGGACACGTGACCCACGTGACCTTACCTATCACTGAAGATGGCTCACACTGCTTACCCTGCCCCCTTGTCTTGTATCCAATAAATAACAGCACAGCCTGGCATTCGGGGCCACTACGGGTCTCCGCGTCTTGGCGGTAGTGGCCCCCTGGGCCCAGCTGTCTTTTCTTTTATCTCTTTGTCTTGTGTCTTTATTTCTATGATCTCTCGTCTCTGCACACGGGGAGAAAAACCCACCGACCCTGTGGGACTAGTCCCTACAGGTGACAAAGCTACACTCTGTCTCCATTAAAAAAAAAAAAAAGAAGAAGTAGCATTATACTGACTAATACTTAAATATGGGAATTATACTATGGGCACAGGACAACAAGGGAAGATATTCAAAAAGGAGGTAGTGTGATGATATGGGAAATGAAAGGCCAGATGCAGCATTATGAAGCTTTTTATCTGTGAGTCAACAAGGCTTCAGTCTCAGTCAGATAATGGAGGGGCTCCCAAGAAAGACAACAGAGAAAATACAAAAATGCACAAGGGCAGATCTTAACTTCTAGAGCAAAATTATACTCACCTAGGAAGACCAGGTTCCTGTAGTTCTCCAACATCACATCCCAGTACAAAGCTTTCTGCACAGGGTCCAGGGATTTCCACTCCTCCTGAGAGAATTCTATGGCTACATCTCTGAATGTCAAAGGTCCCTGAAAAGAAAAACACATTTCAACGAGGAGCAATGGGAGAGCTCTTATCTATACATAAAATGAGAAGAGGACAGAACTGTCACATCAATTTGCTTGAAGTGTGTGTTTTCACATATCCACGCAAGGCATCTGTGAGAAAGTCATGTGTCCCTAATTTTAGCTTGTTATAAAATTCAATGGGAGATTATGATATCCTGTAAATCAGTGTACACTTCTCATGTTTGCGTACAATGCAAGAAATACACAAAGAAATGAATAAGTGGTCATGTGTATAAGTGTTAGATATTATGTTCAATATATCAACTGAGTGTCCAGATGAGCTAGTATAAGAGTGGTGTCTTCGAGATGACAATGTCCATAGCAGCTTTAAAGAAAGGTCAGAAACTAAAAACTGTGATGACCAGAGCAACAGCAATGACTAAAGTTTTGGAACACTCCCCATATGCTGGGCATTACTCCAAATGCTTTACATGGTCTAATTCAAATAACAACATAACAGATAGATTAGGATTTGTTCCCATGTTACTAGGAGACAACTATGTCACAGAAAATGCTAAAAAGTCACCTAGGTCAACAACCTGAAAATGGCACAGCAGGCATCTGACCCCTGATGTCTGAGAATGAGTCTTGAATCAAAAGAAACAAACAGTTAAATTATGGTTATGGTATGTCCTAGTCTCTCTGTGCTGCTGTACCAAGTAAAACAGACTGGGTAATTTATGAACAGTAGAAATGTATTTATCATGATTCTGCTGGCTGGGAAATCCAAGATCAAGATGCCAGCAGGACTGATATCTGGTGAGGGATGATTCCTGCTTCCAAGATGGTCTTGTTGCTTCGCAGGGGATGAATGCTGTGTCCCCCACATGACAGAAGGGACAGAAGGGCCAAAAACTAGTGAACTCTGTAGAATAAGCCTTTTGATATATCATTGACCAGAACACCATACCCACTGATAAAGGCCGACTTCTCGTGACCCAATCTCCTCCTAAAGGCCATGCCTCATAATATTTAAAGATTGGGCACTGGGGATTAAGTTTCAACATGAATCGCGGAGGAGGAAAAAGGAAACTCAGACCATAGCATTCCACCCCCGGCCCCCAAAACTGATGTACTTCTCACAGACAAAATATATTCTATTCCAATGGCTCCCAAAGCCTTATTTCTACAAGCAATTCAAAAGCCTATAGTCTAGAGTTGTACCTAACTATAATCTAAATCAGATATGGGTGAGACTCAAACGTGCATTTCATCTGAAGGCAAACTGCTCTCTAGTTGTGATCCTATGAAATCAAACGAGTTATGTGCTTCCAAAATACAATGGTGGGGCAGACACAGGTTAGATATTTCAATTCCAAAAGAGAGAAACAGGAAATACGGGGTAGCTGTTCCCATGTAAGGCTGAAACCCAACAGGGCATACACATTAAATACTAAGGCTTGACAATAATCTTTGACTCCATGTCCCATCTTCTAGACATCCTGGAGTAGACGTTGGGTCCCAACATCCTGGGGATCCCAGCCTCACTGGTTTTGTTGGGATCACCCCACATGGAAGTTCTCACAGAGTGCCTCCAGCTCTCCTGAGCTGGAATCACATACCGGTGACTCTACAGTTTTGGGGTCTCATCGGTGGCCCTGCTCCCAGGGCTTTACTGGACCTTATCCTAACAGGGACTCTGAAGTTGGCCCGGCCTCCACAGCTAGAACTGAACATTGCCCTAGTGGGGACTTCCAGGGACAGCCTCACTCCTATGGCATTTCTATGCCTAGGCTCCAAGGATCTCTGAGGCATTCTTTGAAATCTAGATGGAAGTAGCCGTGAGTCCACATCTCATGCCCTCTGCACACTTTTAGTCACCACTGTGTTCATATCGCCAAGGTTTACAGTTTTTGCGTTGTAACCGACCTCAATCCCTGGTGGACTGAACAAAAGGGGCAAACACGGGAACAAAAGACAAAGACAAGAGAGTATATTTGGAAGACGGGGTCAGGGGGCAGCTTACTTCTAGTGGACAAGGGCCCTGAGCTTTTTCAGCCCTCCAAATTTATTAGGTTAAAGAGATAACCAGAAGCGGGGGTGATTGTCGGTAACTGTCAGTCAGTCCTTTGGATCACAGCCGGCTTGCAAGACTGCATCCTTCGACCAATAAGCGCTAGATTTCCCAGAGATAACTTCAAGGAGCCCAGCGCCAGGGAGTGATGGCCCTCGGCAAACCTGGTGGCAGGCGCAGTCTTGAGTTTGCTCACATCCTGCATTCATGATAAACAGTTTGCTATTTGATCATATAGCCTTCAGTAGAATGCTGAATTGATCACGATCCCTTTAGCCTTTTTGGCTCCCAACAGCGTGTGCCCTCTTGATTGGTGGCTGGTCTATACCTGGTCCCAGTTCAGCCACAGGTGGAGTAGCTAAGGACCTCTGCTCTGAAATACAGAGATCACAGATCTGAGGTATCGGAGTTCCCATGTCCAAAGGGCACCCCGGGCCACTCCCTTGAAACTATCCTGCCCTCAAGGCCCTGGCACTCTGAACCTACAATGGGCACAGCAGTCTCAAAGATCTCTAAAATGCCTTTGGGATGATTCTCCCACTGTCTCAATAATAAGGTCCTGGCTTACTTCTATCCATACTAATCTCCCTGTCCAAGGCCACTTGGCTACATCCCTCTTGGTTTTCTCTCTCCTAAATACACTTTTAATTCTTTACATGGCCAGGCTAAGAATTTCCTAAATCTTTACAATGGGCTTTGAAAACAAATTGTTTTTGGCCGGGCGCGGTGGCTCAAGCCTGTAATCCCAGCACTTTGGGAGGCCGAGACGGGCGGATCACGAGGTCAGGAGATCGAGACCATCCTGGCTAACGCTGTGAAACCCCGTCTCTACTAAATAATACAAAAAACTAGCCGGGCGAGGTGGCGGGCGCCTGTAGTCCCAGCTACTCGGGAGGCTGAGGCAGGAGAATGGCGTGAACCGGGGAGGCGGAGCTTGCAGTGAGCTGAGATCCGGCCACTACACTCCAGCCTGGGCAGCAGAGCGAGACTCCGTCTCAAAAAAAAAAAAAAAAGAAAGAAAACAAACTGTTTTTAATTCATTTCTCTCTTCTCCCATTTTCCTATAAACAGTTCAGAGAAGCCATGCAGCAACCTGAACAATTTGCTTTGAGAGTGTTTCTGCCAAACATCTTAGTTCATCACTCTTAAATTCTGCTTTCCACAGCCCGGGTGCAGTGGTTCACTCCTGTAATCCCAGCACTTTGGGAGGTTGAGGGAGGCGGATCATGAGGTCGAGAGATCGAAACCATCCTGGCCAACGTGGTAAAACCCCATCTCTACTAAAAATTCAAGATGAGATTTGGGTGGAGACACAACCAAAGCCATATCAACTCATTTCTGTCTTGCCTGAATATACTCACTGAAAGGAACAGGATGAAAGGTTAGGGGCCACTGCAAAAAAAGATGATTGACATAAACCAGTGTGTGCAGTAACACATAAAGACACTAGGTAAGATCTAGTACCATAGCTGACTGCAGCACCAGAGTCTTCAATAGCACAGACAGATAACAGGGGAGCTTCTGAGTAGAAACCAGCAAACCTCTTCAATTAGGAGATGACAAGCAAAGGCCCAGAGAGGGCACTATCCCCAGTCAGAAAAATATTCTGTGTGTGTTGTTGTTGTTGTTGTTGTTGTTGTTTTTAGATGGATCATTCTACTGAACTCCAGCCTGGGCAATAGAGTAAAACCCTTCCACAAAAAAAGAAAAGAAAAGAAAAGGAAGGAAGGGAGGAAGGAAGGCAGGCAGGCAGGAAGGAAGGAAGGAAGGAAGGAAGGAAAGGAGGGAGGGAGGGAAGAAAGAGAAGGAAAGAAAAAGTGAGAAAGAAAGAGAGAAATGGCCGGGTGCAGTGACTCGTGCCTATAATCCTAGCACTTTGGGGAGCAGGGGAGGGCAAATCACCTGAGGTCAGGAGTTTGGGACCAGCCTGTCTAACATGGTGAAATTCAGTTTCTACTGCAAATAAAAAAATTAGCCAGGCATGGTGGTGCGTGCTTATAATCCCAGCTACTCAGGAGACTAAGGTAGGAGAATCACTTGAACCCAGGAGGCGGAGACTGTGGTGCGCCAAGATCACACCATCGCACTCCAGCCTGGACGACAAGAGTGAAACTCTGTCTCAAAAAAAATAAAAAGAGAGAAAGAGAAAGAAGGAAGGAGGGAGGGAGAGCGAGACAGAGAGAGAGAGAAAGACAGACTAAAGCTAAAAATAGAGTAACTGAGTTGAAATAGTCACTAGAGGAGTTCAACAGAGCTGACTCAGGCAGACGAAGGAAGTGGTGAACTCAAAGCGGATTTTGACAGGGAGAAAAACAACAACTATAAAAAACAAAACAAAATGAAGAGAGCATAAGGGGCTCATGGCAAACCATCAAGCACCAAGAACATATGTATTCTGGGAGTCCAATAAATAATGTGAATATTTCTAACATTACTTAACTGTAAGTAAACAAACAAGCTTTTTTTTTTTTTTTTTTTTTGAGACGGAGTCTTGCTCTGTCGCCCAGGCTGGAGTGCAGTGGCCAGATCTCAGCTCACTGCAAGCTCCACCTCCCGGGTTCCCACCATTCTCCTGCCTCAGCCTCCCGAGTAGCTGGGACCACAGGCGCCCGCCACCTCACCCGGCTAGTTTTTTTGTATTTTTTAGTAGAGACGGGGTTTCACCGGGTTAGCCAGGATGGTCTCGATCTCGTGACCTTGTGATCCGCCCGTCTCGGCCTCCCAAAGTGCTGGGATTACAGGCTTGAGCCACCGCGCCCGGCCCCTAAACAAACAAGCTTTACTGAAAGGCATAATATAATCAAAGGCTGGGTTCAATGGCTCATGCCTGTAACCCCAGCACTTCTGGAGGCTAAGGCAAGCAGATCACTTGAGGTCAGGAGTTTGAGACCAGCTTGGTCAACATGGTAAAACCCCCTCTCTCCTAAAAATACAAAAAAAAATTAGCTGGGTGTGGTGGTGAGTGCCTATAGTCCCAGCTGCTCAGAAAGCTGAGGCAGGAGGATCCCTTAAACCTGGGAGGCGGAGGTTGCAGTCAACCCAGATCATGCCACTGCACTCCAGCCTGGGCAACAGAGCCAGACTTCATCATCAAAAAAAAAAAAGATTCACGCAAAGAAAATGTCAGCAAGAAAACCTTAGATCTAAAAGAAACATAGTATTTTATAATCACACTGTGAGCCAGGCCTTCAGAAAAACATAAAGCAAACATTTATTTATTTTTGCTTTTGCGGTACGCCATCCTAAAAGAGGTCCTCACTCTTTAAACTGCCCAACCCGGAGGAAACTTCAGACATCTGTGGAGAAGATAGCATGCATACAGGCAGCCACGGTGACATTCTTCATAAAACAATAAAAGAAAAACAGTAAAAAAGAAAAAAGAAAAATGGTAAAAAAGCGAAAACCGGTAAAAGACCCATACGTCTTCATTTAGGGATTGTTCCAAAGAGGATGCAAAACAAACGATTAGTGTTTATTAACATAAAAATATGTACACTTCAAAACCTGCAAAATAAAATTTCACAGCAGAACACTCACTGAAGAATTGTTTTCTGAAATCTCATGATGACGCATAAATGCAACTCGACACCTCTCACTGACTCTTGCCACAGAACTTACAACAGTAGCCTCCCACGGAAACATGAGGGATGGTGGATGATGTGATAGGGAAAGGAAACTGGGTTTCCCCAGGTTGGGCACTTGGAAGAGTGATCACTTCCTCCAGGATGGTGCATTTCCTGCTTTGCTAGATCTCACAAGATTCCCCACTACCCTGAGCTGCAAAGGGGCCCTCTCCCACCAACATCACATCAGATTTCCCACTCATGTAAACAAAACCTGCAACTGTGTTTCTTTTAGATTTTGAAGATCTGGGGAAAATGACAACTCTTTGTATTTCCATTTCATTATTTTGTAGAAATCAAAATAAAATAATCTTCATTCTTTGCGCAATTTTTTTTTTCTGCATTCTAGGAGCCATTTCATATTCTGTAGTTAAATTTTTGGAATATATATGCCTTAATGTTCTTTTTTTATTTTTATTTTATTTTATTTTTTTGGAGGCAGAGTCTAGCTCTGTTGCCCATGCTGGAGTGCAATGGCGCGATCTCAGCTCACTACAACCTCTGCCTCCCGGGTTCAAGGGATTCTCCTGCCTCAGCCTCCCAAGTAGGTGGAACTACAGGCATGCGCCACCACGCCAAGCTAACTTTTGCATTTTTAGCAGAGATGGGGTTGGCCAGGCTGGTCTCTAACTCATGACCTCGTGATCCGCCTGCCTTGGCCTTCCAAAGTGCTGGGATTACAGGCATGAGCCACTGCGCCTAGTCAATGTCTTTTTTTTAGATTATAAATTTTTTTTAGCATAAAACTGAAATGTTTCCTTGATGTCCCATGTTTTATGTTTGCTCATAAATTTTATGGTGTATGTAAGGTATACAACATATTATAGTACAGATAGTAAAAAAGTCACTATAGTTTAACAAATTAACATATCCATCATCTCACAGGTACCCTTTTTTTTTTTTTTTTTTAGACAGAGTGTCGCTCTGTCACTGACGCTGGAGTGCAGTGGTGTGATCTCCACTCACTGCAACCTCTGTCCCCGGGGTTCAAGCAGTTCTCTGCCTCAGCCTCCCAAGTAGCTGGGATTACAGGCGTCTGCCACCATGCCTGGCTAATTTTTGTATTTTTAGTAGAGACAGGGTTTCCCCATCTTGGCCAGCCTGGTCTTGAACTCCTGACCTCTTGATCCACCTGCCTCAGCCTCCCAAAGTGCTGGGATTACAGGCATGAGCCACCGTGCCTGGCCCAGTACCCTTTATTTTTTTGACAGGAACAGTTAAAATCTAACATAGCATGAATTACATATATAATAAAATATTATTTTCCTGTCGTCTTCATGTTATGCCATCTTCTTAATGCCTAAACTGCATCTCTGCTTGGACTTTTACTGCAAATAAATATATTATGTGATGTTTAAAATAAAAGAAATATGTTCAGTAATAATTGGTGGAATGAGAGAATTTGGCTCCATCTTCTCTAATAACAAAGAAGTTCTGCTCCTACATCTGAGCAAAATTATAACCTTTTTAGATAAAACAACTGCTACTAGGAGTCCCAGCATGAACACCGCAGTCTCTGTAGGAGGGATATGCTGATAATGGCTAAACGCATCTGACATTCAGGTTGATTTTGTATTTTAAAATCAATGATAGGCCGGACACGGTAGCTCATGCATATAATCCCAGCATTTTGGGAGGTCGAGGTGGGCGGATCACCTGAGGTCGGGAGTTCAAGACCAGCCTGACCAATATGGTGAAACGCCATCTCTACTAAAAATACAAAAATTAGTCAGTCGTAGTGGCGCATGCCTGTAATCCCAGCTAGTCAGGAGGCTGAGGCATGAGAATCACTTCAACCAGGGAGGTGAAGGTTGCAGTGATAGTCTGGGCAATAAGAACGAAACTCCGTCTCAAAAAAAAAAAAAAAATCAATGATAAAATAAAACACCCTTTATCACTGATACGTATGTCTAATTATCCATTCCATTCCCAGCCATTAAGATTTCGAAGTTAGAAACAGTGACTCATTCATACAGCTTCAGATGTTGTATAAAATTAGGCAGAAAAGATCTCCCCTGACAGGCCTCTTTTCCAGAATTTATGAGGTATTGTGCACATCGATATGTGCCTTCTGCATGCAGCTTCTCTACTTCCGGTCTACAGAGTGCTGACTGCATCCTAATTTTGCCTCTAAACGATCTCTGCTGCCAACAGCTCTGACACTGTGGGGCCCACACCCTGTCTCCATCCATGTCTAGGTGTGAGCCCCTCCCAGGACCATGCCCAGCAGAGCCTCTTCCCAAGTTAATGTCACTGGGTCTCAGTGAGATAGAATCTAAGTGAGATGAGAGAAACTGAGGGAAGGCATGGGTGAATGGCAGTAAACACGTCAGGCAGGATGCTTCAGACTCAGAGAAGATTCGCAACTCCAATGCGTCGCATTTCAAAAAGGAAGGAGACAGAATGATCCACGAAGAATATCATTTTACCTGTGTAAGAGCCATCCCTGACTCCTTTTCTTTCCTCTTCTTCCTCTTCTGGGCTTCTCTCTCAGTCAATATAATTACTTCTTTACAAGTCAAATCTGAAAGTGAAAAATCTGTCTTCAATGCTTGGAAACAACACATTCCTTTCTGTGCTACAACCACGCCCACAGGGAAGACCTCAGCATATGGAGAGACAGCCCACTGCACCAGGGGGATGCAAGAATAATACATTCCTACACAAAGACCAAGTGGCCTGGCATGGTAGCTCACGCCTGTAATCCCAGCACTTTAGGAGGCAGAGGCGGTCGGATCAACTGAGGTCAGGAGTATGAGAGCATCCTGGACAACACAGTGAAACCCCGTCTCTGTACTAAAAGTACAAAAATTAGCTGGGTGTGGTGGCGCGCACCTGTAGTCCCAGCTACTTGGGAGGCTGAGGCAGGAGAATCACTTGAACCTGGAAGGCAGAGGTTGCAGTGAGCCGAGATCATGCCACTGCACTCCAGCGTGGGTGACACAGCAAGACTCCATCTCAAATAAAAAAATAAATAAAAATAAAAAAGAAAATGTGCTATGTGTCTGCATACATATCTCTATGTGTACGTGTATTTATTATGTGTTCATATGTATAATGGATTTATTCAACCATAAAAAAGAAGAAAATCCTGCTATTTGCAACAACATGGATGAACCTAGAAGATATACGCTAGGTGAAATAAGACACTAAAGGACAATTACTGTATGACCTCATAAGCAGAATCTTAAACAATCCAATTCATAGGAACAGGGTAGAACAGTTGTTGCCAGGAACTGGTTGGGGGGAGAATGGAAAAATGTTGGTCAAAGGGTACAAACTTTCAGTTATAAAATGAAGAAGTTCTGGGGAATCTAATGTACACAATGGTGTCTATACTGTATTGGACACTTTAACAGTTTGGAAAGTTTTTGAAAATTTTATT
>NW_012115710.1:1921307-1924717 GCF_000951035.1 Colobus angolensis palliatus | reverse complement strand
AAGACATACCTTGTAGGCCTGATGTGGTGGCTTCCCATCTGTAATCACAGCACTCTGAAAGACTGAGCCAGAAGGACTGCTGGAGCCCAGGCGGTTGAGGCTGCAGTGAGCAGAAATCATGGCACTGTACTCTAGTCTGACAGAGCAAGACCCTGTTTCAGAAAAGAAAAGAAAAAAAACAAAAAACAAAGACATACCTTGTAGTGAGAGTGACAGTCACTTATTGCCCCATTTCTCATTTTCTCTATCCTCTACTCTATCCCAGCGAAGAAAAGAGTTACTACAAATGACTGAATTTAAATGCCCTCTGGCTAAATAGAAATTCCAAATATCTTTTGATACAAATAAATACAAAATGCACAAGCCTTACAGAAAAGAGTGGTAATTTTCATCCTCATGATTACAATTTAAAGAAAAAAATTTTAGAGTATAAAGTCACAAATCAGAATATTACAACCACCATCCATATCCAATCAACTCATCACTCATCTGGATAGGGTCCTCTCCCACTTTCTTCACTACTACGTGGTTCCCTCTCGCATGCTGCATCTTTCCTCCCCTTTTCTGTTCTTCTCCTCTTTTATGTCTGTTCTGCCCAATACTTGCAACTTACTTCACCTCTTGGAACTCTTCCTCCCCAATCTTTCTGACTGTCCCCAGTCTCCACGTATTTCTGCCTCTTTTCCCCATCTAAGCTCCCTCTCCGTTCTCCTTGTTAAAACTCCCTCTTACCTGTGACAGCTCCTTTGTTCCCACTCTCTAGCCCCCCCAACTTCCTAGGCTTCCTCCCTGCTGCGGCTCTCCCTCCACTCTGCTTGTCACCCACTGCCCTCTCTTTCAGTTCCAGCACCGCGTAGTTCTGTCGGCTGCGGTTCCAACTCTTTTACCTTCTCCCCACTGTCTGTCTGCAGTGCCTCCTCCTTTGCCGCCCCATTCTATTTTGCTGCCCTTCATCTCTCTGAAGGTCCCCCTTTTTTTCTAAATGTCTCTATGTGCTTTTCTCCCCCTGCTTCTTTCTCCATTCGTTCTCTTTCACTCTTGCTGTCTCTCTGCAAATCCCTAAATTATCATCCATTTTGCCGTGTATTTATGGGTCTCCCTCATTCTCTTCGGTTTTTCCTTTTGCTTCGTCGTTCCCCGTCTTTTCCTCTCCTGATCCCTCTCACCCGCACATTCGGGAGGAAAGCACATTTTCCAGTGGAGTAAAATTTGGGAAAGAAGAACACTGGGTGTCACAAGACAGACTCAGGTCACCTGCCCCAACGGGGGGATCAGGAAAAGCAGTGGCTGTGAAGGGGAAGCCTGGGGAGCGGAAGGACCCGGCGTAAGGAGGACACAAGGGGGCGGCGGGTACGGTGTCTCAGGACAGGGAGTGTCTGCACAATCCCAGGACCTGGGAGGAGACGTGGCTCCTTCAGGAGCCGGACGGCGGGCGCTCCCCTCCAGGGGCTGACGAGGGAGGAACTCGGGGGTCGCAACGAGTGGGAATCCACTTCCCGAGTGAGGGCTCGACTTGGCGCAGGGCGGAAGCAGAGGTCAGTAAGGGTTTTAAGCAGGAACACGACCTGAGTGGGGTTGTCTACATGGTCCTAAGGCAGAAAGGCAGGGAGCAAGGAACAGCCGCAGAGAGATTTTTAAACCGAAAGGAAAGCAATTATCAGACTTACTTGGGGCGAACGGGCTGTTGCTGGTATTCTAAGGTCCGTAGCGATCCCCAGGAAACGGGTATGGACAAGGGAAGACTGCCAAGTGCACGTTCGATTCACGTAGACCCGGCGCAGCAAATGTTTAGTCCAGGTAGACGGAAACTGACGCGCAGCGCTGTGACCATTTCCCCGCGCGATCTGCTTCCGGGTGTGCAGGAAGCTTCACGAGATGAGAAAAAAGACTAAGAAGCCTGGGGCGGGGGAGGGTCCTGGGTGGGGTGCGACCCGCAAGGGAAGGGGCAGAAAGACCGACCTGATTTGGGAACCTGAAAGGGTGGGGCAAGGCGCATGCGGTAGTGGGCGGGGCCAGGCGGGCAAGGCGGGACGGGCGGTGTGGGCGGGACCTGTTTGGTGGGCGGGGCCTGTTATTCCCTCTGCCTTCAGCCCACCGTGTCTTTGTTCTCCTGATTTGGGAGTATTGGTGACTGTTTCTTTTTTTTTTTTTTTTTTGAGACAGAGTCTCTCTGTCGCCCAGGCTGGAGCGCAGTGGCCGGATCTCAGCTCACTGCAAGCTCCGCCTCGCGGGTTTACGCCATTCTCCTGCCTCAGCCTCCCGAGTAGCTGGGACTACAGGCGCCACCTCGCCCGGCTAGTTTTTTGTATTTTTTAGTAGTTCACCGTGTTAGCCAGGATGGTCTTGATCTTCTGACCTCGTGATCGCCCGTCTCGGCCTCCCAAAGTGCTGGGATTACAGGCTTGAGCCCTCGCGCTCAGCTAGTGACTGTTTCTTGTCCTGTGAAGCCGTGTTGCTTCCTGCCTATTTTAAGTTAATGTTTTAGACTTTAAGGTCAAAGCTTAAAGTTGTGGTCCACTTCTGTTGGAAACTAAGATGTTTTCTTCTTGTCAAGTTGAACTGATTTAAGTCAAAATCGATTTTTGCGAGCCTGGTGGACTCCATCGGGTCTTGCCAGTGAGGCTGAAGCCAGGAAGGCTGAATTTATTACTCAGTAGTCAGGGAACTAGGATCTCCGTGAAGATTTGATGTGCAGCCGTGGCTGGATCCAGGAACCTGGAAGACATTGTGCCATGCGAAATGTGCTAGACACAGAAAGACAAATCCTGCATGCGTTTACTTACATGTGCAATCTACAAACATCAAAATCACAGTAACAGTAGAAGGGTGGTTTCCAGGGCTGACGGTCTATCCTATGCCTGTCCCACCGTTGTATTTTGGAAGCAAATAACTTCTTTGGCTTCACAGTTACACAGCTGGACAGAAATTTTGCCTCAGGATGAACCACACTTTGAGTCTCAACCATATGTGATTCAGATAATATTTGGGTGATATTTGGGCCTTAGAGTTTGATACTGAAATGGATTAAGACTTTTGAAATGGGCCGGGAGCAGTGGCTCTGGCCTGTAATCCCAGCTCTTTGGGAGGCCCAGGTGGAAGGATTGCTTGAGCTCAAGAGTTCAAGACCAACCTGGGGCAACATAGACCCTTGTCTCTACAAAAAATAGAAAAATCAGCCAGGCATGGTGGCTCACGCCTATAGTCACAGCTACTTGGGAGGCTGAGGTGGGAGGATCTCTTGAGCCCAAGGGGTCAAGGCTGCAATGAGTTGTCACTGCACCACTGAACTGCTGCCTGGGCAACAGAGTGAGACTTTGTCTCAAAAAACAATAATAATAAGACTTTTGAGATGTTAGGATGGGGGTGAAGGGATCTTGCATGTGAGAAGGACATGAATTTTGGGAGTCCAG
>NW_012115710.1:1917987-1919662 GCF_000951035.1 Colobus angolensis palliatus | reverse complement strand
GCTGGACGTGGTGGTGGACGCCTGTACTTTTAGCTACTTGGGAGGCTGAGACAGGAGAATCACTGAACTTGAGAGGCGGAGGTTGCAGTGAGCTGAGATCACGCCACTGTATTCCAGCCTGGGCCACAGAGCAGAACTCCATCTCAAAAAAAAAAGAGGACAAAGACAGACATCAGTGGGGAAGAGTTACCAGAGACTAAGACAGTAGCCACCAAAGATTTGCTATGCAGAGACAAGAGACCCCTAAAGTTCTGCTAGTCATAGTTTCCAGGATCTCGGGATCTGGGAGTTACTAATGACTGGTCAATTGTTCTGGTCTTCCTAGAGTTCTCTAGAAAGATTGGTGGCTGGAATGTCCTGGTTGCCAAGTGACTCTATTCCCAGAACTCACATGCCCTCAGTTGTTTAATAAATAATGCCTCCTTCTGTTGACAGTTGTGGTAATACCTCAGTTCTTGTCTTCTTAGTTTAAAATAATTTAAGCAAGAGATACACAGCAAAAGAGGTGAGCATAATTTGTTGCAAAGGAAAAACAATATTTTGAAAGTTAAGGGCAGAATAGACAGAACACTCTGAGAGAGAGAGAAATCAGGGCAGGCTGCTTATAAGGGTGAGGCAGCACAGACTGGCACAAAGGAAATCTTACATGATTATTCATAAGGACGTGGGAAGAGGTGTTACTAGTAAGCATGTTCTGGGTGGTCCTCTGGGTGCACATGAGCAGCAGCTGTACATGCCTGTAAATACGTCGCATGTTTCATTAGCATCTTAAATCTACATGGAATTGTAATCCTCAGTATTGGAGGTGGGGACTGGGGTCTGGTGGCAGGTGATTGGATCATGGTGGTGGTGGATTTCTCATGAATGGTTTAATACCATTCCCTTGGTGGTATTCTCGTGATAGTGAGTTCTTGTGAGTTCTGGCTGTTTAAAAGTGTGTGGCAGCTGGGCGTGATGGCTCACCTCTGTAATCCCAGCACTTTGGGAGGCCGAGGCAGGAGGATCACCTGAGGTCAGGAGTTCAAGACTAGTTCACGCCTGTAATCCCAGCACTCTGGGAGGCTGAGGTGGGTAGATCACCCGAGGTCAGGAGTTCAAAACCAGACTGGCCGACTTGGTGAAACCCTGTCTCTACCAAAAATACAAAAATCAGGCAGGCCCGGTGGTGGGCGCCTGTAATCCCATCTACTCAGAAGACTGGGGCAGGAGAATCCCTTGAACCCAGGAGGCGGAGGTTGCAGTGAACTGAGGTGGTACCACTGTACTCCAGCCTGGGTGACAGAGCAATACTCCATCTCAATAAATAAATAAACAATATTTTTCCTTCCTTGAGAAATTCCAAGAAGGCTGATCAGTATGTGATCCTCAACTGAATTTTCAGTCAGTGGTCCTTTGCTGTGACTTACAGGAGTGTGACATTCTATGGGTGGATTCTTCTCCCTGAGACCAGAACTTCATCTTTTGCATGTGATCAGAGGCTTTTAGAGGCTCCACATTACTTTTCAGATCAACACCATTACACAAGCTTAGCCTAGAGACAGCTGACATGGGAAGGTATCTTATGAACAAATACTGTTGGACGCGGTTCTCTTGCAGGGATCTTGCAGCCCCTTAATAATTTCCTTCAGGACCACTGAAACACTCTAGAATTTTTCCTAGATCTGTCTTCCATACA
>NW_012115710.1:1915373-1916082 GCF_000951035.1 Colobus angolensis palliatus | reverse complement strand
TAGCCAGGATGGTCTCGATCTCCTGACCTCGTGATCCGCCTGCCTCGGCCTCCCAAAGTGCTGGGATTACAGGCGTGAGCCACCGCGCCCAGCCTGAATGAAGTGCACTCTTGTTGGCACTGCTGCCTGGAGCTACTGGACACGGAGAGCATGCATCTCAGACCAGAGTTCTAGGCCTGCATCACAGAGCGACTGAACAGCATAAAGGTTCTTTAGGGTGAAGAAGAGATAAAAAGGAGAAGGTGCTGGAGCCCTGCCCCTCCTCCCACCATCCAGTCTAGCAAACCCCAGCAAATGTCTGAGACCAACCCAATCCCTTCACTGTTCTTTTTCCTTTTTCTTGCGAGACAGGGGTTTACTCTGTTGCTCCGGCTAGAATGCTGTGACATGATTATGGCTCACTGCAGCCTCAACACCTCCAGGCTCAAGTGATCCTCCCACCTTAGCCTGTAAGTAGCTGGGACTCTGGTACTACAGGTGTGCACCACCACACCCAGCTAATTTTTTATTTTTTATCGAGACGGGGTCTTACTATGTTTCCCAGGCTGGTTTCAAACTCCAGGGCTCAAGCTATCTACCCACCACAGCCTCCCAAAGTGCTGGGATTTATAGGTGTGAACCACCATGCCCAGCCCACTGTTCTTTTTTTTAACTCTAAAAAATATTATATATTTTAGTTTTTTCTCTTTTCTTTTTTTTCTTTTCTTTT
>NW_012115710.1:1910232-1915038 GCF_000951035.1 Colobus angolensis palliatus | reverse complement strand
CCGTGTTAGCCAGGATGGTCTGGATCTCCTGACCTCGTGATCCGCCCGTCTCGGCCTCCCAAAGTGCTGGGATTACAGGCTTGAGCCACCGCGCCCGGCCTCTTTTCTTTTTTTTCTTAGGTAGGGTCTTGCTCTATCACCTAGGCTGGAGTGCAGTGGTATGATCACCACAGCATTGACATCCTGGGCTCAGGCGATCCTTGGACTTCAGCCTCCCAGTGGCTGGGACTACAGGCATGCACCACCACACCTGTTGGGAGCCGAAAAGGCCAAAGAGATCGTGACCAACTCAGTATTCTGCTGGAGGCTAGATGATCAAACAGCAAACTGCTTATCATGAATGCAGGATGCGGGCAAACTCACACTACCCTGCCACCAAAAGGTTTGCTGAGGGCCTTACTCCCTGGCACTGGGCTCCCTGAAGTTATCTATTGTGAAATCTAGCGCCTATTGTTCAAAGAATGCAGTCTCGCAAGCCTGCTGAGAATCAAACTGCAACCCCCAATTGCTCTTGCTATCTCTTTTTTTCTTTTTTTTTTTTGAGTTGGAGTCTCGCTCTGTTGGCAGACTGGAGTGCAGCGGCGCGATCTCGGCTCACTGCAAGCTCTGCCTCCCGGGTTCAAGCAATTGCCTCAGCCTCCCTAGTAGCTGGGACTACAGGTGCACACCACCATGCCTGCCTAATTTTTGTACTTGTATTAGAGACTGGGTTTCACCATGTTGGCCAGGATGGTCTTGATCTCTTGATCTTGTGATCCGCCGGCCTCGGCCTCCCAAAGTGCTGGGATTACAGGGGTGAGCCACCGCGCCCAGCCTCTCGCTATCTCTTTTGCCTCATAAATACAGAGGGCTATGTAGGAGGGCTGTGCAAAGCTCAGAGCCCTTGTCCACTAGAGGCAAAAGACCCCTTCTTCCAAATATACTCTCTTGTCTTTTTTATTCCTGCGTTCACCCCACTTTGTTCAGTCCCCCTAGGTCCGTGCCAGCTACACACACCCAATTACTTTTTTTGTTGTTCTGTAGAGATGGGGTTCCACTATGTTGCCTAGGCTGGTCTCAAACACCTGGGTTCAAGGGATCCTTCTGCCTCTGTCTCCTAAAGTGCTGGGATTATAGGCGTGTGCCACTTGCATGTGGTCCCTTCACTGTTGTCTAAGCCTCTATCTATTCCACTTCCATCCCCTCATCATATCAAACATACTCTTTGGGCCTGGCACGGTAGCTCACACCTGTAATCCCAGCACTTTGGGAGGACGAAGGCGGGCAGATCACTTGAGGTCAGGAGTTCGAGACCATCCTGAGCAACATGGTGAAACCCCATCTCTACTAGAAATACAAAAATTAGCTGGGTGTGGTGGCGCCCACCTGTACTCCTAGCTATTCAGGAGGCTGAGGCAGGAGACTCGCTTGAACCTGGGAGACAGAGATTGTAGTGAGCTGAGATTGCTCCACTGCACTCCAGCTTGGGCAACAGAGTGAGACCCTGTCTTAAATAAGTAAATAAAACATATCCCTTGGTACAACTTTATTTATTCAACATGTAACTCAGATCTCATATGGGTCTAGCATCACTCTTAGAGAACTAGACTTTAACCTCATTGATCTATCGTCCTGAAAGTCCAGCGTTTTCCCACAAATGTTTGCTAATTCTCGGGGATTTATACTCTCAGGATCTACTATGTCCTCTATTCAAGCTTTCTTGTAAAACATGTCTTTGCCTTAAATTAACACAGCCTTTCTTTCTAGTAGCCCTCAAAAAAAAAAAAAAACACATTCACAGAAAAGCCTCACTTAGCCATTTGGCCTTTATTTATTTTTATTTTGAGACAGGGTCTCTCTGTCACCCAGGCTGTGGTGCAGGGGTGGATCCTAGCTCACTACAGCTTCAAACTCCTGGGCTCAAGGGATCCCCCTACCTCAGCCTTCTGAGTAGGTGGGATTACAGATGTATGCCACTGGGCACAGTATCAGGCCTCTGAGCCCAAGCCTGCACGTATACATCCAGATGAACTGAAGCAACTGAAGAATCACAAAAGAAGTGAAAATGGCCGGTTCCTGCCTTAATTGATGCCATTACCTTGTGAAATTCCTTCTCATGGCTCAGAAGCTCCCCCACTGAGCACCTTGTGACCCCTGCCCCTGCCTGCAAGAGAACAACCCCCTTTGACTGTAATTTTCCACTACCTACACAAATCCTATAAAACGGCCCCAACCCACCTCCCTTCGCTGACTCTTTTTGGACTCAGCCCGCCTGTACTGGGGTGATTAAAAAGCTTTATCGCTCACACAAAGCCTGTTGGTAGTCTCCTCACACGGACGTGCGTGACACCCAGCTATTTTTTGTTTTGTTTTGTTTTTTGTTTTTGGAGACAGGGTCTTGCTCTGTCACCCAGGCTGGATTACAATGCTGTGATCATAGCTTACTGCAGCCTCAACCTCCTGGGCTCAAGTGATACTCTTGTCTCAGCCTCCTGAGTAGCTGGGAACACAGGCACACACCACCATGCCTGGCTAATTTTTGGACTTTTTGTGGAGACGAGGTCTCATCATGTTTCCCAGGCTGTTCTGAAACCCCTGGGTCAAGTGATACTCCTGCCCTGACCTCTCAAAGTGTTGGAATTACAGGCATGAGTCACCACATTGGGCTTTTTTTTTTTTAGACATGGGGTCTCACTATGTTGTCCAGGCTGGCCTCAAACTTCTGGCCACAGTGATCCTCCTGCCTTGGACACCCAAACAGTTGGGATTACAGGTGTGAGCCACCATGCCCAACCCTGGTCTTTATTAAAGACACTGTATGACTGACACACAAGGAAAGAGATGCCATCCAGCTTCATGGGAAACGGTTTCATAATCTTATTGTAATTATTTTTCTTACAGTCCCTTCTGGGCTGCTCTGCCACTGGGGGCTTGAAGCTCTTCCCTTTTACCTATGCAACCCCTTACCCTGCTGTCCTGCTCTTCTCTCTCCTGGTTCCGCTCTCCCTCAACATTTTATATTCTCCATCTATATAGGTCAATTTTCTCCCAAATCTATTCTCCAATCTGTACAGTTCGACTCATTTTAATTTGGAGAATGTGTGAGTCTTCCCTTTAACATAATTGTGTCCCTTGTGAGGGCAGTTAGTTTTATATGGTAATACTATTTTGTTGCGTTTTTCTTTTTGTTTTTTGTTTTTGTTTTTTCCTAGGAGTCTTGGCTCTGCAGGGTTCTTTGAGCTTTTAAAAACTACCTTATTAGGCCGGGTGTGGTGGCTCATGCCCATAATCCCAGCACTTTGGGAGGCCGAGGTGGGTGGCTCACCTGAGGTTGGGAGTTTGAGACCAGCCTGACCAACATGGTGAAACCCCATCTCTACTAAAAATACAAAATCAGCCAGACATGGTCGCACATGCCTGTAATCCCAGCTACTTGGGAGGCTGAGGCAGGAGAATCATCGCTTGAACCAGGAGGCAGAGGTTACAGTGAGCTGAGATCATGCTGTTGCACTCCAGCCTGGGCAACAAGAGCAAAATTCCATTTCAAAAAAGAAAGAAAGAGAGAGAGAGAGAAGACTACTTTATTGAGGTATGGTTGACATATAAAAAACTGTAGATATTTAACATATACAACTTCATGTATTTGGAAATAAGTATACATTCTTGAAACTATTATCACAACTAATGCCATACACTTATCAATTGCCTCCAAAAAATTCCCTTCAAGTTCATTTCTTTACTCTGCTTTGGTTTTGTTTTTCCTTTTGTGATAACATAAGATCTTATATAAGACCCACGATTTCAGCCGGGCGCGGTGGCTCAAGCCTGTAATCCCAGCACTTTGGGAGGCCGAGACGGGCGGATCACGAGGTCAGGAGATCGAGACCACCCTGGCTAACACGGTGAAACCCCGTCTCTACTAAAAAAAATACAAAAAACTAGCCGGGCGAGGTGGCGGGCGCCTGTAGTCCCAGCTACTCCGGAGGCTGAGGCAGGAGAATGGCGGGAACCCGGGAGGCGGAGCTTGCAGTGGGCTGAGATCCGGCCACTGCACTCCAGCCTGGGTGGCAGAGCGAGACTCCGTCCCAAAAAAAAAAAAAGACCCACGATTTCAGCAAAGTTTTAAATGTACAACACAAGTATTTGTTAATCACGTGCCCTATGTTGTACAGTAGATCTCCAGAACTTGTTTATCTTGCAGGACTGAAACTTTGTACACTTTCCTTTTTGTTTTTGTTTTTTTGTTTTTTTTTTGCTTTTTGCTTTTTTAATTTCCCCAGCTCCATCAGAAATTTTGCACACTTTACCAACACCTTTTCCTTTCCTCCCACCTCTCAGCCTCTTGCAACCACTATTCTACTTTCTGCTTCTGTGTGTTTGACTATTTTGGATTCTACATATAAACGAGGTCATATGGCTAGGCGCGGTGGCTCATGCCCGTAATCCAAGCACTTTGGGAGGCCGAGGCAGGCAGATCACAAGGTCAGGGGTTCAAGACCAGCTTGGTCAACATAGTGAAACCCCATCTCTACTAAAAATACAAAAACAAAATTAGCTGGGCGTGGGGGCGGGCGCCTGTAGTTGCTGCTACTCAGAAGGCAGAGGTGGGAGAATGGTGTGAACCCAGGAGGTGGAGTTGCAGTGAGCTGAGATTGCGCCACTGCATTCCAGCCTGGGCAACAGAGGGAGACTCCGTCTCAAAAGAAAAAAACAAAAAGAAGATGAGATCATACATTATTTGTCTTTCTGTGTCTGCCTTATTTTACTATGCATAATGTCCTTTAGTTTCATCCAACTCTTCGCAAATGACAAGATTTCCATTTTTTT
>NW_012115710.1:1909057-1909463 GCF_000951035.1 Colobus angolensis palliatus | reverse complement strand
CATTATTTGTCTTTCTGTGTCTGCCTTATTTTACTATGCATAATGTCCTTTAGTTTCATCCAACTCTTCGCAAATGACAAGATTTCCATTTTTTTCCTTTTTATTTGAGACACAGTCTTACTCTGTCACCCAGGCTGGAGTGCAGTAATGGGAACTTGGCCCACTGCAACCTCCACCTCCCAGATTCAAGTAATTCTCCTGCAGCAGCCTCCCGAGTAGCTCCGATTACAGGTGCATACCACCATGCCCGGCTAATTTTTTGTATTTTTTTTAGTAGAGACGGGGTTTCACCATGCTGGCCAGGCTGGTCTCGAACTCCTGACCTCATGATCTGCCCACCTTGGCCTCCCAGTGTGCTGGGATTACAGATGTGAGCCACCACACCCGGCCTGTTTGTGTTCTTTTT
>NW_012115710.1:1907053-1908272 GCF_000951035.1 Colobus angolensis palliatus | reverse complement strand
TTTTTTTTTTTTTTGATACAGAGTTTTGCTCTTGTCGCCCAGGCTGGAATGCAATGTCTCCATCTCCGCTCACTGCAACCTCCACCTCCTGGGTTCAAGCGATTCTCCTGCCTCAGCCTCCCAAGCAGCTAGGACTATAGGCACCCTCCACCATGCCCCGCTAATTTTTGTAGTTTTAGTAGAGACAGGGGTTTCACCATGTTGGTCAGGCTGGTTTTGAACTCCTGATCTCAGGTGATCCACCAGCCTCAGCCTCCCAAAGTGCTGGGATTACAGGCATGAGCCACAGCGCCCAGCCAAGAATGTTTGTATAGCAAACAGTTTAGGAAGATAGCAATAGCGAGTCCCCATGACCAAAGGCAAATTTCTGGCCTAACCACTGTAAAATATATATATAATAATGATGCCTATGTGTGAAACAAATGTTGGGGAGGTTTTCCTATAGCCCTCTTAAAAGACTGCTTTATAAACTCAGGATTCCTCATTGTGACACACACTCACTGCATCACACACTCACTATATGCAAAGCATCTGTCCAGACCCTTTCTCATCAGTCCTGTTGGACTTGAAGTGCAAGAGGATTGACGTGAGTAACAAGTTTCTGCTTCTTTCCTGTGTTGTCAGTAATAAAGTCTGTTGGACCTGACACCAGAGTCTCATGTCTTCTTCAAGCAAACTTGAATTTTTTTTTTTTTTTTTTTAGACATAGTCTCTTTGTTGCCCAGGCTGGAGTGCATGGCGCAATCTCGACTCACTGCAACCTCCATCTCCTGGGTTCAAGGGATTCTTATGCCTCTGCCTCCCAAGTAGCTGGGATTACAGGCGTGTGCCACCACGCCCAGTTCATTTTTGTATTTTTAGTAGAGACGAGATTTCACCATGTTGTGGTCTCGAACTTCTGGCCTCAAGTGATCCACTCAACTCAGCCACCCATATAGTGTTGGGATTACAGGCATGAGCCACTGCGCTTGGCCTTATCCTTGAAATTTTAACCAAGTAAATTGTTAGCTTACAAATAGGTAAAATCTTGAAATTTTCATAATTCTTTTTTTTTGTTTTTTGAGACTGAGTCTTGCTTCATTGCCCAGGCTGGAGTGCAGTGGCGAGATCTCGGCCCACTGCAACCTTCGCCTCCAGGGTTCAAGCAATTCTCCTGCCTCAGCCTCCTGAGTAGCTGGGATAACAGGTGTGCACCACCACACCTGGCTAATTTTTGTAT
>NW_012115710.1:1898827-1906472 GCF_000951035.1 Colobus angolensis palliatus | reverse complement strand
CCACCACGCCTAGCTAATTTTTTGTATTTTTAGTAGAGACGGGGTTTCACTGTGGTCTCGATCTCCTGACCTTGTGATTCGCCCACCTTGGCCTCCCAAAGTGCTGGGATTACAGGCGTGAGCCACCGCGCCCGGCCAAGTTTCTGTTGTTTATAAGCTACCCAGTTTATGGTATTTTGTTACAGCAGCCTGAACTAAGACACTTTGCAACTTCCACTTTCCATTCAACATATATTGTCCCCATTCCTCTTATTCCATGTATATAGATCTAAGTGGTTTTCATGAATAGTTGTTTAATAATCCATAGTTGGTATGTCCAATATTTTATGCAAGAATCTATCAAATAGTGGACTTCCCTATTTTACATATGTAGAAACTGAGGATCAGGGCTGGGCACAGTGGCTCACACCTGTAATCCCAGCACTTTGGGAGGCCAAGGCAGATCACTTGAGCCCAGGAGTTCGAGATCAGCCTAGGCAACATAGTGAGACTCCTGTCTGTACTTTTTAAATTAAAAAAAAAAAAAAAAAAGGCCAGGCTTGGTGGCTCACACTTGTAATCCCTGGCGTGAGGCCAAGGTGGGTGGATCACCTGAGGTCAGGAGTTCGAGACCAGCCTGACCAACATGGAGAAGCCCCATCTCTACTGATAACACAAAAATTAGCCGGACGTGGTTGTGCATGCCTGTAATCGCACCTACTTGGGAAGTTGAGGCAGGAGAATCGCTTGAACCTGGGAGGCGGAGGTTGTGGTGAGCCGAGATTGCACCATTGCACTCCAGCCTGGGCAACAAGAGCAAAGCTCCGTCTCAAATAAAAAAGGAAACTGAGGATTAGGAAAGCCCAAGACCCAACATCAGGAATGTCTCCTAGTCCCAGAATCTCTTGCTTTTGTACACCCCATCCCCCTATGAACTCAGGTATAGTAAAATAATCTGAAACACCACATTAAATATTATATGTGTATATATATTTTTTTATTTTAACTTTTTTGAGGCAGGGTCTTGGCTGTTGCCCAGGCTAGAGGGCAGTGGTGTGACTATGGCTCACTGCAGCCTCGATCTCCTGGGCTCAAGTGATGCTCTTGCCTCTGCCTCCTGAGTACTACAGGATGTACCTGATGTACTACAGGCATGTGCCAACACACCCGGTTAACTTTCATCTTCTTTTTTGCAGTGATAGGGGTCTTGCTATGTCACCCAGGCTGGTCTTGACCTCCTGGCTTCAAGCAATTCTTCCTCCTTGGACTCCCAAAGTGTTGAGATTACAAGCATAAGCCACCACCACACCTGGCCTGTATCATTATATTAAAGCTGAGTTTTAGTCAAGCAAGCCTTTGGAGTCAGACTGCCCTGGTTCAAATTCCAGCACCAGACGAGTGGGGTGGCTCATGTTTGTAATCCCAGCACTTTGGGAGCCAAGGCAGGTGGATCATTTGAACCCAGGAGTTTGAGACCAGCCTGGGAAATATAGTAAGACCCCAGGGGTCTCTACAAAAATTTAAAAATTACCCAGGCATGGTCACACATACCTGTAGTCCTAGCTACTGGGGGTTGGGAGGGAGGCGCTGAGGTGAGAGGACCACTTGAGCCTGGGAGATCAAGACTGCACTGAGGACGAATTGCGTCCCTGCACTCCCAGCCTAGGCAACAAGGCAAGCCCCTGTCTCAAACAAACAAACAAATCCCAGCACCACTATTACCATCTATGAGACATTGGACAAATTCCTAAAGTTCTCTATGCCTCAGTTTCCTCATCCATTAAATTAGGATGATGTTGCTACTTTATATATCTTATAGAGTTGTCGTCAGGGTTAAATGAATGAATTTATTGAATACACTTTACTGTAGCTATTATCATTGGCATTGATCTGTATAGGTATTGATTTGCATAGGTATTTGCTGAATACTTATTAAAGTTTGCAGTTTTGTTTTGGCATTTTGGAATCCATAATTTGTTTCTATTTTATTTCTGAGATTTATAATGGCTCATAAGCCTTTGAAAATTCCTAGGCCCTAGGCACTTCAAAGGCCTCCAGCCCAACATCCCAAGCAGCCTGACACCAACAGGCACGCGTAGCTAAAAAGATCCCTAGCCTCAGAGGCCTTGGGGCTGAGGGGAATCCTGGGAATATGGAGGGCTGGGACTGAAATATTCAACCCCCATCCCCACTTTTATGAGCAGCAGTTTCCTAACTGGAGTGGGTAAGGGTATCTGAAATAGATGCTGGGCCAGGCACGGTGGCTCACACCTGTAATCCCAGCACTTTGGGAAGCCAAGGCAGGCAGATCACCCTGAGGTCCGGAGTTTGAGACCAGCCTGGCCCAAAGTAGTGAAATTCCATCTCTACCAAAAATACAAAAATTAGCCGGGAGTTGTGGTGGGCGCCTGTAATCCCAGGTACTCGGGAGGTTGAGGTTGAGGCGGGAGAATTGCTTGAACATGGGAGGCAGAGGCAGCAGTGTGCCGAGATCCGGCCATTGCATTCTAGCCTGGGCGACAGAGCGAGCCTCCGTCTCAAAAAAAAAAGAAAGAAAGAAAGAAAAAGAAAAGAAAGAAGGAAAGAAAAAAGGAATAGATGCTGTGGGTATTCAGACCTGTCAGAGTGCTAGCTCAGCCCAGCTCTTCAAGTAGTAGAATAAAGGAAGAGAGAGCATCCCAGGCCTTACCATCCCCATCCAACTCCCTCAGAGTGGTCCTAAAATTGCGGGGGTGGGGGGGTGGGGCTTTGTTGAAGAGGTTAAAAACAGAGATTAGTCAGATCCAATCCTGCTCCCACTCTATGGAGGAAACAGATTCGAATGCATAGTCACAACCGAGGCTCTGGGATTGAGACACATAGATGGGATTGGAGAGACAGAGAGGTTCTGATGGCTCTGGAAGCCTAGAGAACGAGCATTTACGCAGAGATCTGAGGAGTAAGACAGGCAGAACGTACAGAGAACGTACAGCTTGGGCAAGGAGGCTTGCTGGCACGAAAACGCAAGATGTGCTCAGGCAGCTCTGATTTTCCAGGACATCAGATAAAAGGTAAAAAACGGAGGTGGGAGACGCGCCTAGGCAGGGTATTGAATACCGGCCCGAGGGGCTTGGTTTCATCCAAAGAGCAAGGCAACTGAGCTCAACACAGTGAGACCCCGTCTCCACAAAAATTCTTTAAAAAACTGGCCGGGCCTAGCGGCGCGAGCCTATAATCCCAGCTATTTCTGCAGACTGAGGCCTGAGGAGGTCCAGGCGGCAGTGAACCAAGATCGCGCCACTGCACTCCAGCATGGGGAACAGAGCGAGACCCTGTCTTTAAAAAAGCAAAAAAAAAAAAAAAAGAAAGAAAGAAAGAAAAAGAAAAAGAGAGACAGCAGGGCAAGTCGCTCCCTTCTCTGGGCCTTGGCATAAATCAAACACAAATAAAAGTCTCATTCCCTCCTCCGGCTGCGCAAAGGCGCGGGGAGCCAGCCCGCCAGCCAGCGGAACCGGGTAACCCAAAACCTGCACACCCTCCAGCTCCCCACATGACGTCACGTATTATCACTGACGCACGCGCAGAAACCATCCCCGGGACCCACCAAAGGTCAGGCTTAGCGTCCTCCCCCTATCGCCCCTCATTGGCTAGAAACAACTGCTCGTCACGGTCGTTGTTAGCTGCGACGAGGGCGGGTACAATCTTGGTCGCTAGGACACGGCTGACTTCCGCTTTCTTCCCCCTCTCCTAGGCTCAAACTAGTCACATCTCGTTCACTCGACCAATGGCAAATGGGAAGTGGGCGGGACTTCACTAGTCCGGACCAAAGAAACGCGGGCTTAGGCCGGCGTAGCGCGGCCAATGGCCGTGGGGCAGCCCCTGTAAACTGGCTCGGGCGCCCCCACGCGTGCTTTTCCTCCTCCTCCCAGCTCTGCCCCCCCCCCGTTTCAGCATAGCGCTGGCCGCAGTCTGACAGGAACGGGACGGAGCCAAGATGGCGGCGGCCGACGGCGACGACTCGCTGTACCCCATCGCGGTGCTCATAGACGAACTCCGCAACGAGGACGTTCAGGTACGGAGGCTACGGGGCACTTGGGGAAGACGAGGAGGGGTACCTGGGGGCATGGGCAGCCCTCGCGGAGAAGACTCAGCGTTCGCTGGGAGTGGCGGAAGGGGCGGCGGCCAATCAACGTGCGTCTCTTATCTCCCCGAGTGCCCGGACTCATTGAGACGGCGCCCTCGATTGGGTGTCGGCCCAGTGGAGGGCGGGGGCCTGCGCTAGGCTCGAGGGTCCCGGGCCTGCTCAGTGCGCGCGGCGGTCCGCGGTCCTGGGAAGTTGCGGCCAGGGCTGGGGTCGGCGGACTAGGTCCGGGAGAGAGGAGGGCTCCGTGATTGGCGGCGGCCTCTGAATGGCCCCTTGGAGATGTGGGGCGCTCTTGACTTGCTCCAAGTGGGGGAGAGCCGCTTGATTGGTCAGGACCTGGGAAGGTTTTTTTCTTTTCTGGGTTTCGACTGCTGGCCCAAGTGGGGACCGAGAGACGAAGGCCTGCCATCCCAATTCCTGCTCTTCCTCTACCTCTCATTTTGGTTTAGGTGTCCTAAGAGGACGGGGACGCAAAAACCCCGCCCCCCCCCCCCCCCCCCCGAAGGTGGGGACTAGCCGAACTGAAGAGCGAATTACGTTGTAGAAACCCGCTTCCCCATCTCCCCGGATCCTCCCATTGATCAGGATAGGGAGTGAAGGATTTGCTAAACGGATGAACATTTCATTCTTTCTTGCTTTTTTTTTTGAGACAGCCTCTGTGTCGCCTAGGCTAGGGTGCAGTGGCGCGATCTTGGCTCAGTGCAACCTCTGCCTCTCGGGTTCAAACCATCCTCGCGCCTCAGCCCCCTAAGTAGCTCAGATTACCGGCGCGAGCCACCACGCCCATCTAATTTTTGTGTTTTTAGTAGAGACAGGTTTCGCCATGTTGGCCAGGCTTGGTCTGGAACTCCTGACCTCAAGCGATCCACCCGCCTCGGCCTCCCAAAGTGTTGGAATTACAGGCGTGAGCCACCGCGCCCAGCCCGGATGAACATTCCTGGTTATGGGATGCGGTGGCCCAAGGCTCTGAGCCGGGCTGCCACCCGCTGTGTGACCTTGTACAAATTACTTCACCGCTTTGGGCCTCCGTGTTCCATAAAATATGGGCTAATTGTAGTCCTGGTCTTGCTGGAGGGACTTGTGAGGGACTGAACGAATTATGGCACAAATAAAAAGTCGAATGGTGTCAGACCTGTTGTAAGGGCCTGATGCATACTAGCTGTGATTATTGGGAGTGGTGATTAAAGAGGTCCCATCCTCCCTTTAGGTCTCAGTTTTCGCATTTATAAAATTGAACAAGGTGCACTGGGTACCAGAGTATACTGAGGGTCCCGCCTCCTAGGTTCCTGGTATGTCACTGTTTCTGGGGGCAGACCGGCCGTGGTTGTATTCCTGGCCCTTTCACTTCTCTCTGATTGACATGCGCAAGTTAGTTAATCTCTCTAGGCCTGTTTCCTCTTCTCTTTTATGGGGATAATTATCTAGTTCATAGGGCGGTTGTATGAATTCTTTTGTTCAGTATACACGTGCCATGTATCAGGTATGATGCTGGGGATATAGTGGAGACACCAGTTGCTATACAGGATTCAGGTGTGAAACAGGTCAACAGAGCTGAACAGATGAGTGTGTGAAAAGTGATGGGAAGGAAACAAACAGGATGTTGTGGCAGTGAATCCATATTGAATTGGCCCTCTCTTCTGTGCAGGTCACTGTTCTAAGCACTGGTATGCAGTAGGGGAGTTTACTTTGCAGTGAGGAGAGACAATAAACAGAGTATACTGAGGATAAGCAGTAGGGAGACAAATAAAAATAAGAGAAATGGGAGATGCAGGTTTTTTGTTGGTTTGTTTTTGAGACAGAGTTTCGCTCTTGTTGCCCAGGCTGGAGTGCAATGGCGTGATCTTGTCTCACTGCAACCTCTGCCTCCCAGGTTCAAACGATTCTCCTGCCTCGGCCTCCCAAGTGGGATTACAGGCATGTGCCACCACTCCCAACTAATTTTGTATTTTTAGTAGAGATGGGGTTTCTCCGTGTTGGTCAGGTGGGTCTCAAATTCCCGACCTCAGGTGATCCACCCACCTTGACTTCCCAAAGTGCTGGGATTACAAGCATGAGCCACTGTGCCCGGCCTGGGGGATGCAGTTTTAAAATGTGGTGAAGGGAGGCCTTGTTGAGATCAAGTTTGAGAACAGACCTAAAGGCAGAGGGCACAGCAAGTACAAAGTCAAAGTGGGTTGGGGCAGATCCATTTTAAGTAGGCCAATCAGGCAAGGCCCCTCTGAGGATGCAGAATTTAAGAAGAGATTGAAAGAAGGTGGGGAAGAGCCTCCCAGGAAGAGGGAACAGATATGGCCATAGTTTTTTGTTGTTTTGTTTTGTTTTTTGAGATGGAGTCTCACTCTGTTGCCCAGGCTGGAGTGCACTGACGTGATCTCGGCTCACTGCAACCTCTGCCTCCCGGGTTCAAGCAATTCTCCCGCCTCAGTCTCCTGAGTAGCTGGGACTACAGGCGCAGGCCACCACGCCTGGCTCATTTTTGTATGTGTGTTTTTAAAAGAGACTGGGTTTCCCCGTCTTGGCCAGGCTGGTCTCAGACTCCTGATCTCAGGTGATCCTCCTGCCTCAGCCTCCCACAGTGCTGGAATTACAGGCGTGAGCCACTGTGCCCAGCCAGTTTTTTTTTTTTTTAACTCCAGGATCACTTCCTTCAGCTGTCTGTCGTTCCATCCTTCCATCCATCCATACACTAACCAGCAAACATTTGTAGGGAGTTGTTTTTGTGCCAGGATCAGAGCTAGGCAGCTTACTGGTTTATTCTAAAGGATATTACAAAGGATACAGATGAAGACACACGCAGGGTGAGGTTTGGGGGAAGATGTGTGGCGCTTCCACGCCCTCCCTGGGCATTCCACTTTCTAGGAACCTCTAGGTGTTCATCTGTCTGGAAGCTCCTATGGACTACTTTTGTGCTACAGCCCAGAGTTACGTAGTTGTAACAGACATGGTCTGGCCCTCAAAGCGTACAATATTGGCTGTCTAGCCCGTTGCAGGGAAAAAAATGCCAACCTCTGACTTAAACCATCTGAGTAACAAATTACTGGGTGCTTGCTCTATGCTAGGTACAGTGCAGAGGAATGACACTGACAATCTTACTGAATTCTCATAATCACTCTTTGAAGTAGGTCCTGTCCTTGTCCACACTTCCCAGATGAGGAAACTGAAGCACCATAAATAAGGTAGCCAAAGCTATGCAGCTGAGAAGTGGAGGAGTCAGGAAAGGAAGTAGGACCTAAGGGTGCACTAGAGTCTGGGGTGGGACACACGGTTGCTGATTAGATTCATATGCCAAATATTTTAGTTGTGTCTGAGATAGTTCAGGATGCTAGAAGGAACACAGGATATGAAATCCTGTAGTCTTGATGTATTTGTTGGGCAAATATTTATCCACACCTCCTGTGTGCCAGACTGTTCTCGATACTAGACGTACAGTAGGGAACAAAGCTGCCCTTCCGGGGTTTACATTCTGGTATGGAAGACAGATAGTAGATCTGTAATGGGATGTCAGTGGCAGTAATTGCTAAGAAGAAAAATTGCTGGGCATGG
>NW_012115710.1:1874497-1898372 GCF_000951035.1 Colobus angolensis palliatus | reverse complement strand
AAAAAAATTAGCTGGTGTGATGCCACAGGCCTGTGGTCCCAGCTACTCAGGAGACTGGGGTCGGAGGATTGCTTGAATCAGGGAGATCAAGGCTGCGGCGAGAGCCTGGGTGACAGCAAGACCCTGTCTCTAAAAAAAAAAAAAAAAAGAACAAAATAAGACAGGTACAGGGAATGGAGCAAGCACCTGGGGCTGCTGTGTTGGATAGGGAGGTTAGAGAAAGCTGCTCTGAGGAAGTGGTGTTGAACAAGTATTTGAATGAAATGAACAGGTCGTGGAAGAGCAGTCTGGGCAGAGGGAATGGTTGATACAAAGACCAGGAGTGGGAGGATGCTTGATGCGTTCAAAGCACAGCAAAAAGGCAGACTGAGGCAGAGAGAATGGCAAAGTGGTGGGAGGTGAGGACTAGACCAAGACTAGATCAGGTGAGGCCTGTGGGCCAAGGTGAAGGCCTTGAAGATGGGAGGGGGGATTGCAAGGCTTTGAGTACGAAAGATGGGTTCTGATATAATTTTAAAGGATCCTTCCTCTGGCTGTCATAGGGGTTGGGCAGGGACACTGGTCCTGTTGAAGTGCCTTTACAGAGCACCCAGGACCAGTGTTAGCATGTAGTGGGGAAGTGTGGTTACAGTCAGGACATGTTGAGGGCGACTGATGGGATTTCCTGGTGGGTGATGTAGAGGGAAGAGTTGAGGATGACTGAAGTTTGAACCCCCGCTCTGCCAGTTTGCTCCCTGTGTGCCCCTGGAGCAGTACTTTCCGAAACTCTTTGGGCCTAGATTCCTCATCTGCAAAATGGGGATAATGATGAAGAATCAGCATGTGCCTGGTTGTGAAGATGCAGTGAAATTGGCTTGTTTAGTGTGCTGGTTTACCTACGGTAGTCATATGGCGGGGATTGAGCAGACCTGAGGAAATGGGGCATCTGGGGAACCATGTGGGACCAAGTCATCAAGTGCTAAGGCCTGGATTGGGAATACACTGGGCTGTTTGTTTGTTTTTTTGGTTACTATCAAGGAAGCCATTGTGACAAGCCAGGCCCAGTGAGAATGGATCAATAGAGTAGGGTCAGACTGTGTTGGGCCTTGTAGGCCAGAGTAAGGCCTTAGCTTTTATTCTGATTGTGAAGGGAAGACATACTACATGTGGAATTATACCATATAGATTCATATTATGGAAGGCTCCTTGGGTTGAATGCAGGATAGGTCATTAAAAGTGGGTCCCTTTTCCACAGGTGCATGTAGTGGAAAGGGGGATTTTGTTAAGTCACCACGGAGCAGGCTGTGTGCTGAGGCCTGCTGGGACACAGAGACTCCCAGTCTAGGGTGGTAAGTGCTGTTGTGGAACCATAGGTGGACTCTTTGGAAAATCCCAATTCCTATTCTCTCAACCCAACAATCAACAGCACAGAAGAAGACTTCCGTGACTAAATGTGTGTTGTTGGGGGAGGGATTCTCCTCCACCACCAAGCAAGCAATCAGTTCTGCAGCACACACCAACTGGGTATCCTCCAGCTCAGTTCAGACACGACCTGGAGACAGTGTTGGGTCTCACAGGTTGAGGGCTCAGGCCTCACTGCCCCTTGACCTTCGCCTTCAGTTGCCATTCTGGGCCTTCAGAACTTCTGATCTACGTGCTTCAAGTTGGCGTTCCCATGACCACCCTGCCTTTGGGTTTGATTATGCTAGAGCAGCTCTCAGAACTCAGGGAAACACTTAAGTTTATCCATTGATTAGAAAGGATAGTATAAAGAATACAAATGAAGAGAGGCATAGGGTGAGCTATGGCGGAAGGGGTGTGGCGCTTCCATGCCCTTCTTGGGTGCACCACCCTCCAGGAACCTGTGTGCGTTCAGCTGTGTTGAAGCCCCCAGGCCCTGTCCTTATGGGATTTTATAAAGGCGTTGTTAGGTAGGCAGGATTGATTAAACCTGGTGATCACCTTGACCTTCAGCCCCTCTCCGCTCCCTGGAGGGTGTGGGGCGGGGCTGAAAATCCCAACCCTCTAATCATGTCTCTGTTTTCCATGACTGTCTTGCCAGTGACCCTGGACCCCATCCTGAAGGTATCAGTCAACATTAGCATACAAAACCCACCTTGGGATTCCAAGGATTGGAGGAGTTGTATGCAAGGAAACGGGGACGGAGCCCAAATCTGTATTTCACAGTATCACAACTGTAGCAGGTGCTTGGTGGGGACACGCTTGGGAGATAGTCAGTACACAGGGAATTCTCCTCAGCATATGACATGATCAACCGCCAGTCAAGATTTCTTAATGATGATCTTAATAGCTTTTCTATCAGGAATGTGACAGGAACCCCAACCAAGAGTTGTTTAAACAAGTAAGGGTTCTTTTTATTTCTCATATAGCAAGTTTAGCAGCTCAAAGCTATCACAGAATTGGGTCGGCTTAAAGATATCACAGAAATGCAATTTTTTTTACTGGCCTATTTTGGTTTTAAGATTCCAGCAGCAGCTGCTGTCCTCGTGGGACGGCACTTTTTCGTGCAGTTTACCAGGGGCCACGTTAGGACACAGAGGTTCTTCCCCTCCTCCCTTTTATTAAGGAGGAAAGTCTGTCCTGAATCTCCTCAGCAGACTTGCTTGTCTATTTCTTTTTTTTTTTTTTTTTTCAGACGGAGTCTCACTCTGTCACCCAGGCTGGAGTGCTGTGGCCGGATCTCAGCTCACTGCAAGCTCCGCCTCCCGGGTTCACGCCATTCTCCTGCCTCAGCCTCCCGAGTAGCTGGGACTACAGGCGCCCCCACGTCGCCGGGCTAGTTTTTTGTAGTTTTTAGTAGAGACGGGGTTTCACCGTGTTAGCCAGGATGGTCTCGATCTCCTGACCTCGTGATCCGCCCGTCTCGGCCTCCCAAAGTGCTGGGATTACAGGCTTGAGCCACCGCGCCCGGCCTATTTCTTTGCCCAGAACTAGGTCATGTGCAGAGTTAGTTGAGGTTAAGTTTGGCTATAAGTAGTAGGAAAACTCTAAATAACAGGGGCTTAAATGAACTTGAAGTTTATTTCTGACTGATGACCAGAATGTCTGGTGGCAGTCCAGGCTGCTGTGGCACTTCATGGTGTCAGGGTCCTGGGCTCTTACCATTATACGCTGCTTGTGTCCTCCCTTCTACCCTCCCTGTCCCCCAGGTTACCTCAGGTCCCCCAGTTGGCTGCGGAAGCCCCAACCATTATAACCCCGTTCCAGACAGGAAGGAGGGAAGAGAAGTGTGAACAGCATCCCTATAAGTTGCAGAAAACCTTTCCGCTTGGATTTTACTGGCCAGAGTCAGTCTTATAGCCACATTCAGATGCAAAGGCAGTTCAGAAATGTCTTTTCCAGGGGTCGTGTGTACAGCTGAAAACCAAGGACGATGAGCAGCAGTGTAGCCCAATACAGGAGCTCTTAACTTGGGGATCATCTGCAATTCCCAGGCAGGTCCATGAGTTTGGACCTGCCTGGGAATTATAACATCTTTATTTTCATTAGCCTCTAACTTACATTTAACTTCCCTTCTGTTATGAATTATGATATCCCTATAGTATATCATAGATAGTATTAGCAAAACCTGTGACTGTCGCCAGAATGTGTTCACATGTCATTTCTACTGTTACACGTGCCACCTAGTGTCATGTGTGTTCACCTCTGTTTCAAAATTGTGTTCATTATTAGACCTACTAAGGGATTCATGGCACCACCCCACCCCTCTACCAAAAAAAAACGCAAAAAACAAAGCCGGGCGCAGTGGCTCATGCCTGGAATCCTAGCATTTTGGGAGATAGAGGCGGGAGGATCGCTTGAGCTCAGGAGTTTGAGGGCAGCTTGGGCAACGTAGTGAGGCCTCATCCCTACAGAAAGTTAAAAAACTAGCTGGGCTTGGTGACACCTGCCTGTAGACCCATCTACTTGGGTAACTGAGGTGGGAGAATCACTTGAGCCCGGGAGGTCAAGGCTACAGTGGGCTACGATCGTGCCACTGCACTCCAGCCTGGGTGACAGCGCGAGACCCTGTCTCAAAACAACAGCAAGAACAACAAAAAAGAAAAAACAGCGAATATGAATCCATAGTACTAGTTAAGAACCTGGTGGCTGGGATTCAAATCCTGGCTTTGCCACCAGTAAGCTGTATGCAGTTTACCTCCCTGTGCCTTTGTGTTCTCTGCCTTAAGATGGGGGATTCTGTATTTCCCTCATGGGACTGTCAGGGTTAAATGAGTTAAAACATTAAAGCCTGGGGCGTAGTAGAGACTGAGGAAATATTTGCTGTTATTATTCTGTCATGGTGGAAAACGGGAAAAGAAACATAAGTGGACCAGCTGCCTCAGTGTCCTCCTTAATAATCTGAACAAAATCAGGATGCTGTCAGTGAGGCGTGGTTGCCACGGCTGCCATTATTAATCTTCCCCTAGTGCTAGGGCGTCCTTGTGGAATGTCATTTTGTACTCAAGACAACCCTCTGAGGGTAGGTATTCTCATCATCCCCACTTCACAGATGAGAAAATTGAGGCTCAGAAAGGTACAAGGATTGCCCAAGATTCCACAGCTAATATGTAAGCACTTTAGCCTTGAACCTGGACTTTGCAGCCCTGTAGTACCACCCTAGGCCACCTTTCTCAAGCGTTGATGATGCTGTCTGCCTGAAGAAACACTTTTAATGAAACCAAAAGCAGAATCCGAAAGAACAGCAGTGGGAGGAAGGGGACTCTGTGCCACGGGAGAGCAGCCTGATTGTCATGGGCCCACCTCTTGGGCATCCCCAGCTTCAAGGTGGGGTTCCCACGACCCCCTCTTTGGGTTTCATTAATTTGCTGGAGCGGCTCACAGAACTCAGGAAACACTTAGGTTTACCGGTTTATTATAAAAAATATTGCAAAGGATACAGATGAGGAGATGCATAGGGTAAGCTATGGGGGAAGGGACGGGGAGCTTTCATACCATCCCTGGAAATGCCACCCTCCAAGAATCTGCGTGTTCCGCTATTGGGAAGCTCTCTGAATCCTGTCCTCTTTGGTTTTTATGGAAGCTTTGTCATATAGACATTTTTGCCTAAATGACAGCATGATGTTGAAATTGAGTCAGGCTGCCCGGCTTCGTTGCTTTCCAGTAAGTGACAGCCTCGTCTCTGAGCATCAGTGTCCTCACCAGTGAAGTGGGTATGCTACTAACAATACATACCTCGGAGCAGTTAGGAGGCTTCAACGTGTTAAATCATCCATGTCAATCACTTGGAATGCTGCCAAGCACGTAGCAAACAGTAAATGTTTGTTGCTAAGGTTCTGACATTTACGCTTGTGATTATTAATTGTGATTATTCCCTGTACCATCTCATTGTCCTCAGGACTGCTGCTCACCTATGTGGCCCTAGTCCGTGTGTATATTTCCCCATAGCTCAGCTGAGAGAATAACACACAGATCAACTTGGAGAAAACAAAGAGGAAAGAAAGAGACAACTAGGTCAATACTCCCCACAGTATTTTATTTTATTTTAATTAATTAATTAATTTTTTCATGTTTTTGAGATGGAGTCTTGCTCTGTCGCCCAGGCTGGAGTGCAGTGGCGTGATCTCTGCTCACTGCAAGCTCCGCCTCCTGGGTTCACACCGTTCTCCTGCCTCAGCCTCCCCGGTAGCTGGGATTACAGGTGTGCACCACCACGCCCAGCTAATTTCTTTTTGTATTTATGGTAGAGACAGGGTTTCACCGTGTTAGCCAGGATGGTCTCAATCTCATGACCTCGAGATCCGCCTGTCTCGGCCTCCCAAATTGCTGGGATTACAGGCGTGAGCCACCATGTCCAGCCTCCCCATGGTATTTTATTATGAAAGTTTTCAGACTTGCATAACGTTGGAAGACTAATACAAGGGTCAGCAGACTACAGTCCATGGGCCAAATTCAGCCCACTGTCTGCTTTTGCAAATAAAGTTATTGGAACATAGCTATGCCTGTTTGCTTCTCTAGTTCTGGTTCTATGGTTGCTTTCAGTGCCACACAGGCAGAGTTCAGTAGTTAGGTTTGCAAAGCTGAAAATAATTACTGTCTGGGAATGTATAGAATAAGTTTTGCTGACTTTTAGCCTAGTGCAGTGAGCACCTCTATACTTAGACACCCCAGGTCAGTGATTGTTAGTGTTTGCCATATTAGTTGTTTATCTTTCTATAGGTCTGTCTCTATATACGTTTTATTTTTTAGCTGAAAATCAGTGGCAGGTTTTGTAGTACTCTATCCCGAGGTCCGTTGAATGCCAGGATGATAAGTTTCGGACCACCTGTATGAAAGATTAACTGTGCATTTTTCTGAAGAGAGACCATCACAACACTTTATCAGATGCCCATCGTCTGTGATCCCAAAGATATTCTTCAACTGCTGGACCGGAGAACCCCTCGCGCAGGATGTTAGTCACTTGTAGACCTCGTCTCAGTTATGTGAGGCCTCAGAACAGAACAGAACAGACTAAGGGAGGTCCTACTCCTCAGACTCGCCCTGTCCCTACCTGTTCTGCCTCTATCCAGGAAGAAAGGTCCCCTATGGGACCATTAGTCACTCTCCCACTCGCGAAAGCATTTCCTCCCACTCCTACACACATGAGCTCATTCCATTCTTGTGACAGTGCTGGGAGCTATTAATAATAGAGGCATCGTGGTGGAGATGAAGAAATGAGGGGAGAGTTCCACAGTCTGGCCTGCAGTCAGAGCCGCTGGCTTTGGATCCCATGCTCCCTTGGTACTGGCTTTGGCAGGTGTCTTTACCTCTCTGAGCCTCACTTTCCAAAGTGGTGAAAAGAGGACATTAGCCATGCTTTTCTTCTAGGATCTAGAGGATCAAATGAGGTCCCAACATGTAAATGCTTGGCGTGAGATCTATTATGTTTGTTAGCCAAATAAAATAGTTCTCTAGGACTGCCACAGCAAATCACCACGAACTGGGTAGCTTAACACAGCAAGTTTTGGAGGCCAGAAGTCTGAAATCAAGGTCTTAGCAGGGTTGGTTCCTTTGGAGGCTCTGAGGGAGACCCATTCCATGCCTTTCTGGAAGTTAGGACTTCCGGTGGTGCCAGCAATTCCTTGTGTTCCCTGGCTTGTGGATGCATCACCTGGTCTCTCCACCCATCTTCACATGCTTGCCTCCCCCTCTGTGTGTCTGTCTTCCTTTCTGTCTCTTAGAAGGGCACTGTCATTGGATTTAAGGCTAACCCTCCATTTAGAATGATCTGGACACACTTAACTACGTCTGCAAAGACTCTGTTTTGACGTGCTCATCACTGGGACGTAACTTTTTGAGGCTGCCATTCAGCCTCCTATACTGGTGGTATTATTACTACTGCTAATGCTACTCTTGTTTTTGTTGTCATTTTATTGTAATATTGTTTGTTCTTTATTTTTTTTGGGACAGAGTCTCACTCTGTTGCCCAGGCTGGAGTGTTGTTTGTTCTTTTATAATCACTTAGCCAGCAATCCTGGCTTTAAATCCTGCTCCATGTGATCTTAACTCTGTGACCCTGAGAGGGGCTTTTGTTCCCCGAGCCTGTTTCCCTGTCTGTAAAATGGGACTCCAGCTAGTAGTGACGGGGTGCAGGTGTGTGGATGTGTTTAGCTGAGGACCTGGCACAGAGGAAGCATGTTATAAAGTGGCTGCTGCTGTTAAAGTACAGTGTATTAGCATGGTATGTGGTACTAAGTACAGGAGAAGGTGATGGAGAGAGGAGGAGAGGGAGTACAGTTTTCAACAGAGTGGTCTTGGAAAGTTCAACTGAGGAGGTGTTGCTTCCATAAGAACCAAGGGATGTTCTTTTGCATTTGTTGCTGCTGCCACTACTATTGTTGTTATTTAATGATTAGCTGGAGGTCACAGGGTCTGTTGCTGGGTGTTTGCCAAATTACTGTTGAGCATCTTCACACGTAACCAAGCAGGGCTTCCAGGGGCTGACTGGGTTCAGAGCTGTCCGAACTCATGTGTGTCTGGAATGTCTAACATTCTCCCCTGCTCTTCTTGTTCTCTCATTAGCTTCGCCTCAACAGCATCAAGAAGCTGTCCACCATCGCCTTGGCCCTTGGGGTTGAAAGGACCCGAAGTGAGCTTCTGCCTTTCCTTACAGGTAATGAAGGGGACCCCCGGGACCCAGATGTGGGGACTCTTGGGAGGTGTTTGTCACTAGATAAGAGAAGACTTGTGGATTTAACATATGGTTTGTGAATGTCTGCCCTGTGCTAGACATTATGGAGTGGGAAAAGGAATTCAGAGAAGTGCAGTTTTGCTCTCAAAGAATGGTCTGGAATGCTGGAGGCAGACGTTGGTGAGAGGGATCTAGAGGCAGATAGAACCAGGTTTGAGTTGCGGCTCCAACAATTGGAAGCTGGTGACTTTCCACAAGTTAGTTTATCTGTTTCCTACATTTTTCATCTGTAGATTGGGATAATCATCTATGTGTCGTAGTGTTGATCTGAACATTCAATATTAATAACAATTGCTAATACTTATGATATGCTTACTGTATGCCAGGTGGTGGTCTACACTGTATCTTGTGAGAACTGAGTTCATATGAAGTGTTTAGAAAGCTGCCTGTACTCAGTAAACATACATCACCATCCTTTCACCCAGTTAATCTCACAGCAGTGCCTTAAGCAGGTAATACTACTGTCCCCATTTTATAGATGAAGAAACTAAGGTGTAGAGAGGTGAAGTGATTCATTTGCCCAAGGTCGTGCAGTTAGGAGGTAACTGAGAAGGGATATTTATGTAGTCATTCTGGCCTTTAACTTGACAGCATTGGTTAATGGCTGGTTTCAAATCCAAGCTCTACCACTTTCTAGGTGTGTGACTTCGGGCAAGATATTTTACATCTACCTGCTTCAGATTCTTCACAGGTGAAATGGGCATAATTATGTAACCTAACACGAAGACTAAGTAAGATACTGTAAGGTGCTTATGACACTGTGCAGTACATGCTGCCAAAGCGTTAGCTGCCAGGCCGTTACTAAGCACTGCTGTCTGTGAGGATGTAGGTGAAGCATTTAGTACACTGTCTGACACAGACTGGACTACCAATTAATAGTAAATCCTCTGTTATCATTATTCCCATTAGTACTTCATGCTTTATACTTCATACCAGCGGAAATCACAGCTGAAGGTTTAGAATGCTTTGTCACTAATTAAACTCTTGTGTATGGGATCATCTTAGTTGGACCTAGTGATGATCCTGGGGAGGAAGGAGCTTGAGGTTGTTACCCCTCCCCGCGCTGGACACATGGGGTACTGGAGCCTAAAGAGGTGCAGCGACTCGCCTGCAGTGGCGCTTCTAGTGACTGAGGGGTGCAGGTGTGTCTGACTGAGCGCTACATGAAGAGTCTGCTCCTATGATACCGAACAGATGGCCCCAAACCAGGTGGCTTCTGTTGGTGAACTGTTGGGGAGACTTGAAAGCTTTAGAATGCTGAGGCATGGCAGGATAATAAAGTGGTGAAGAACTTGTAGAGGAAAAATACTGGAGCGACCTGGGTTTGAAACAAGCAGTTGTGCTGCCGACTTGCTAGGAAACCTGAGTAGGTCACTCCACCTTTCTTAGCCTCATTTGCCTTATCTGTAAAGGAGTCTAATGAGAGCAGTACCTAACAGTCGGGGTGTGTAAGGAAAACTCTGCGTCTTTCCTCCACTTTCACACCAGAGCAATCATAACACAGAACATGACTTCTGTGACCATATGTCTGGGGGTTTTTCCCCACACTGAGCAGTGGACAGCAGCTGGTTGTCCTCTAATTCAGTTCCAACACTGTCTATGCAGAGATAGGGTCAGATCCCACAGATGGATGGCTCAGTCCCCAAGACTGTCCCCAACCCTGTCCACCAGTTGCAGGTCCTTTGGAACTTCTGACTGATCAGCTTCAAGTTGGGGTTCCCACGACCCCCTCTGGGTTTGATTAGGCTCACAGAAGTCAGGGAACACTTATGTTTACCGGTGTGTTATGAAGGATATTGCAAAGGATACAGATGAAGAGATGCATAGAGTGAGGTATGGGGGAAAGGGCCTGGAGCTTCCTTGCCCTCCTTAAGCCCACCACCCTTCAAGAGCCTCCACATGTTTCACCATCTGGAAGCTCTCTGAACCCTCTGGGTTTTTATGGAAGCTTAATGGGAGAGGGTCCTGAGTGGAACGGAGGCGCCAGCCATGTGGGACTCTGTGGGAAGAGCATTTCAGGCTGTGAGGAGAGGCAGATGTGTGCTCAGCGTGTTGGAAGAATAGCCGTGAGGTAGCCATGAGCTGAGTAAGATTGTTAAGGGAGAGTGAGACTAGGACATGAGGTTGGAGAAGAACAGTGACCACAACATGTGAGATCAGATTTCTTTGAAACTATTGGCAGATTGAAATGAAAGAGTGTCAGGATTTCTTTTACACCTGAAAGAGTCACTCTGGGTTCTGGGAGATCCAGATGGTGTAGGGGCAAAGGTGGAAGCAGGAAAACCAGGTAAGAAGCTGTTGCAGTCTCCCAGCTGACAGCTAGTGATGATCAGAGTGACCTTAGGTTGGGTGGGTTGACAGACTTGGCTCAGAAGGAGCTGCCAGCCCTTCCAAGGAGGATAGTTCTGTGTGGGTTGGTGGGCAGACAGGGTGCTGGCAGCTCCCAGGTGTTTGGCCTTCAGCAGCATTGCTTGGCTATAAGGTCTAGACTGGAGATAGAGATGGATAAGAATTGAGTCTGTGGATATGCATAAGGTCTTCAGGGGACAAAGAAAACAGTGAGGGTGGTTTTAACTGTGTGCAGAGGGAGCCAGGGAAACTGAGGCTGGGAACGAGCCTAAGAACAGTGTAGCCAGAGTCATATTGGCGAGAATTTATTTATTGAAGGAAGAGGCAGAGATGCTAACCCTCCTACTGGGCCCCGTGCTGAGCTCTTCACTGAAAGCATTTATTTCCCTTGGGTCTCAGAACAACCCTATGAAGTGAGAACAGCCTGTTGTGATTTGGGGGATGAGAAAGGCTCAGAGAGATGAAGTGAGTTGCTATATAAGCACCCAACAGTAAAGCAAGATTTGAACCCACCATAAAATGGGGATGATGATAATGACTACTTAAATGAGATGGTTGTGCTAAGGAGGTGACGCAGAAGTTGAACCCACCACTTACACTCACATCCCATTGGCCAGAGCAAGGTCACATGGCCTTGCCAACTGCAAGGGCATCTGGGAAATGTAGTCTGTTGCTGGATTGCCATATACCCAGCTTAAATGCAGGAGGTTTAAGTGGTAATAGATGCCAGGCATATTAACATCTTGTGCTATGCAGGGATTAGCAGTTCCCACTGCCTCAGGGATGAGAGGATGGAGCTTAAGAGAGAGGCCTTTGGATGTGGGCATTAGGGACAGAACAGATTTTCCCTTCACGTATTCATTTTTTCAGCAAACCTGAATTGCTGTCTGTCTGTGCTCAGCTCTGGCAGGAACTGGGGCATAGAGAGGAGCCAGTCCTGGGCTCGCTGATTATAGCCTATGTTAAGGGTGTGGTAAAGGTGGCATGGAAGCAGAGGGAGACTGAGCCCAGAGGAGGTGTTCCAGCGGACATCCTAGAAATCTTCCAAGAAGGGGTAGCTAAACTGAATCTCCAAAGATAAAAAGAAATTTCTGGCAGAGAGAACAGTGCTGAGGGGAGAAGCTGGACCCCAAAAAAGCTCTCGTTGACGTTGCTCTGTGCTTTATACACCTGGTCGTGTTTGCTCCTCACTGTAACCCTCACTACGAGGAGGGATGGTGAACACCATTTCACAGACGCAGAAGCTGGGACTCAGAGAGGTGGAATCAGCCAGTCGGTGTTCTGCACCTGCTAGAGGGTAGAAGCAGGACTTAGGGCTCTCTCATCCCAGCCGAGCCTGTGCCGTGATCTCTGTCAGCCCAGGTGGAGAGTGGGGAGCAAGTGGGCGGATGGGGAAACTGAGTGCTGACAGCCTGAGGAAGCAGAATGGAGTCCGTGAGTTCTGAGCTTGGGCTGGGGTCAGAGTTGAGGTGGGATAGTCACGAAGTCTGTCTTGGTTCCACAGATACCATCTATGATGAAGACGAGGTCCTCCTGGCCCTGGCAGAACAGCTGGGAACCTTCACTACCCTGGTGGGAGGCCCAGAGTACGTGCACTGCCTGCTGGTGAGTGGAAGGCAGGAAGTCCTCTTGCCCACCCCTTAGGGTCAGGCCCGTGGCCCTGCCGACCTAGGGCAGGGAGGGGAGCATGTTGGAGAGCGTGGGGATCACGTCAGAACAGCGAGGCCATGGACATCTGCTTTAATCCAACAAGTCAGTAGTGGCTTTTAATATTGTGAACTCAGGGTGCAGTTGTCATCCTTTCTATTTAGTGGTCAGGTAGGTGCCCAGTGCCAGGCCTCACCTGGGATTCTACATACAGGGCTGTGGATTTGGAGTCAGGCTGGGTTCTACCACTTATTTGCTGTATGACTTGTAAGAGAATTACTTAACCTCTCTGTGCTGTACCTTTCTCATCTGCAAAATGAGATTATGAAAACCTTTTAAAATTATCTTGGCTGGGCGTGGTGGCTCAAGCCTGTAATCCCAGCACTTTGGGAGGCCGAGACGGGCGGATCACGAGGTCAGGAGATCGAGACCATCCTGGCTAACACGGTGAAACCCCGTCTCTACTAAAAAAAATTAAAAAAACTAGCCGGGGGGGGTGGGGGCGCCTGTAGTCCCAGCTACTCGGGAGGCTGAGGCAGGAGAATGGTGTGAACCCGGGAGGCGGAGCTTGCAGTGAGCCGAGATCGCGCCACTGCACTCCAGCCTGGGCAACAGAGCCAGACTCCGTCTCAAAAAAAAAAAAAAATTATCTTGAAGAGCCCTAGCACAGCGCTTGGCACTTAGTAAGTACTAATAGATGTTAACTGCAATTGTCATTATTGTTGCTGTGACATCATATCCAGCCTTTGGGGTAGGAGGAATTCCCTGTTTATGGGTGAGCCACCTGGAGCACTGAGAGGTTAAGTGTCTCTTCAAGATTGTATGCCTTGTAGATGGCAGAGCTGGGATTCTCGGTCTGTCCATTTAACTCTTTGCCACATCCCCACCCCACTGCCTGCCTGTGTGTCCCGTGCTAGGTGATGGCTAGGGACACAAAGATGGGTGAGATCCCTTGACCGGGCGTGGTGGCTCATGCCTGTAATCCCAGCACTTTGGGAGGCTGAGGCGGACGGATCACAAGGTCAGGAGATCGGGACCATCCCGGCTAACACGGTGAAACCCCGTCTCTACTAAAAATACAAAAAATTAGCCGGACGCGGTGGCGGGCACCTGTGGTCCCAGCTACTCGGGAGGCTGAGGCAGGAGAATGGCGTGGGCCCAGGAGGCGGAGCTTGCAGTGAGCCGAGATTGTGCTACTGCACTCCAGCCTGGGCGACAGAGCCAGACTCCGTCTCAGAAAAAAAAAGATGGGTCAGATCCCAACAAGAAGCATTGAGAGATGATCTGGGAAGGAAGGCCTTAGAAGTTTCCTAGTCCCCTGGTTTTCACTGTTCTCAGAGTCCTGGGCCACTGCTGCTGCCTCTGCCTCTGCCCCACTCCCCCAGTGATTCTGTATATCACTGTTGCTAGAGATACAGTGTGGCACCAGCTCTTGATGGTGTTTTATAGCAGCAGCCTTTCTCCCTGTTAGTGGTGTGTAAAAGAATGGTGCTTGTCATTGTTGGGATCTTGGGATTTGAGCAAATACAGTAATTTGTTTTTTCCTCAACGGTGTTATCTAAGGAAACTTGATAGTTACCATTAAATTCTGGTATCTCAGCTTTCATCTGGGTGTATGTGTATAATTTGTGCATATGGACACACAGAAAATTGTATATAAATGAGATTGTTTCATACATTTTACAAAAAACAGGACTTCTTCACATGAGCATGATAAGGTTTGGGGGCCAGCCTAGAAGGGGTTCCTTGAATTTCACAAAATTGTCTGTAGCCCCTACCTGATATTTGTCAGGTGGAACTTCTGAGCAGTGAATTCATAGCTTTCAGTAGCTTCTCAGAGGACTTAGGAGCAGAAGACATCATTTTTATGAAACCCCAAGGCTTCAACAAGGGCCCCAAGGGTCTGCAACTGAGCTTGGGACTCAAGCTTGCTGTGGAGCTGGGCTGGGACCCAGGGATCCTTCTCTTACCTGGCCAGGGTCTCCCAACAGAACATTCTCAGTGAGGAAAGTCCCAGTCAACCCACGCTTCCTTTTGGGAAGCAATTCCCTGTGACCGATGCGTATGACGTTTGTGTCAGCCAGCAGACATCCTGGGGCTCTCTGGACCAGGCAGTGCTGGAAACCAGAGAAGAGTCAGATCAGAATAGCTTGTGCTTGCTCATTGCCTGCAGTGCACATCCCAAGAGCCTTACACAATTGTGCACTGATGTTAGCTCTGTTGCTCAGATGAGGAAACTGAGGCACAGGCTAGTTTAAGTGAATTGCCCGAGCTGGGAAGAGGCAGAGTCCAGATTCGATCCCAGTCCCCTAATTCTTAGCCACTGCTATGTACTATCCTCAGAGGGCTCCTGGTTGCTTTCAGAGCTGTAAACAAGGGAGACAGGGGGCCCCTTAAAACCCAGGGTAGATACCTAACCTGCTTAGGTGGGATGGGAAGTTGTCAGGGAAGGCTTCCTGGAGGAGGTGGCTGTTAACCTGGATTTTGACAGGTTATAGGAAATAGAAAATGGCTTTGTGTAGTTTCTTCATTCCACAAACATTGAGCAAAGTCTCTAGGCTGTGGAAACCCAGAGATGTGTCAGACCCACTCCCAGCCCTCGCCCTCAGCAGTGGTGAAATGGAATTAATTACAGCGACTCCTGTAGCTGCAGTGTGAGGATTGTTGTTTTTTTTTTTCATTTGTTTGTTTTGTTTTTTTCCCCGAGATGGAGTTTCACTCTTGTTACACAGGCTGGAGTACAATGGCGTGATCTTGGCTCACTGCAACCTCTGCCTCCCAGGTTCAGGCGATTCTCCTGCCTCAGCCTCCCCAGTAGCTGGGATTACAGGCGTGTGCCACCACACCCAGCTAATTTTTGCATTTTTAGTAGAGACGGGGTTTCACCTTGTTGGTCAGACTGGTCTCAGAATCCTGACCTCAGGTGATCCACCCACCCCGGCCTCCCGAAGTGCTGGGATTACAGGTGTGAGCCACCGCGCCTGGGTGTGAGGGTTGTTTCTGTGTCAGCAGCTTTTTTTATTTTTATTTTATTTTTTCTTTGAAACAGAGTCTCGCTTTGTCACCCAGGCTGGAGTGCAGTGTTGCGATCTCAGCTCACTGCAGCCTCTGCCTCCTGGGTTCAAGCGATTCTCAAGCCTCAGCCTCCCAAGTAGCTGGGATTACAGGCACCCATCACCATGCCCGGCTAATTTTTGTATTTTTAGTAGAGACAGGATTTTTCACTATGTTGGTCAGGCTGGTCTGGAACTCCTGGCCTCAAGTGATCACCTGTGTTGGCCTCCCAAAGTTCTGGGATTACAGGCGTGAGCCACTGCATCCGGCCAGCAGCTCCTAACTCTTTTGGAATTGTGGATCCCTTTGAGAATCTGTTAAATTCCGGACCCTCTTCTTATAAAAGTACACAGGATTTTAGGTGGTTCACACTCTTCCCTACCCTGTGTGGTCTCCAGGTTTGAGAACCCTTGCCCCCAGACTTCACAGAGAGGCTTCACAGTAGTGAGTCTTCACTGTGCAAAGGCATCAGTTGTAGTTTCTTAAATGTGTACCTTCCTGGGCCCTGCCTCCAGATACTCTGATTGTTTTGGTCCACGCTGGGATAGGCCTCCTGGGTGATTCTGCTGCAGGGTGGTCAGGGATCATACTTTGAGAACTACTTCCTGCAGTAACCTACTGGAGAAGAGAACCTTGGCTTACATAATTACTGCTCAACCTCTGTCCCCAGGCCTCCTTATAACAGATTCCCATAAGCTCCACCTCTAGTCACTTGGCAGGTGTTGATTGAGTGCCTTCTCTGTGCCAGCCCACGTGATGGGAGAGCCGAGGTGAACAAGAGGAACTCTGTCCCTGCAGTATCCCAGTCACACCACACCTGTGGTCACACTCCCACGAGACTATCCTGAACCTGAGACCTCACGATAGCACGAGGACCTGTGACCGTGACATTACCCTGGCTTGCTTAGTATTACATTTTTCCTTTGAATCATTCATTGTAACTATTTTTAAACATTGTTTTTGTTCTTAATAGTTTTACTGTAAAAATATATGTAGAATGTGCTATTTTAATTTTTTTTTTTGAGACGGAGTCTCGCTCTGCCGCCCAGGCTGGAGTGCAGTGGCCGGATCTCAGCTCACTGCAAGCTCCACTTCCCAGGTTTACGCCATTCTCCTGCCTCAGCCTCCCGAGTAGCTGGGACTACAGGCGCCCGCCACCTCGCCTGGCTGATTTTTGTATTTTTTTAGTAGAGACGGGGTTTCACCGTGTTTGCCAGGATGGTCTCGATCTCCTGACCTCGTGATCCACCCGTCTCGGCCTCCCAAAGTGCTGGGATTACAGGCTTGAGCCACCGCGCCCGGCTGTCTTAATTATTTTAAAGTGTGTAGCTCTGTGGCAGTAAGTTTATTCACATTGTGCAGCCATTATCACCATCCATCGCCAGAATTTTTCGTCTTCCCAAACTGAAATTGCAGACCTATTAAATATGAACTCCCCATTTCCTCTCCCCGAGCCCCTGGCAGCCACTGTTCTACTTTATGAGTTTGACTGTTCTAGATTCCTCATATAAGTGGAGTCAGAAAATATTTGTCCTTCCGACTTTTAGCTGATTTCCCTTAGCATAATGTCTTCAAGGTTCATCCGTGTTGTAGCATGTGTTCCATGAGACTTCTCACATACAAAACTCCTGAGTTTTTTTGAGGACTGCATTTGGAAAACCAGATTTGCTTATTGCCAGCTGCATCCTCCAATAGTGACAGTCCCTGGAGCTGGGGAGTACCTGCCCTCCCTGGACTAGATGCTCTCCGAGGTGCCCCAGTGCCTGCCTCTTCGTATTCACGCCCCCTGCCACCTCCGCCTGTCACCTTGACTGATAGCTTCATTCTGTTACTTGACTGGGCCCTGGAGGCATTTCCATTTATGATTTTTTTTTTCCTGCCTTAAATATCTGTCAGCCCAAGTTGAATTTCAAACCAGAGACCTCCACCTTTATTTGAACATGTTGGGATAAGTTGAGTCTCCCTTCAGTAGGTCACTAATTAAGAGTTCCTGTCTTGTGCTAAGAGTGCTGCTGGGCTCTGGGGATACAGTGGAGAGCCAGTCATATATATCTGAAGGACACAGTCTTTCTAGGCCCACAGTAACAACCAGCGAGCAGTCCCGAGCCCTCTAGTCCCCCAGAAACATGAGATCCCAATTCAGTCACCAGAGTTGTGTGAGACAGCACAACTGTACCTGTTCATGGGAAACTCAGGTCAGGTTTTCGATCCTGACCTGTAGCTATTACTAGCTTGGGTAAGCCAGACCGTACCTCAGTTTTCTCTTCTTTAAAATCAGGACTTGCTTTATAGAATTCAGTGAGGAAGAACAAGCACCCCTGGTACAACACGGTGGTCCTGCCTAGTACACACAGTGAACGGATGTTCTGCGCAGTGTCAGTGATGATCATTGCACTTTGAGAGGCTAAGAACTTTCTCCTCAGAAAGTGACGTGTGTAATTTTCAGATTCAGGGACCCCAGTGAAACTCCTTCAAGGACCCCTAAATAAGAACGTTTGTGGAAGGCACGCTGACAGAGACCTTCTGCTGGCTGGCATAATATTACGTTTTTCCTTTGAATCATTCACTGCAACCATTTAAAAATGCTGTTTTAATGAAGGCTGGGATGGGTAATAGGGAAGGTTTCTCTGAGGAGATGAGCCCATGAGGGGGTTGCAGGGTGGGGCTCCAGGGCTGGGGATGGTAGAGAGGGAGCTGTCCAGTGACTTCATATTCTCACCACAGCCACCCCTGGAGTCGCTGGCCACAGTGGAGGAGACAGTGGTGCGGGACAAGGCAGTGGAGTCCTTACGGGCCATCTCACACGAGCACTCGCCCTCTGACCTGGAGGCACACTTTGTGCCGCTGGTGAAGCGGCTGGCGGGCGGCGACTGGTTCACCTCCCGCACCTCGGCCTGCGGCCTCTTCTCCGTCTGCTACCCCCGAGTGTCCAGTGCTGTCAAGGCGGAACTTCGACAGTGAGTCTCTGCCCCGCTTGGAAGCTCCAAGCTCCCCCCTCAGCTCGGTCCCCTTCTCTAAAGCCTCAGCCTCCTTTCAGTCTACCTGGGGCCCACACGCCCCTGAACGCTCTCCACTCCTACTCTTGCTTGTCACGTGATAGGCCACATCCTCGAGAGTCGGTCTCTGGACACAGCCGGGTGTCAGTTTACCACCTCTGCCCCCTTGCTCACTTAGGACCTGAGATGATGACAGGTCCTCCTTCCCACTGATTAATGTGGGGATTTAAAAGAATTATCACATACAGGCCAGGCACGGTGGCTCACGCCTGTAATCCCAGCACTTTGGGAGGCCAAGGCGTGTGGATCATGAGGTCAGAAGTTCGAGACCAGCCTGGCCAAGATGGTGAAACCCCATCTCTACTAAACATACAAAAATTAGCTGGGCATGGTGGCGCACGCCTATAGTCCCAGCTACTCGGGAGCCTGAGACAGGAGAGTCGCTTGAACCCAGGAGGCAGAGGTTGCGGTGAGCCGAGATCATGCCATTGCACTCCAGCCTGGGCGACACCAGCGAAACTCCGTCTAAAAAGAAAAAAGGAATTATCACATATAACGTGCTTAGAGCAAAATCTGGAACATAAAAACTTTCAGCACATCACATCTGATGGTGTCTCCAGCCTGTCCTAGGTCCAGTGCCTTTGGCAGATAAACCACCTCAGTTTTCAGCCTCCTGCTCCTCTACTTTGCAAACAGTTGACCATCATGCCCAGGTTTGAGCCGTGGCTCATTCCAGAACTCTGGTTTACGACTGCGCAGATGCTTAGATACTTACACTGGCCCTGACCATCTTGGACCGAAGCAATTGCTGCTGTAAAATAAAGCCTTTCTGTGGCTCTAGACTAGCCTCTTGGTTAAGCAGTTTTTTGTTTGTTTTTGAGATAGGATCTTGCTCTGTCATCCAGGCTGAAGTGCACTGGTAGAGTCATAGCCCACTGCAGCCTCAACCTCTTGGGCTCAAGCATTCCTCCTGCCTTAGCCTCTCAAATAGCTGGGACCACAGGTGTGCACCACCACGCTGGGGTCAGTTTTTATTTTTGGCAGAGATGGGGGTGTCACTATGTTGCTCAGGCTGGTCTTGAACTCCTGGGCTCAAGCAGTCCTCCTGCCTTGGTCTTCCAGAGTGTTCAGATTACAGGTATGAGCCACTGTGCCTGGCCCATTGGTTAAGCAATTTTTATGGTCATGATAATATAATTGTCAGCACTTACCATTGACTGGATTTATTACGTGCAATCTGTGAAGTGTCCCACACACACTATTTCATTGAAACGTCATGCAGACCTGTGGGGTAGGTACTGTTACTATCAGCTCCTTTTCATAGGGCTGGGAAGACAGAACGGGGGTCATCACTTGCCCAAGGTCATTCAGCTAAAGCCTGGACCCACACAACTGCAGAGTCTGTGCTTGCTCCTCTCTGCCATACTGCCTGCTGCCTCAGGATCCCCATCCCCGACTCCCAGGTACTTCCGGAACCTGTGCTCAGATGACACCCCCATGGTGCGGCGGGCCGCAGCCTCCAAGCTGGGGGAGTTTGCCAAGGTGCTGGAGCTGGACAACGTCAAGAGTGAGATCATCCCCATGTTCTCCAACCTGGCCTCTGACGAGCAGGTGAGTTTTGCTCCCTGGACCTCTCTGCTCTCCCCTCCTTCTGGTGGTCCCTGCCCATGAAAGAGAATCCCAGACCTGGACCTGTCTGCTCTCCCCTCCTTCTGGCGGTCCCTGCCCATGAAAGAGAATCCCAGAGTTCAGCAAGGCCTCTGCTGCCCTCCTGCATTCCTCTCCTCTCGCCAGGACTCGGTGCGGCTGCTGGCGGTGGAGGCGTGCGTGAACATTGCCCAGCTCCTGCCCCAGGAGGATCTGGAGGCCCTGGTGATGCCCACTCTGCGCCAGGCCGCTGAAGACAAGTCCTGGCGTGTCCGCTACATGGTGGCCGACAAGTTCACAGAGGTAGGTGAGCGACCGTTGACATTGTCCTTTTGGTGGGGACACTGACATGTAGGGAAGTGTCCTCAGAAGGGAGGCATGTAGGAGCTGAGGGTTACCATTAGGCCAACGGAATCATTGGGCATTTGAGCAATAAGATGTCTGTGATCATCTAACTTCATCTCACTTCATATGCCAGTCCTGGTTGATTGACATGGCATCTTGAAGTGCTGCCTTGAGAAGGATTCTGAGGCTAAGTTAAGGCTTCGTGGAGGAAAGTGCCACAGGAGCAGAAAGGTCCAGGCCCAGCTGGAGTGCGGTGGCGCCATCTCGGCTCACTGCAACCTCCCTCCCGGGTTCAGGCCGTTCTCCTGCCTCAGCCTCCTGAGGGCCTAGGATTGCAGATGCCCACCACGACGCCCGGCTAGTTTTTGTATTTTTAGTAGACACGGGGTTTCACCATGTTAGCCGGGCTGGTCTCGAATGCCTGACCTCAAGTGATCCGCCTGACTTGGTCTCCCAGAGTGCTGGGATTACAGGTGCGAGCCACCGTGCCCGGCTCCAGAAAGTTTAATTAACTGATCAGAGTGACACTACCAGCCAGGCAGAAAGGGGGCAAGACTCCAGCTCTGTGACTCCCAGGACCGTGCTCCTTCTGCAGGGATCCAGATTGCCTCATCCCGCAAACGTGTTTGCTGAGCACTAGCTATTTGCTGGGCCAGCGAATTCGGCACATTCCTGGCCTTCACAGAGCCAGGCAGTCTGAAGGGAAAGATTGACCAGGGGGAAATTTGATTATAAAGTGTCACAGGTGTGGGACAGACAGACAGATGTGGGGCCTTGGAAGCATTGAGGAGGGGAGGTAGTGTTGCAGCTGGTTCTAGAAGATGAGTTGGTGAGAGCTAAGATAGGAACTTTATTCCAGGAAGAGGACAAAGAACCCTGGGAGGTGAGAGCAAGTGCAAGCAGGAACATTCAGGCCTGATCTTGACGGCCTAGCCTGAGAGAAAGCAGGAGAGAGGGCAGGGTGGGATCAGAGAGACCTCGAGTGCCACTCCACCCTGGGGCGCCCTTTGCCTGTAATTATGCTGGTTCCCACTGGCATTTGTGGGAAGGACTCAGAGCCTCAGAATAGCATACCATCACCACATTTAGGGAAGATTCTTCCCATCATTGTCTCCTGAGGTACATAAACTGTGTCACGCTAGGTCTTCGAGTAAAAATTCCATGAGGACAGGAATTTTAGGCTGTTAAACCAGTTCTTGGCACACAGTAGACATCCAGTAAATATTTGCAAGGTGAATAAAAGGCAATATTTTCCCAAGAGGTCCTTCATGGTTTTTTACTTGTTCATTCCCTTCCTCATAATGAACTATCCTGCTTCCTACCAGGTCTTCGGGAACCAGCTTTGCAGCAGGAGCCATGTGTCTTTGCATGCCTCATGCCATGAAACAGCCAGGGGCCAAGTGTGCCTTTTTTTTTTAAGAGAGTCTCACTCTTTTGCCCAGGCTGGAGTACAGTGGCACAATCTCAGCTCACTACAACCTCCGTCTCCCAGACTCAAGTGATTCTTGTGCCTCAGCCTCCCAAGTAGCTGGAATTACAGATATGCGCCACCACACCCAGCTAATTTTTGTATTTTTAGTAGAGATGGGGTTTCACCATGTTGGCCAGACTGGTCTCGAATTCCTGGCCTCAAGTGATCCACCCACCTCGGTCTCCCAGAGTGCTGGGATTACAGGTGTAAGCCACTGCCCCCGGCCCCAGAGTGCCTTCTTCCCTGTCAATCTTTATTGTTTTATTTTTATTTTGAGACAGGGTCTCACACCGTCACCCAGACTGCTGCCACCCAATGGCACAGTCATGGCTCACTGCAGTCTTGACCTCCTGGGCTCAGGTGATCCTCCCACCTCACCTTCCTGAGTAGCTAGGACTACAGGTGCCCACCCCCCCACTGGCTAATTGTTTTTTTTTTTTGTAGAGTCAGGGTTTCACTGTGTTGCCCGGGCTGGTCTTGATATCTTGGACTCAAGCAGTCTGCCCACCTTGGCTTCCCAAAGTGCTGGGATTATAGGCATAAGCCACCGTGCTTGGCCTATTGTTTTTTTTTCATTACAAAAGTAATTCATGCTTCTGGTAACAGATCTTTAAGAAATATAACCATATATAAATCAAAAAGTTGCAGTCTCTATATCATTTGAATGTTTTTGGATCATGTAACAGAAAACTTAACCCCGGTAGCCTGAACAATATGGAAATCTGTTATTTTTAATGCTGACAACACTGTGAGGTAGGTGCCCTTGCAGTCCTCAGTTTTCTTCAGAAGCAAAAGAGGCTCAGCGAGGTGAAGAGCCTTTCCCCGGGGCCAGACTTGGCGCTCGGATTAGATCTTAGCACTGCTTCCAAGGCCCATGCTCTGGCCCCTAATTCCAGTGCCTTCTCTTTGATTTTGGCTTCCTTAGCCCAGAGTACCTGCCAGGCCCTCTCACTCTCCCCCTCCTCTTTCCTGTCTACAGCTCCAGAAAGCAGTGGGGCCTGAGATCACCAAGACAGACCTGGTCCCCGCTTTCCAGAACCTGATGAAAGACTGTGAGGCCGAGGTGAGGGCCGCAGCCTCCCACAAGGTCAAAGGTTGGTGCTGGCAGCCAGAACACAGCAAGTGGGGTGGGTGTCCGAGGGGCTGGAAGTGGAACTCAAACGGTGGGTCTCACTTCCCTTTGCCTCCCTCTCCCTGCCCACAGAGTTCTGTGAAAACCTCTCAGCTGACTGTCGGGAGAATGTGATCATGTCCCAGATCTTGCCCTGCATCAAGGTAACAGAGAGTTTGATGGGAGGAACCAAGTGGATCTGAGCCTGCCAAAAAGAGGGGCTGGAGACAAGGCTTTGGGGATTGTCAGCTGCAAACTAGATTCCCAGCCCTCTGGGACCAGGCAGCTCTTGGGTTTCAAGCACTTAGGGTCCTGACTGCAGCTTGAGGCTGACCTTAGAGGTGGAAGTACTTTCTAGAAAACTCAGAGGTCACTGAGTCCTCTCATTCACAGGGTTTTGGGGTTGGAGTGGGGGCTGCTGAGAGCAGGGGTCATTGAACTCTAAGTAGGTGGTACGCATAAGGAACAGTGATTTCCCCTGTATCCTAAGCCATCCCATGCTCCATGAATGAGGGGGGCAGAAGCAGGTTATTGTCTCTTAGGAGTTGGCATCTGCTTGGCCACTGCTGATGCAGGGGTTGCCCTGATCCCTGTGCCTACCCTTTCTCTTTCCCAGGAGCTGGTGTCCGACGCCAACCAACATGTCAAGTCAGCCCTGGCCTCGGTCATCATGGGCCTCTCTCCCATCTTGGGCAAAGACAACACCATCGAGCACCTCTTGCCGCTCTTCCTGGCCCAGCTGAAGGATGAGGTGAGCGTGCCAGGATCTCAGCTGTGGGTTGTGGAGGGGACAGGTTACCTAGATTGACCAGGAATCTCCTGATATCTCAACAGACATCCTCAACAGACATTGCTGAGTTGCCTGTTTGTGGGCATAGCTGTGTGTTCATGCATTCATTACTCCCAGCAGTCTGCATGAGTCCTTTCCTGGGTGTTAAGGATATGAATAATAGAGCAGAAATTTTAAAAAGTTTTTATTTATGGCTGGGTGCGGTGGCTCACACCTGTAATCCCAGCACTTTGGGAGGCTGAGGCGGGTGGATCACCTGAGGTCAGGAGTTTGAGACCAGCCTGGCCAACATGGT
>NW_012115710.1:1833691-1873867 GCF_000951035.1 Colobus angolensis palliatus | reverse complement strand
TCTCGATCTCCTGACCTCGTGATCCGCCCGTCTCGGCCTCCCAAAGTGCTGGGATTACAGGCTTGAGCCACCGCGCCCGGCCCCAGCTAATTTTTTAAAAACATGTTCTATAGAGACGAGGTCTTGCTAGGTTGTCCAGGTTGGTCTTGAACTCCTGGTCTTAAGTGATCCTTCTGCCTTGGCCTCCAAAGGCCTGGGATTATAGGTGTGAGCCGCTGTACCCAGCCTAGAATAAGACAGTTTTGATCCTCAAAAGCCTTCAGAGACTGACAGTGGAGAGAGACAAGCAGTCCCATAATGCCATTAAGGTGTTACAGGTGCTGTTAAGGACGAGTTCATGATTTTTAGGGTTTAGGCGGCTAAGGTGCTGTAATAGAGACCCTAGAATACATTCTGGCTTAAATTAGATGGAGGATTTTTTTTTTCTCTCTCTCATAACAGTAACTGGTGAGTTAGCCCTGCTGACCTCAACTGTCTCTGAGTCTCAGGCAACTTCTCCAATTTCAGCATCTCTTAGCCAGCATGGAGGGGTCAGGCACAGACCGCAGCAGGCCCAGTCCTCTGAAGGATGAGATTCTTCACATGTGCTTGCACCCCATACACCCATTGGCCAGGGAGGGTCACATGACCACACCCAGCAGATCAGGTTGCCTGGATTACAGAGGATGAGAGGCAGTGCTGGGTGATGACTGTAGAGATCATCAGGGTGACCATGGGGAAGGAGCTTGGACTTGACTGTGGGCAAGTGGAAGAGCCAGAATAGAGTTGGTATTAGAAGGCACCCTGGGCTTATGTGAAGGAAAGATTGAAGTGAGGTGGCCAGCAGAAGTGTAGGAAGACCAAACGAGGCTGCTGTGGGAGTCTGGAAGGCTGAGGATAGACTAAGTGGTATGTAGAGATGAGGCTGCAGTGATATGGAAGGATTCAAGATTGTTCAGGAGGCAGAAGGGACCATGTGGTGGTTTTTGCCTTGGTAGTGAAGAACTGGGCAGATTGTTTGCTGGTGTGTGACACCTTTGTTCCCAAAGGCCTCAGTCTTTCTTCCCCATCCCTTTCTTTCTTATACACAGGCACACACACTGTGTAGTTAGAGGAAATACTGCAACAGAAAGTATTACATCACGTTTCAGTCCCACATGTCACTAAAAGTTACGTTACTCAATTCCGCTACAGTGGAGTAATCTCTTAGCTGCAGAATTACACTCAATTTTTTAATACATTGAAAAGAGTGCGCTATTTTTAATATATTTTTTATTATTTTTGTTTTTCCCTATTAGTGGGTGATTAACTGTACTATTTTAAATCAGTTATTTACATCAGTTGCTACAAGTTTGAATCATCATTCATGTTCATGACACATTTTATGATTTAAGTAATTTATCTGAGTTATGCTTCACTTGCACATATTTTCTTTTATAATCATGTTTTATAGATAACTGTAACTGTAATTTGTGTTTTTGATGCTTTAATGGGCATAATTTGGCAGGTGAGAGCCCCTCAACTGGTCTGCTGTGTCATTTCACACCTTTCCAGAGTTTTGGAGAGCATTTTGCCTCTGGCATCAGGGAAGGATCCAGGCTCGGCCCAGTGTGAAGGCAAGCCCATACATGCTGCAAGTGTGCTTGCAGCGCTTGCTAGGACTAGAGCATTTTTTGCTCCAGTTTCACCTTCAGCAAGCACTATATGGTAATCATGTGCTGGCAGCCAGCCTGTCTCAGGGCGGCTTCTCTTAAAAAGAAGAGAAGAGCCAGCGTGGTTTTCTTGGTGTGAGGAATTATTCTGACTTATATTTGGGATTTCCATTTTAGATGTATAAAATTTATATTTCACATTTTGACTCTCCCCAGAATTTATAAGCTTGTCTAAATGAAAAAGGCTACCTTTTTGGTGCACCAAAAAGAAGTCTTTTTAAATGGGTAAGGTATGTAGTCTCTGAGCCTTCTCTTCTCGTGCGTTCAGCACCTTGAGGCTCATGCACCAAGGACTGGAGCCGGGCAAGGGCCAGTCCTATCTTTGGAATGTGCAGGGTTTCAACAGCCCAGGCCTGCCAGGCTTGTTCACTTGGTTTATTGATTCATTTCAGTGCTCCTTTATTTATTTATTTTTTTTAGACTAGAGTAGCTTTAGTAAGGAAATAGTTTTCTTCCTTCCCCTGTCCCATGTTGTGGATTGATGTCCAGAAAGGAACCCATGTTAGCAAGCAGCAGAGCTAGGATTAGAAGAATCATGTCTGCCTGTTTTTTCCAGGGGGCTGTCTTTTCCTACTGTGATTCTTAAAAGTCCTTTCAAAATGGTTAAACATTTCTTGTGATACTATTGTAAGGTTTAAGAATCTGCTTAACTTAGTGGTCCATGCTGCCTGCTTTTTGTGTGCCTTTAATGTGTCCCCGGGACTGGGAGCTGGGTTTGGGCAGGAGTAGGGCCTTGGGAGATGTCCATTATACAAAGCTGATGCAGCTGAGCTTTTTCCATCCTGGGGTTCTGTGTGCGTTACATTCTCTCAGAATCCTCCTTTCCTCTCCTCAGTGCCCTGAGGTACGGCTGAACATCATCTCCAACCTGGACTGTGTGAATGAGGTGATTGGCATCCGGCAGCTGTCCCAGTCCCTGCTTCCTGCCATTGTGGAGCTGGCTGAGGATGCCAAGTGGCGGGTGCGGCTGGCCATCATTGAGTACATGCCCCTGCTGGCTGGACAGCTGGTGAGTGAGGAGGCCTGGGGGGCAGGCAGTGTTGCCTCAGGGGAGGTACAGTATGTCCAGGGCTGTAATGGGGAAACGGGGGGCTTTGGAGGCTTAGTGGAGGTTGTGACAACTGCCTGGGGAGTCAAAGGAAGAGACCCAGGAAATAGGGCCTTAAAAGATGCATTGGATTCAATAAGAGAGAAGAGGGAAAGGAGCACCTCAGACAAAGTTGAGAAGTACCTGGTCTTTCTGGGGTGGGTGTAGGTTCCATGAGGTGTGGCTAGCAGCTCCCTCTGTCTGTTCTCCCTGGAACCCTTACCTTGGAACCCTTGGTTTCTCCTGTAGGGAGTGGAGTTCTTTGATGAGAAACTTAACTCCTTGTGCATGGCCTGGCTTGTGGATCATGGTGAGTACCCCCACAGGAGCAGCAAGAGGAGATGGAAGCTCCAGAAAGGAAGGATGGATTGGCTGGGGCTGTGGCGGGCAGTGGAGGAGGCTAGAGTCACTCCCCGTGCCACTGGATGCTCATATGGACCAGCTCACGTACTCTTTAGAGTCCTAGAGAAGTGTTGAGTGGGAGGAGGACGAAACAGATCACCCAGGGGTTGCCTGGTATAGTGGAGAGCCAGAGACCGGGGTTCTGACAGCTCCAAAGTCAGGATTCAAATCTAAAACAAGTCACCTGCTGTCTTTGAATGAGCCCCACACTCATTCTTGGAAACTTCTTATTCCAGTCCCTTGGGGCCATATGAGAATTGCTCATTGTTTACACTAAGAGAAGTAAAAACTAAAAGGTAATATTTATCTCTGTGAAGCCCTGTTTGAAGTAATAAGTGCCACATAATTTAGGCAAATCACTTGTTGGAGCCTTAGTTTGCCCATCTGTAAAATGAGGCCAATAGTGGAATCTACCTCTTGGAGTGGTTGAAAGATACTGTATTAAAAAACAGTTACTAGATATAGCACACAGTAAGCCCTTTTTTCTCTCTGGCTCACATGCAGCCTGGCACCTCGGGGCTGCTTTGTAAGCCATGGTGAGTGTGACCTACATCTTGTCCACATCAGTTCTTCACCTCCAAATCCTTGTCTCTCCCACCCTCACCCTTCTGCAGTATATGCCATCCGCGAAGCAGCCACCAGCAACCTGAAGAAGCTAGTGGAAAAGTTTGGGAAGGAGTGGGCCCATGCCACGATCATTCCCAAGGTCTTGGCCATGTCCGGAGACCCTAACTACCTGCACCGCATGACCACGCTCTTCTGCATCAATGTGAGCCCCCCACCTGCCTGCTGGCCCATCTCTAGGGAACTGGAGTGCCTGGGAGAGGAAGGATGGTAGAGGGTTCCCCAAGGGAGACACCTGGCTTGGGAATGGAGACATGGAGGAGATCTTCTATTCAGAGATGAGTCCTTGGGGAACTGCAGGCAAGGGGGTGGGGCTCCCAGGGTCAGGGTCATAGGGCCTCTGGGACTGGGCACTTGGATGGTGAGGGACCCAGGGCCTGGGAGACTTGACCTGTTGGAGCAGTGATCTCAAGCTTTATGAGCACCCCTCTCCTTCCCTGAAGAATGTGTGTCTCTGTCTGTGGTGGGTGAGTGTACAGGCTCTAGGTCAGACGTAGTTTTTAATTCTGGCAGGGCCATACTTTAGCTATGGACCTTGGATAGTTACCTGACTACCTTGGATAGTTACCCCTTGATGCTTTGGTCTTCTCATTTGTGAAGGATTCATACTGGTAATCACAGCCTGGTGAGTGTAAAGATTAATCAGGTTATACATGCACAGGGCTTAGAACAGTTAGGCTACAGATAGGAAGTACTCCTGTCTGTTCGCTTTTCCTACGATTATAATTATCTCACGTACTAATTTATGTGTAAACCATACACAGAGCTAGAAATGAAAGGATGGGATTTAAAAATAAACACAACTAAGTGTTCTGATCATTTCTTCCCACGCCACACTCTGGAGGTCCCTGCTGTAAGGAGGGGTCCTTTACAAATGATGATCACCCTAGGATCCTTACAGCAGTGACCTCCAGAGTGTGGCGTGGGAAGAAATGATCAGAACACTTACTTGTGTTTATTTTTAAATCCCATCCTTTCATTTCTAGCTCTGTGTATGGTTCACACATAAATTAGTACGTGAGATAATTATAATCGTAGGAAAAGCAAGTAGACAGGAGCACTTCCTATCTGTAGCCTGACTGTTCTAAGCCCTGTGCATGTATAACCTGATTAATCTTTACACTCACCAGGCTGTGATTACCAGTATGAATCCTAGGGCTTGGTAATTAAGGTCCATCTCCAGAGTAATTAAAGGAAGCCTGAGGATAGAGAAACTGGGACATCACAGAATGGTATTAGGATGGTGTTAGTGGAGTTGGGAGATCCACTCCTCTTAACACTGAACTGAGTCCCCGTGTTGCTCAGCCTCTGTAGGGCCTGATAATCACCAGAGTGGCCTGGTCAGAGGCAGTGGGAGATGAGAGTTAACCAGGAGCTTTGCACTCACCCCTGCCACTCACTGGCCCCCAGGTGCTGTCTGAGGTCTGTGGGCAAGACATCACCACCAAGCACATGCTGCCCACGGTTCTGCGTATGGCTGGGGACCCGGTTGCCAATGTCCGCTTCAACGTGGCCAAGTCTCTACAGAAGATAGGGCCCATCCTGGACAACAGGTGAGATCTGGATACTCCCCCACACACTGGCAAGGGCTTGTGGGCACCTTAATCTTTGACCTTTGAAGGTAGAGCCCAGGGTCAGAGGCCCAGCACTGCTCCTTGCTTGCTGTGTGACCTTGGCTCCCTTCCCTTCTCAAGGTCTGTTTTCTCAACTGTAAAATGAACATCACAGAATGAAATAGAAAGAGGGGGTGATGGGATGGCAGTCCTATATACTAGCAAGAAGTCAGTAGAAAATGAAATCACCTAATGTTTTATATGTAAGTATTTGTATAATTTATAATTGCACCAAAAATATCAAATAGCCAGGAATAAATTCAATGAAAGATGTGTAACACCTCTAGTGTAAACTGTAAAACTACTGTGAGAAATTAAAGCAGACCTGACAAAGGTGGGCGGATCAGTTGTGGTCAGGAGTTCACGACCAGCCTGGTCAACATGGCGAAACCCCGTTTCTGCAAAAAATACAAAAAATTAGCCAGTGTGGTAGCACACGCCTGTAATCTTAGCTGTTTGGGAGCCTGAAGGCAAGAGAACCACTTGAATCCAGGAGGCGGAGGTTGCAGTGAACTGAGATCATGCCATTGCACTCCAGCCTGGGCGATACGAGACTCTGTCTCAAAAAAAATTAAAACAGACCTACATAATATTCGTGTATGGGACAGTTCCCTGAACTCATCTTTAGATTCAGTATAAGCCCATTAAATCTCAACAGGTTCTTTAGTGGAAAATTGACACTTCTAATGAACAAAGTTGGATGATTTATACTACCAGAGACCAAGACTTATGACACCACAGTAATTAAAATAGATGTGAATACAAGAATATTTAAGTCACCCGATAGGATGGAATCAAGGGCACGGAAACAGTCCCACGTGTGTTTAACAGCAGGCACCTCTGTAGTTCAGTGGAGAAATAGATATTTTTTAGAAAACATAGCTGGGTCAATTTGATATCCATGTAGGAATAAAAGAAGCCTCGCCTCAATGCATAAACAAATTAATTTGAGATGACAGACCAGAACCAGAAAGATTTAAAAAATAAAACATCTAGAAGAAAATGTAGGAAAATATGTTCATGAGTTAGCCTAGGCACAGCAAACCAGAGGAAGTGATGGGTAAGTTGACCTTCTGTAAAATGTAGCACTATTTCTCAAAAGACAGCATTTTTGAGAGTAAAATGCAAGCCCCTGACTGGAGGAAGATGTCTGCAATGTATGTTTCTGAGAAAGGACTCATCCACAATACCTGTCTACAAATCAGGCAGGGCAAGAAAGAGATGGGAAAAAAGACTTGAATTGGCACTTGAAAAAGGATCTCCAAATAGCTTGTAAGCATATGACAGGTGTTCAGCATCATCAGCCTTCAGGAAAATGCAAATTAAAGCTCAGTGACCTATCACTACACACCTCCCAGAACAACCAATATTAAAAAAGACTCAATGGTGCAAATGTTGAAGACATAGAGCTGGAACTCTCATCCATTGCATGTGAGGCTGTATATTTAGGGTTTGATCACTCTGAAAACGGGAGTGGAACCGGAGTGGAATTTGGTGAAGCTTGTTACACAAACACCCTGTGAAACAGCCCTTGCAGTCCTGGGTCTCTATCCAGGAGAAATGAGTGCTGTTTCTGTCAGAAGAATGTTCATGGTAGCTTTATTCATAGTAGCCATAAAAACGGAAACAACCTCCATGTCTGCCCACAGTAGATCAGATAAACTTTAGTTCATTCATACAGTGGAAAACTATTCAGCAGTGAAAAATCAAATGCCTGCTATAGGTGGCAACACAGGTGGCTCTCACAGATACCATGCTGAGTGAGGAGCCAAACCCAAGAAAACGCACCATTTATATCAAGTTCAGAAACAGGCGGAATGAAAGAATTGAGATGATGGAAGTAAAAATAGTGGTTATTTGGGGAGAACAGGGAGCTGTCAAGTGAAAGTCGGGAACCCACAAAGCCTGCACTTTTGATTTCTGTCTGTATCTGTTCCAGGACACAACCTCAGCTTTAGTTTCTCTCCGAAGTCCTCCTCCATTTCCCAAAACAGTTGACTCGGTGCAGGCGGAGTTCCCTGGGCCCCATAGATGAGAGTGGATGCCTCCTCTTGGCTCCTGGAGGACCAGGAACTTCCCCTTGGGGCCTCTTACCACTCCCCTCTTACATGTTAGTTTGGTCTCTGTCTTCCTCCTGGCCCGGATGCCTCATTGCAAGAAACGAGTGATTTAGCGCCGTATTCATTCCATGTACATTGTAGGCCTCAGTGAATATGTGTGAAATCAATGAAAGATACCCATTTGCTGGGCCTCAGAGACTTGGGGGTTCTGTGATTCTCTTCCACTTTCCCAGCCTGCTCTGATCTCCCTGTTTGGGGCCCCAGAGAAGTCTGTCGTCATCTGTCATACTTCTGACCTTTAAAGTAATTAATTGGTTGGTTGGTTGGTTGGTTGGTTTTTTTGTGCTTTGTTTGGTTTTCCTTTGAGACAGAATCTTGCTCTGTCGCCCAGGCTGGAGTGCAGTGGTGCAATCTCGGCTCACTGCAACGTCTGCCTCCTGGGTTCAGGCAGTTTTTGTGCTTCAGCCTCTTAAGTTGCTGGGATTACAGGTGTGCACCACCATGCTTGGCTAATTTTTGTACTTTCAGTAGAGACGGGGATTTTGCCATGTTGTCCAGGCTGCTTTTGAACTCCTGGCCTCAAGTGGTCTGCCTACCTTGGCTTCCCAAAGTGCTAGGATTACAGGCATGAGCCACTGCGCCTGGCCTTGATTTTACTTTTTTTTTTTTTGAGACGGAGTTTCGCTCTTGTTGCCCAGGCTGGAGTGCAGTGACGCAATCTTGGCTCACCACAACCTCTGTCTCCCAGGTTCCAGCGATTCTCCTGCCTCAGTCTCCCAAGTAGCTAGGATCACGGGCATGCACCACCACGCCCTACTAATTTTGTATTTTTAGTAGAGACAGGGTTTTTCCATGTTGGCCAGGCTGGTCTCAAACTCCCAACCTCAGACGATCCACCCACCTTGGGCTCCCAGAGTGCTGGGATTACAGATGTGAGCCGCCATGCCTGGCCTGATTTTACTTTTAATAGACACATAATTATACATATTTATGGGGGTATAGTAGTGTTTCGATAATGTGTGCAAATGTGTAATGATCAAATTAGGATAATTAGCATATCTGTCACCTTAAACATTTACCGTTTCTTTGTGATGAGAACATTCAAAATCTTTTTTTTTTTTTTTTGAGACGGAGTCTCGCTCTGTCGCCTGGGCTGGAGTGCAGTGGCCAGATCTCAGCTCACTGCAAGCTCCGCCTCCCAGGTTCACGCCATTCTCTCGCCTCAGCCTCCCGAGTAGCTGGGACTACAGGCACCAGCCACCTCGCCCGGCTAGCTTTTTGTATTTTTTAGTAGAGACGGGGTTTCATCGTGTTAGCCAGGATGGTCTCGAACTCCTGACCTCGTGATCCACCCGTCTCGGCCTCCCAAAGTGCTGAGATTACAGGCTTGAGCCACTGTGCCCGGCCCCGAGAACATTCAAAATCTTATAGCTGTTTTGAAACTTGCAAAATATTATTGTTTTCTATGGTCACCCTCCTGTGCAGTGAGCAGAGATTTCTAATTCCTGTGTGTGTCCTGGATTTTGAGACTCCTCCCACCTTGGGTTTGGTGTGTCCATGTCTGTGAACACCCTCTTGCTCAAGAGCCCTGTGCCTACCTGTTGCCCCAGTCCAGCCTGGCTCACCTTCCCTTTCCCTGTCTCCTTTCGCTTTCCAGCACCCTGCAGAGTGAAGTCAAGCCCATCCTAGAGAAGCTGACCCAGGACCAGGATGTGGACGTCAAATACTTTGCCCAGGAGGCTCTGACTGGTAAGACCTAGAAAGCAGGGAGCCCTAGCAGGAGGGTGGACTTTTAAGGACAGGCGCTAGGCTGTCCTTTGAGAACAAGGTAGCAGCTTCTGGGAGGGGGAGGTACCATGGCATTGTGGGCAGAGAGAGGGCTGTGGCTCTGATTCTCGCCTATTCCTGTTTTCCTAGTTCTGTCTCTCGCCTGATGCTGGAAGAGGAGCAAACACTGGCCTCTAGTGTCCACCCTCCAACCCCCACAGGTTCCTCTTTGGAGAGACACTGGGGGCCTTTGGCTGTCACTCCCTGTGCATGGTCTGACCCCAGGCCCCTTCCCCCAGCACGGTTCCTCCTCTCCCCAGCCTGGGAAGATGTCTCACTGTCCACCTCCCAACGGGCTGGGGGAGCACGGGGTTGGACAGGACAGCGACCCTGGGAGGAAGGGGCTACTCCGCCCACGTCGGGGAGAGATGTGAGCATCCCGGGTCACTGGATCCTGCTGCTGTAATGGGAAGCCCTCCCCCATTTACTTCTCCACCTCCCGTCCTCCCCCTCATTGGTTTTTTTTTGTGTGTCAACTGTGCCATTTTTATTTTATTCCTTTTATTTTCCCCCTTTTCACAGAGAAATAAAGGTCTAGAAGTAGTCGGTCCTCTGGCCTTACTCATCAGCATGGAGGAGGGGACACCACCCCAGAGTCATAACATCTGCTCTTTTCTCTGGAGAAGATGTTGTTACAGGACCCATTATACCCCTATGTCCCGAGAGAATTCTCTGGGGATCCCCCCAGGAGTGCTGCTGGCCTGTGGAGCAGAGGGTCCGGGAGGTGCTCTGGCTGCTGTCCTGTAGTGCAGTTCGGTTTCATAGATGTTGGCCAAGTATTTTGGGGGTTAAGAGCAGGTGCCTTGGAACCAGACTGCCTGGCTCCTTCAGTTAATAGACGTGTGACTAGGAGTAGCTTGTTAAGTCTTTCTGAGCTCAGTTTTGTATTGTGTAAAATGAGAGTGACAGTAGTACCTAGCTTGCAGGGTGGGTGGCGAGGACCAAGTGAATTAGTACCTGGTAAGTGTGTAGCAGTTTCAACATGGGAAGTACACAACATGAGAAGCAGAGTGAGCTGTACATGCCAGAGAACCCCCTGTGGGCCGTTCCCTGTGTTCTTGAAGAAGACTTGGGCTCTGACCCTGTCCCCAGGAGGTCTCAGAGTGATCAGGATTGTACTAGAGAGAGAACTATGGCAAGATAGACCAGTTGTCTCTCAGTATCTATTCGCCCCTTCCTAATATAGAAGCTCTGATTTTTAGCTGGGCACATGACTATATGGATTCCAGGTATTTTCCTAGTGTCTCTTGAAATTAGGTGTGGTACTGTGACCAAATTCTAGTCAAAAAGATGTTGAACAAAAGTGATATGTGCAGCTTCTAGGAAGTGTTCTTAAGGGTGGAGGCATGATCCCCCCCACCTTTCCTCCTTCCTGCACTTCCTGCAACAAGAGTGCAGTGGACCAGCAGCCTACACATTCTCAGGAGCTTGTTAGAAATGCCGAACCTCTCGCCCCTTGCCCAGACCTGCTCATTCAGAGCCTTCATTTTAACAAGATGCCCAGGTTCATCTGCACACTGAAGTTTGAGAAGTCCGGCCTTAAACACTTTAACCCAGTTTTTCTCTCTTGAGAGTGAGGTTAATGCTGCCTGGGTCTAGGGCTGAGGATGCGCTGTGGCCAGAGGTGGGGTCTAGAATTGGGCATGCATATGTAGACAAAGCTCAGGGATGTGTGGAGACTACAAGATTGGGCGACTGATGGAATGGGATCGTTACAGGAGGTGGAGGTGCAACGGATACCCTGGATGGGCTGGGTAATGAGGTGATACTCAGCGACCACAGGAGTGAGTATGAGAGACAAGGGTGAAGGACAGCCTGAGTTACTGAACCCCGGCCGAGAGTCCTGAGTTAACCAGGGATTGCCTGGTGTCTTGGGTCACGTGCTCTAGAAGCAGAGCACAAGTGGAGACTCGTTCAAGTGTCTTACTTAGAGAGTGCTCTCAGGCAAAGGAGACTGAGGTTAACTCAACTTCTATGAACTTTGAGTTGGGAGAATCCAATCAGGTGATGAATGTGGTGGTGTTAGGAGCAGTTCCTAATCTCCCAGGCTGCAGCTTTGTTTGCTCCATACACCTGGCCCTCTCTGTAGCAGCTGAAGTTGGCCCCTCGAAGCCTTTGATGCTGGAGCTGGGTCAGGGTGGAGAGACTGCCTGGAGCCAGGACGCACAGCACTGGCCTGTTTCTCCCCCTCTCTAGGCCTAAATCCCAGCAGTTACGTTGGCTGTCTCTCATGGTTCCTTCCACAGCACTGTTCTCCAGAGCCCACACAAATTTTGTCTCCTTTTGTGATGACTGCACTTCTTCGGCTGTTTTCGCCCACAATCTCTTCACTGACCCCTTCCTTCCACTGCTTTGACCCAGACATCTGGATGCGGATGAGGTTGCTGAGTCATTTGGTTTCTTTGGCTAACACATAGGGTCACGAGTAGAGCTCTAGAATCACTGTGCCCTTAACTCAAGGTGCAGAATCTGCCTGTGGTGCTTGAGCTGTGGTTGTCGCTGGAGGAAAATTAACCATGGCTACCCTGGGCAGATGAGGATCACGAGGTGGTGCCTCAGACCCTAGAAGCGAACTGCAGGGAGTGAACAAGATCCTGCATATGGCCGTCAGGACTGGAGGGAAGGAGGACACCAGGTTCATCTACCCAAGCTGGTGGCATCAGGCATAAAAAAAAAAAACAGGGCGGAAGTGGTGGCTCATGCCTGTAATCCCAGCACTTTGGGAAGCCGAGGTGGGTGGATCACCTGAGGTCAGGAGTTTTGAGACCAGCCTGACCAATGTGGTGAAACCTTGTCTCTACTAAAAATATGAAAAAATTAACTGGGCATGCTGGAGAGCGCCTGTAATCCCAGCTACTCAGGAGGCTAAGGCAGGAAGATTGCTTGAATCTGGGAGACAGAGGTTGCAGTGAGCCAAGATCACGCCACTGTACTTGAGCCTGGGCGACAGAACGAGACTCCATCTGGAAAAAAAAAAAAAAATCAGGAACTTGTAAAAAAGAGAAAATCCAATAAAGATTCGGTGCCAGGTCCTGACTCCAGCAGGCCTTAACCATACAGAGCGGCAAGGTGATGTGAGGTTACAGGCTTCATAGGGCTGGATTTTTCCCAGTCAGCCTCCAGGAAGGGTAAGAGACTGGTAGCTTCACGTGTCACCAAACGAAACTGGAAGTTTGGGTTGGCTAATTGGGTCCTTCCCAGACTGGAGGAGTGAAGGGAAACCTGAGACCCTAAGTCTTCCTGGGGAATCACTGCGCTCTGTCCCCAAGCACAGGCCTTTCCTGAAAAAAAGCTGAGGAGCGGGAATCTGCTCCCCACCCACCCCTTAGCTTGGGCTTAGCCTCAGCCGCTGCTCTGCTGTTCCTCTACCCTGTGCATACTCTAGAGCAGTAGAGAGAATGGACCTTCCCTGATGCTGAAAATAACAAAGGGCTAGAACTCCAATCTCACTCTTTCTCTAGGCAAATGGCAGATGATGATTATTCATGAATACTCTGGCTTTCTATGTTGAGTTAATTCAGGGCTGTATTCTTTGCTGTTACTCCTCTTTTTTCATGTGTTTTATACAGATACTAAGCTTTATTTTATTTTTTGTTCATTTTTTGAGATGGAGTCTCACTGTATTGCCTAGGCTGGAGTGCAGTGGTGCGATCTCGGCTCACTACAACCTCTGCCTCCTGGGTTGAAGTGATTGTCCTGTCTCGGCCTCCTAAGTAGCTACTGTTAACATGGGTAAAAATAATTTTTTTTTTCTTCTTTGGGAAACTAAAAGATTTGCAATTCTCAATTGATTATTCACCCTTTGGTCGTGTACTGAAGAAGGGTACAGAATGTTACCTCCAGGAGTGTGGAGCTTTAGATAGGATCCTGCTTCCTGAGGCTGGAGCTTACTCTGCTGTGTGATCAGAGGCTTTCACAGCATCCACATTGGTCTCCAGATCAGCCCTATCACGGAGGCCTGGTCCAGAGACCTTCACACGAAAAGGGAAATGATAAGTGTCCGGGAGACACCATTCTGCAGGGATCCTGCCCTCTTAATAATCTCCATGGCCACAGAAATAACCTTGGGGTTTTCCCAGGAGCTAGTCACCACACACAGATTATGAACTTTGGACAAAAGCCCCAGCCCTAGCCCTCATTCTGATACCTGTCATGCCCAAACTGCTCTCAAGGGCTCATGTGCTGTTACCTCCTGAGAGTCTGCGTATCAGTATGTCTCTGTGCTAATGTAATTGAGTAAAGTGGGAAGAGCAACAGGCAAAGGGCAGGATACTGGAAGCTGGGTATAGGGTCCCCTTACCTGATTTATGTTGCTGATTTTCCCAAATATTGATAAAAATGAATTGATCTCTAGGTGGAAAACAGGAGGAACCCCAGACTACATAGTAAGTAGAAAATGAAATAAATGCTGCATGTCATTTAGATAGAGTTCAGCCCTGAGTCACAAAGTCTTTTCAGAACAAAGGAATAGTTCTCCCTTATCTGAAGCTCACTGTGGCCTTGGGAAGCCTGGCATTGAGAATTCTCTGCGTGTTCACTCTTGAGTTCTGTGCCTGCATCACACAGCAATGGAACAGTCCCAAAGGATTCTTAAGGGTGGGGAAAGGCACTAAGAGAAGATGAACCTGTAGCCCCTGTTATACCATCTGGCCTAATTGATACTGCTGTTATCAAGCAAAAGGAGCTGTCTCCCTGAGGCACTGGAAGCCAATATTTTGACACCAGGTTTTTGAGAAAGAAAAACTTTTAAGTTGACTCACAAGATGAGTCAAACTCAAATCTGTCTCCCTCCCTGTGCTGGCTTTAAGGCAGTAATTATAAAACGTTTAGGAGGTGGATTCTGGGGTTCTCAGATGAAGGTAGAAGGAAAGGAGAGGTCTGGAAAGTCTTCTGGCATTCACGGTTCTCTTCATGTCTCCTCATGCATCATATTCAAATTTAGGGGGAGGTAGTTTGAAACGTGGTGTGGAAATTCAGGCTGTGACATCAGCATGCTTGGTCTGTGCCAACTCCATTTGGCCATATTGGTTTCAACCAATTTTGACCAGTCTTGTAGAGGGCGTTTGAGCATTTCAGAAAGTTATTTCTTACCTGCTGTTCTGTAAATTAATAATTTTTGTTAGTTACTGGTTTATTTAACTCTTTGGGCATGGCTTCACTACCAGCTGTCCTAAACCCACTTGATATTTCCTGAGCCTCCTTACTTTCCACCTTCATTCTCTCATCATACTTTATGTACACTAATAACTCCCCTGCTATTCTGTATGTAACCCAAATATCAGCTGTACTGCCTCCTCTCTTAGATATCTATGTATACCCTGACCTAATCAAAACCAGAAATTGTGGAGCTGAAAAAGCCGGTGTGTGAAACGAGAAAAGCAATTGAGAGGGGTAACAACAGTATTGAACAAGCAGAAGAAAGAATTTGTGAACTTGAAGATAGGTGTTGGGGACCAGTCTCTGTAGGATCCAGTCCCACAGGGTCCGTGGGTTTTTCTCCCCGTGTGTGGAGACGAGAGATTGTAGGAATAGAGACACAAGACAGAGATAAAAGACAAGACAGCTGGGCCCGGGGGACCACTACCACCAAGACGCGGAGAGCGGTAGCGGCCCCGAATGCCAGGCTGCGCTGATATTTATTGGATACAAGACAAAGGGGCAGGGTAAGCAGTGTGAGCCATCTTCAGTGATAGGTAAGGTCACGTGGGTCACGTGTCCACTGGACAGGGGGCCCTTCCCTGCCTGGCAGCCAAGGCAGACAGAGGAGAGAGAGAGAGGAGACAGCTTATGCCATTATTTCTGCATATCAGAGACTTTTAGTACTTTCACTAATTTGCTACTATTATCTAAAAGGCAGAGCCAGGTGTACAGGATGGAACATGAAGGCCGACTAGGAGCGTGACCACTGAAGCGCAGCATCACAGGGAGGCGGTCAGGCCTCCGGATAACTGCGGGCGGGCCTGACAGGCCCTCCACAAGAGGTGGAGGAGTAGAGTCTTCTCTGAACTCCTCTGGGGAAAGGGAGACTCCCTTTCCCTATCTGCTAAGTAGCGGGTGCTTTTCCTTGACACTGACGCTACTGCTAGACCGCAGTCCGCTTGGCAACGGGCATCTTCCCAGGCGCTGGCATTATCGCTTGACCAAGGAGCCCTCAGTGGCCCTGCCCGGGCATAACAGAAGGCTCACACTCTTGTCTTCTGGTCACTTCGCACTATGTCCCCTCAGCTCCTATCTCTGTATGGCCTGGTTGTTCCTAGGTTATAATTGTAGAGCAAGGATTGTTATAATATTGAAATAAAGAGTAATTGCTACAAACTAATCATTAATGATATTCATATATAATATCTGTTATCTATATCTAGTGTAACTATTCTTATTTTATATGTTTTATTATACTGGAACAGCTCGTGCCCTCGGTCTCTTGCCTCGGCACCTGGGTGGCTTGCCGCCCACAGTCTTAACACTACCTGTAGGGTATCCGAAGACCAAGGGCGACAAAGGATTGAGAAGAGACAGGTTAAAGGTGGGAGCCAGGGGTCCAGTGACAAATTGGAGGTTGCAAAAGGCCCCCAGCTGTGGTCTCCACACTATTTATTGAGTACAATCACTTAGATCTAAGAAGCAGATGTTCAGGGAGAAACAGTGAAAGGGAGGCAGTACGTCCTAGGCGTAATCGGTAGCAATAGCAGTTTAAATGAATCTCCTTTGTGCTCAAACAGTGTATCTTTGACTTATTGGAGAGTAGCTAGTGGGAGTGGGCTTAACCGGGAGCCTGCACATCTGTTCACTTTCCAGTGTTTCAAAGGAGTGTCTTTCGCCTTGAACACAGTGTTTACATATAAGAGAGCAGGTCTTGCTCTGAGCATGGGAACATGATGACAATTAGGAGGCTTTCCTCCTCAGAGGCCTCTCGTGGCTTTCCACAACTTATTGTCCCATATTTTTATGGCCAGTTTATGCAGGCACCCCACAAGCTCTTTTCCCACAAGCCTTTTCCAAACAATAGGTTGTTTGAAAATACATGCTCAGAGGAGAAGAAAGAAAAAACAATATATATGTAAAAAAATAAAGTCATCAGGATGTATGGGACAGCATCAAAAGAGCTAAGTTCACATTACAGGATTTCAAGAAGGAAAGGAGAAAGAAGGCTATAGAAAGCTTATTTAAAGATAGTAGCCAAAAATGTCTCTATCTGGGAAAAGATATAAATGTCTAGGTGTAGGAAGCTTAAAGTCTCCAGTTAGTTTTAATTCAAATAAAACTTCAGCAAGACATGTTATAATAAACTGTCAAAAGTCAAAGACAAAAGAAGAAGGGTTTTTGATTTTCGTTGTTTTGAGCCAGAATCTTGCTCTGTTACCCAGACTGGAGTGCAGTGGCGCCATCTTGGCTCATTGCGACCTTCGCCTCCCAGGTTCAAGCGATTTTCATGTCTGAGCCTCCCAAGTAGCTGGGACTACAGGTGTTCTCCACCACACCCGGCTAATTTTTGTATTTTTTAGTAGAGACAGCATTTCACCATGTTGGCCAGGCTGGTCTCAAACTCCTGGCCTCAAGTGATCTGCTGCCTTGGCCTCCCAAAGTGCTGGGATTACAGGCATGAGCCGCCGCTCCCGGCCCAAAGACAGAGTTTTAAAGGCACAAAAGAAGACTAATCATTTGCAATGAAACTCTATAAAGCTATCAGCAGACTTCTCGGTAAAAACTCTATAGGCCAGAAGGACAGTAGGATGATATTATTAAATCACAGAAGAAAAAAACCTGGCAGCCGGGAATAATTTACCTAGCAAGCTGTCCTTTAGAAATGAAGGACAGTATAAGGACTTTCCCATACAAACAAAATGTAAGCGAGTTTATCACTTCTAGGCCTGTCTTATGAAAACGATAAAGGGAGGCCAGGCGTGGTGGCTCACGCCTGTAATCCCAGCACTTTGGGAGGCTGAGACGGGCGGATCACGAGGTCAGGAGATCGAGACCATCCTGGCTAACACAGTGAAACCCCGTCTCTACTAAAAAAATACAAAAAAAAAAAACTAGCCGGGCATGGTGGCCGGCGCCTGTAGTCCCAGCTACTCGGGAGGCTGAGGCAGGAGAATGGCATAAACCCGGGAGGCGGAGCTTGCAGTGAGCTGAGATCCAGCCACTGCACTCCAACCTGGGTGCTGGGTGACAGAGCAAGACTCCATCTCAAAAAAAAAAAGAAAATGATAAAGGGAGTTTTTTTAATATAAAAAAAGAACATTAGTAACATGGAAACATGTAAAAGGATAGAACTCTGACAAAAGTAAATGCAGAATCAAATTTCAGGATACTCTAACACTAATGGAATTATGATAATCACATATATTGAGTATAAAGTCTGAAAGGCAAAACTGTTAAACGTAATAGGTATATTAACTTGTTTAGGGATATACAATATAAAAGAGATATAAATCTAATATCAAAAATATAAAATGTGAGTGGAAGAATAAAACTGTAGTGTTTCCTATGTGATAGAAGTTAACTTTTTATCAGGTTGAAATAGCCTTTTATAAGTAAAATATGTTATATGTAAGACTTATGCTAATCATGAAGCAAAAAAACCTATAGTAAGTATTCAAAAGATAAGAAGCAAGAAATCTAAACATACCAGTTCATAAATACATCTAATAACAAAGACAGCAAGTGAGTAGGAAGAAACAAAATCTACAAAACAATAAGGAAATAATTAATAACATGAAAAGAGTAAGTTCTTAACTATCAATAATCACCTTGAATGAGTCCGGGTGTGGTGGCCCAAGCCTGTAGTTCCAGCACTTTTGGAGGCGGAGGCGGGTGGATCACCTGAGGTCAGGAGTTCAAGATGAGCCTGGCCAACATGGTGAAACCCTGTCTCTACTAAAAATACAAAACATTAGCCAGGTGTGGGGCGGGTACTTGTAATCTCGGATACTTGGGACGCTGAGGCAGAAGAATCGCTTGAACCCAGGAGGCAGAGGTTGCTGTGAGCCAAGATTGCACCATTGCACTCCAGCCTGGGTAACAAGAGCAAAACTCCATCTCAAAAAATAAAAATAAAAAAAAAAAACTAAATAATTGCCTTGAATGTAAATGGATTAAGTTATTTTATCTAAAGACACAGAATGTCATAATTTTTTAAAAGACCAAGTATATGCTGTGAGAAGAGACTAACTTCACCATTAAGAACACAAAGTGAAGAACTAGAAAAAGATATTCTATGCAAATAGAAACCAAAACAGAGTAGAGGTTGAATAAACCTTAAGGAAAAACTGTAACAGTACAAAAATTGTCATTATACAATGATAAAGAGGGGAATTCATCAAGAGGATATAAGAATTGTAAATGTAGATATGCCCACCATCAGAGAACCTTAATAGATAAAGCAAATATTAATAAATCTGAAGGGAGAGACAGACTGCAACGCAATACTAGTAGGGAACTTATCTCACTTTCCACAGTGGACAGACAGAAAATCAATAAGGAATTGTCGGATGCAAGCTGTGCTTTAGACCAAATGTGCCCTAATAGACATACACAGAACATTCCATGAAACAGTATCAGAGTATCATTCTCAAGCGCATATGGAATATTCTCCAGGACAGATCGTATAGATAAGACAAAGCAAATCTTATCAAATTTAATTGAAATTATATCAAGTATTTGTTCCTACTACAATGAGACAAAATTAGAAATCAATAATGAGCAATTTCAAGATGGAGGGATATGGGAAAATTAAACCACATGCTCCCGAACAAACAATGGGTCAAAAAAGAAATCACAAGAGAGATTTTAAAGTATCTTGAGACAAACCAATAGAAACACAACATACAAAATCTTATGGAATGCAGTAAGAGCAGTTCTAAGGGGGAAGATTAGAGCAATAAATGCCTACAACAATAACAAAAAAGATCTCTCAAGTAAACAACCTAACATTACACCCTAAGGAACTAGAAAAAGACAAACTAAACTCGAAGTCAGTAAAAAGAAGGAAGTAATAAAGATCCAATGTAATCAGAAAAAAATGAGAGAGCAGAAAAACACAATTGAGAAGATCCTTGAAACTAGGATGGCTTTTCTGAGAAGATAAATCACAAACCTTTAGCCAAACAAACCAAGAAAAAAGAAGACTCAAATAATATCAGACATGGCAGATGAGACATTACACTTAATACTGCAGAAATACAAAAGGTCATAAGACAATATTATCCAGAATTATATGCCAACAAGTTAGACAGTCTAAAAGAAGTGGAGAAATTCCTAGAAAGATAAAACCTGCTAAGACTGAATTATGAGGAAATAGAAAATATCTTTCATTAATGCAGAATCAAGGAAAACAAATTAGGCCAGGTGCAGTGGCTCACCCCTGTAATCCCACCACTTTGGGAGGCTGAGGCAGGCAGATCACTTGAGGTGAGGAGTTTGAGACCAACCTGGCCAACATGGCGAAACCGTGTCTTTACTAAAAGTACAAAAATTAGCTGGGTGGTGGTGCATGCTTGTAATCCCAGCTACTTGGGAGGCTGAGACACAAGAATCACTTTAACCCGGGAGGTGGAGGTTGCAAGGAGCCTAGATTGCACCACTGCACTTCAGCCTGGGCAACAGAGGGAAACTCTTGTCTCAAAATAAATAAATAAAATTAAAAAAAAACAAAAACAAATTAAAAATCTGAACTGACCAAGAATGAGAAACGAGATTCAATCAGTAATAAAACACTCACATCAAAGTAAAGCCCAGGACATGATGTGTTCTTTGAAGCATTCTACCAAACATTAAGAAAAGAGTAATGCCAATCATTCTCAAATTCCTTCAAAATATTTAAGAGTAGAAAACATTTCCATTCTCTTTTTTGAGGTCAGCAGTACCCTGATGCCAAAGCGACACACAAGAATACTACAAGAAAAAGCTACAGGTCAACATTCCCTATGAACTTAGATACAAAAATCCTCAACAGAATACTAGCAAAGAAAAAAGAAAAATTGGCCTGTGCGGTGGCTTCATGCCTGTAATCCCAGCATTTTGGGAGACTGAAACAGGTGGCTCACCTGAGGTCAGGAGTTTGAGACCAGCCTGGCCAACATGGTGAAACCCTGTCTCTACTAAAAATACAAAAATTAGCTGGGCATGGTGGCAGGTGCCTGTAATCCCAGCTACTCAGGAGGCTGAGGCAGTGAGCCCAGATAGCGCCTTTGCACTTCAGCCTGGGTGACAGAATGAGACTCCATCTTTAAAAAAAAAAAAAAAAAAGCAAGACTTTAAAGGATTATTTACCATAATGGTAGGTTATCCCTGGAAGAAGAATAGGTCAACCTATGCAAATCTGTGATGCACCACATACAAAGAATAAAGACATAATCCATATGAGCTTCTCAACAGATTCACTGAATGCTTTGGACAAAATTCCATATTCTTCCATGATGAAAACTCTAATCAAATTAGGTATAGAAGGAATGTACCTCAGCACAACAAAGGCCACATATGACAAACCCACAGCTATTACTACACCCAAAGATGAACAGTTGAAAGCCTTGCCTCTATACCAGGAACAAGACAAGGATGCACACTCTCACCACTTTTATTTAACATAGTGGTGAATGTTCTTGCCAGAGCAATTAGGCAAGAAAAAGTAATATAAAACATTCAAATAAAAAAGAAAGAAGTGAAATTATTCTTGTTTGGTAATGACCTTATACACAGAAAACTCAAGACTAAACAAAAATACTGTTAGAAATAATAAGTGATAATAAATGAACTTTAAGAAGTTTGAAGATATGAAATTGGTGAGCAAAATTAGTTGCATTTTTATATACTAACAATGAACTCTCTGTAAAAGAAATCAAAACAATCTTATTTCCAATAACCAGCAAAACGATAAAATACATGGAAGTGATTTTATGTAAAGAGGTGAATAATCTGTAAACAGAAAATTATGAAATGTTGATAAAACAACGAAGAATATACAAAAAAATGAAAAGATATGTCGTGGTTGGGATTTGGAAGAATTAATAGTGTTAAAATGTTCATACTAACCAAAGCATACTAATCAATCTGCAGATTCAGTGCAATCCCTATCAAAATTCTAATGACATTATTCACAGTAATAGAAAAAACAATCTTGAAATTCATATGAAACCCCAAACCCCCCAATTTTTCCAAAGTAATCTTGAGTAAAGCAAACAAAGCTGGAGTTGTAACACTACGTGATTTCAAATCTAATCTGAAGCTATACTAATCAAAACACATGATACGGGCATAAAAACAGACACACGGACCAATGGGATGGAATAGAGAGCTCAGCAATCAGCCCTTGCGTTCATGGTCAATTGACTTCAACAACAGTGCCAAGAACACATGATGTGAAGGATGCATTTGGATATCTACATAGAAAAAAAATAACTTTTTTATCCGAGTTTTATTCAAATATTGCCTCAAAATGCATTAACAACTTAAACATAAAGTCTGAAACTATAAAACTACTAGAATAATTCATAGGAGAAGAGCTACATCATATTTGTCCAAGCAATGATTTTTGGATATGACCCCAAAAGTACAGTCAATGAAAGCAAAAATAGACAATTGGGATTATGTAAAAAACTGTACAGCAAAAAGTTGGGGTGGTGGTTGTGAAGAAATTTTGATTAGTACGAAGATATGGTTAGAATGAATAAGTTCTGTTAGCACCATAGAGATTATTGTTAACAATAATTTATTGTACATTTCAAAACAGCTAAGAGACGATCTAAAATGTTCTCAACGCAAAGAAATGATAAGCATTTAATATAATGGGTATCCTAAATTCCTTGATTAGTTCATTTTTTGCTTCAATAAATGGGATCTTGCTCTGCCACCCAGTGGCGATCATGGCTCACTGCAGCCTTGAACTCGGCTCAAGGGATTTTTCCACCTCAGCCTCCAGAAGTGCTCAGATTACCGGCATAAGCCACCTTGCTCAGCCAAAAGGGACCAAAGGGTGGATCACTGAAAGGTATTATGTGAGAAATTCTGTGCTGCTACCCAAATCCAAATGTTGAAGTGCCCCAAACCTCCAGTACCTTAGAATGTGACTGTATTTTGAAATAGAACATTTGAAGGGCGATTACATTAAAATGAGGGTGTTAGAGTGGGATCCAATCAATCTGACTGATGCTCCTATAGAAAGGGAAAGTATGGACACAGAGAGAGACACCAGAGTGTCGTGCACATAAAGACTTTGAGGACACTTCATAATGGTGACCATCTGCACACCAAGGAGAAAACAACAAGCCTGCCTTCACCTCAATCTTCAACTTCCAGTCTCCACAACATTAAGAAAATTAATTTCTGTTGTTTACACTACCCGGTCAATGGCATTTTGTTATGGCAGCCTGAGTGGATTAATACACAAGGTAAGAATCTGCCTTTTCTTTTTTCTTTTCTTATTTTATTTTATTTATTTTTTGAGACAGGCTCTCGCTCTATCGCCCAGGCTAGAGTGCAGTGGCACCATCTCGGCTCACTGCAACCTCTGCCTCCCGGGTTCAAGCGATTGTCCTGCCTCAGCCTCTCCAGTAGCTGGGATTACAGGGACCCCACCACCACGTCTGGCTATTTGTATTTTTAATAGAGACGGAGTGTTGCCATGTTGCCCAGGGTGGTCTCAAACCCCTGACCTCAAGTGATCCACACGCCTCAGCCTCCCGAAGTCCTGGGATTACAGGTGTGAGCCACTGTAGCCAGCAGAATCTCCCTTTTCAATGCTGATACCTCTATGAGTTTCTCATAATATCTCATTCTCATGAGTTCCAGGTTCCCAGTCTCTGAGGATGTCGGTTCTTACAGCTTGACCCTCTCAGGAGAGGCTTCACAGGGAGGCATAAAGAAAACAGCACCTAGGCCGGGCGCGGTGGCTCAAGCCTGTAATCCCAGCACTTTGGGAGGCCGAGACGGGCGGATCACGAGGTCAGGAGATCGAGACCATCCTGGCTAACACGGTGAAACCCCGTCTCTACTAAAAATACAAAAACTAGCCGGGCGAGGTGGCGGGCGCCTGTAGTCCCAGCTACTCGGGAGGCTGAGGCAGGAGAATGGCGTAAACCCGGGAGGCGGAGCTTGCAGTGAGCTGAGATCCGGCCACTGCACTCCAGTCCGGGCGACAGAGCGAGACTCCGCTCAAAAAAAAAAAAAAAAAGAAAACAGAACCTGGGGATACATCTCCCATTATATTGTTTGCCCATTTTCAGGAATTAAAGGATAACAAAGTCAGCAAGGGGTCTTCTCCATTAGAGGAAAACTATTGAGATGCAGCGTGAAGAGTATTGATTAGTTTTAGAGGCAGAAATTCCTGTTACTGACTTTGGACAAATGGTAACTTTTCTAAGTCTGAATCTTCCAGTGATATAGCACGTTGTTGGCATTCCTCGCAGGGATATTGTGAGTCTCCCAGGGCATTCTGCACGTGAAAGGAGGTGGTAAATATAAATCACTGCACATGTGTGAGGCTTCATATTATAGTCATAGATATTTTCATCTTCTTCCTGATTTCTGACGCTCACAGAATTTAAAATTACAGGATTTAACCAAAACGGGCATTTTTCTCAATCTTCTGTAAAATCCCTTTGTTCTTAATTTTCACCACATCAGAAGCAGCCTTCTATCTTCTAGCTGTGACATTATTCAGTGTATGGGTCTTAATTTAGAAAAGTGACCGAGTGATGACACAGAGAGGCCAATGGGATTTTTAAAGGAAAGGCAGGGCAGAGCAGGGTACATGGTTTAGGACTGGCCAGATTGCAGCATTTCTGAGGGCCTTGGGGAAAGGGGCTGTTCCCAGTTCTCTAGTACCTGGCTTTGTGTTGACTTAGGACAGCAGAATATTGGCTTGGTGTCTGAGAGTTTGACAAGGAGAGGGTTGGGGCATGGGCTCTGGGTGGGTAAATTTTCATAGGAAAGGCTGGCTTCAGGAAACCCACTTCTACCTCTAAGAATTTGCTAGCCCCAAGATGGGCAGTCTCTGCCCAGTCAGGGGTGACACAGTCACAGCACCAAGAACACAGAAAATAAGGAAATATAATAAATATAATTAGTCCTGTCATGGACAGGTGCCAAACAGACAAATACAAAATCTAAAGAAACGGATTTAAAACAGAGTTTGTCACAAAAAGAAAGAGAAATCCTGGTTTTTTTTTTTTCCCAAAAAACTTCACTTCTAGTCTTTTTTTTTGAGACGAAGTCTCAGTCTTATCCCCCAGGCTGGAGTGCAATGGCGTGACCTTGGCTCACTGCAACCTCCACCTCCCGGATTCAAGCTATTCTCCTGCCTCAGCCTCCCAAGTAGCTGGGATTACAGGCACCTGCCACCACGCCCGGCTAATTTTTGTATTTTTAGGAGAGACAGGGTTTCACCATGTTGACCAGGCTGGTCTTGAATTCCTGACTTCAGATGATCTGCCTGCCTTGGCCTCCCAAAGTGCTAGGATTACAGGCGTGAGCCACCATACCCAGCCCACTTCTCTTTTTTAAATTTCTATTTCTTTTTTTTTTTGAGACGGAGTCTCGCTCTGTCACCCAGGCTGGAGTGCAGTGGCCGGATCTCAGCTCACTGCAAGCTCCACCTCCCGGGTTCACGCCATTCTCCTGCCTCAGCCTCCGGAGTAGTTGGGACTACAGGTGCCGCCACCTCGCCCGGCTAGTGTTTTGTATTTTTAGTAGAGACGGGGTTTCACCGTGTTAGCCAGGATGGTCTCAATCTCCTGACCTCGTGATCCACCCGTCTCGGCCTCCCAAAGTGCTGGGATTACAGGCCTGAGCCACCGCGCCCGGCCTAAATTTCTATTTCTAAACAAGTCTTTGCAATTTCAGTCTCCAGTGAAGTCTTGGGTTGACATTACAGGAAGAGGGGGAGAACCTGTAGGGAAGAGAAGGATCTCAGGGGTGGCTATTTGGATGCAGGACTCATAACTGCCTCTGTTCAAGGTAGGAGAAAACGCTGTAGTCACAGGAACGTCGTCCATGGCTCTGCCTGGGCGTGGGTTTCTTCCTCTATTGACTCTCCTCTATCTTAACGGTGCTTGTGGAAACCCTAGTCTCTTCTTTGGTATTCAGCCAATGAATGTCTTATTATCTTAGTTTCAGTGACTCTAGAGTTCATCTAGAAAGCTCTAATATTACATGGATTTAAATATTGTCTGAGGATGAAACTGATCTGCCCTTTTTGCAGGGCAATTTTCAGTTGTTCTTTTGTTCCTGGGTTGAAGAAACGGATGCCTAATGTGTCTTGGAGTTTAACTTTTTTTTTTTTTTTTGAGACAGAGTCTCGCTCTGTTGCCCAGGCTGGAGTGCAAAGGTGCGATCTCGGCTCACTGCAACCTCCACCTCCCAGATTCAAGCAATTCTCCTGCCTCAGCCTCCCAAGTAGCTGGGATAACAGGTGCAATTTGCTCTGGACTTTCTTTTCATGAACGTTTACACTAATAAGGAGCCTGAATGATAGAGATAGTGTCACCTTTTTGGGGTACAGGACAGATGTGTTTGCTGCACAGAGTAATAAGAGACTCCAGCCAAGAAACAGCAGTATCCCCAGGAGTCAAGAATTTTGGAGCTCCAGGGAAAAAATTAAGCCTGAGAAGTCTCCTGATCCTCAACCCATATCAAGAAAAGCCCTCAGGCTGGGCGTGGTGGCTCATGCTTATAATCCCAGCATTTTGGGAGGCCGAAGTGGGTGGATCACCTGAGATCAGGAGTTCAAGACCAGCCTGGCCAACATAGTGAAACCCTGTTTCTACTAAAAATAAAAAAAAATAAAAAAATAAAAAAATTTAGCTGGGCGTGGTGGTGGGCGTCCGTAATCCCAGCTACTCGGGAGGCTGAGGCAGGAGAATTGCTTGAACCTGGGAAGGCAGAGGTTGCAGTGAGCCGAGATTGTGCCACTGCACTCCAGCCTGGGTGACAACAGTGAAACTCTTTGCTTCAGATCATAGAAGTCAATGCTAAAAGTTGTTTTGTAGCAACATAGCTATTTAGCAATATTGCGTAATACAGATACCTATCTTGTACAGATCCCAAAATCTATCCTGGATACTGCATCTTCAAAAAATAATGCTGGCTGGGCGCGGTGGCTCATGTTTGTAATCCCAGCACTTTGGGAGGCCCAGGTGGGCGGATCATGAGGTCAGGAGATCAAGACCATCCTGGCTAATAAGGTGAAACCCCGTCTCTACTAAAAATACAAAAAACTAGCCGGGCGAGGTGGCGGGCGCCTGTAGTCCCAGCTACTCCGGAGGCTGAGGCAGGAGAATGGCGTGAACCCGGGAGGCGGAGCTTGCAGTGAGCTGAGATCCGGCCACTGCACTCCAGCCTGGGAGACAGAGCCAGACTCCGTCTCAAAAAAAAAAAAAAAATAAAGCCCTTACAAATAGTCTTCGGAAGACAATTGTTATTTATTGGTCTAAAGAATAATTCTGCAGGAATTCTAAGTGTATTTGGTAGGCAGATTATTCTTTTATAGAACGAGATTACAATTTTTAAATAAAAAGTATGTTTTCTTATTACTTTCAGAATGCACCTAAAGTGAATCTGAAATTACAGTATTTTTAGAAAATATTGACCTAAGCATATTTCAAAGGTGTTTAAAATAACTCAAGTGTCGAATAGAACAAGTGAAAGGAAGAAGTAATTTACATGTACTTTTCAAAGCTTTTGCTTATTTATTTATTTAGACGGAGTTTTGCTTTTGTCGCCCAGGCTGGAGTGCAGTGGCGATCTCGGCTCACTGCAACCTCCGTCTCCCGGGTTTAAGCAATTCTCCTGCCTCAGTCTCCCAAGTAGCTGGGATTATAGGCGTGTGTCATCACGCCCGGCTAATTTTTGTATTTTGAGTAGAGGCGGGGTTTCTCCATTTTGGTCAGGTTGGTGTCGAATTCCTGACCTCCAGTGATCCGACCTCCTCGGCCTCCCAAAGTGCTGGGATTACAGGCGTGAGCCACCGCGCCCAGCCTCTACTGCTCTTTTAAAAGCAACAGTTGGTGACCTGACTTCTCACTGGCCTTATCCCTCCATGCCCCAGAGGTGTCCCTGGGAAACTCTTTGGAACTGTATTCTCCAGAGTGAACGGGGAATAGAAATGGAGAGGATTTCTATGCTATTCTTTGGGGCATCAGCATGAAATTACACATTCCGCACAGGCTGAGTTTGCATATTGTATTTTAGTTTGCATTCCTTTCACAGACCATTTAAGGGTTTTTCAATTACATTTCTGATTTTTAATTGAATTCTTTAATTTTAATTGTGGGAACTTTCCTGGATGCAAGCAACAGACGCTGACCCTCCTAGTGAGATCCCAGGTCACAAACCGTGGAGCGGCTCCAGCCTGACTGGCAAGTGTTGCTTGCAAAATCCGGAAAACCGAGACACGCCCAGAGATAGGAGGAGGGAAGCGCAGGCCCTGCCCCATAAGCATTCAGGCCCCGCCCACCACCTCGCTGGCCCCGCCCAGGCCTGGCCTCTCCGTCCGCGCGCAGTCGCCGGCAGACCCGGAAGTGGATGGCGTGGAGAGATGGCGCAACGGCGGCGCGTGAGTTTTCCTTTGTTTAGATTAAGTGTTCGCTTAGCGGTGCCCTCACGCTTCTCTACCCGGGATGTGGGGGGCGGTACAGACCTTCAAATCCCCGCACCGCTCCCTCCACCCCGAGTAAATTCACGCGTGCCGTCAGAATACCGGGGTTCGCTTCCCTGTGTGTGAAAATCGCCCTAGGGCTGGTTCTGTCCCCGGTCGTTCTGCCGTAGGGCCGCGTAGGCAGCTGCTTTCGCGTTGTTTTCCTGCTCAAAACCCTTCAGTGACCCCTCCGCCAGCCCCGCGCCACGTAAAGTCCCCACCTGCGAGCCCGATCCACGCCCTCCGGGTCCCAAGCCTCGCCCTTGTCGGCCCCTGGGGCGCAGCGCCACAGCCGCAAATCGGGAGGGGCCGCGTCCTCTGCCTGTCCTGGAGATTCTGCAGACCCCACCCCTGATCTGCCTGCCGCCCTAGACCTCCTTGGGCTGGACCCTTCTGTCCCCAGGCCTCTTCGCAGTCACGGCTTCTCCTGATCCTCTGTTGGGGGAGGTGGCCGGGACCTATCGTAGGGCACCCAGTGTTCTTCTGTCCCAAATTCCTCCCGTTGGAAACTGTGCTCTTGAGGAGGTGGGCATTTTATTCCAGTCCCCTCCCTGTGAATGTGTAGTGAAAGAGATGGAGAGCGAGGTAGAGGAAACAGAAAAATTTAGAGAGAAAATAATGAAGGAGATCCATTATCAAGACGGCAACGTAGAGGAACGGTGAGAGATTTGCAAAGTGAAAGAAGCAACCCAGGAAGTAGCAGGGAGAGAAAAGCAACTGGTGAAATGTAGAGAAAAGTTGTATTTCTAGACAGATGAAGGACTGCAAGGTAGGGAGAGGGGCAGCAAAGCCGGAGGCTCCTCAGACAAAGTTGGGGAGAGGAGGAGGGATTTGGAGCCAGGGCAGACTGAGCAGCGTGGTGCAGGGACAGCAAGAGGGGGCAGCCGGTGACAAGGTGACAAGGAGAGCAGAGGGAGAACCACCCCAGGGATCTGGGGTTGCCAGACAGTGGGGAGAAGGGGGCATAACAGAGAAGAGGGAATTTAGCAGGAGGAGCACAGATGGGAGAAGAAAGAGGCAGAAATACATGGAGATTGGAGACAATCAAAAGATTGGAGAGAAAGAGCAACAAAAGGAAAAAAATTGCAAGATGGAGCAGATCAGGTGGAAAAGAAGGAATAGAGGGAAGAAGGGGAGAAACTGTGGGAGAGGAGAGGGGCTCAAAATCTGGGCTCACTGCAACCTTAGCCTGCTGAGTTCAAGCGATTCTCCTGCCTCAGCCTCCCAAGTAGCTGGGATTACAGGTGCTCGCCACCACGCCTGGCTAATTTTGTAGTTTTAGTAGAGACGGGGTTTCACCGTGTTGGCCTGACTGGTCCTGAACTCCTGAGACCTCAGGTGATCTGCCCACCTCGGCCTCCCAAAGTGCTGGGATTACAGGCTTGAGCCACCTTACCCGGCCTCCTCACATTAATTTGGTAGAATGGTTCCCAGAACTCAGAGAAAATTTTACTTAGGTTTACTATTGGTTATGAAGGTTATGACAAAGGATATAGATGGAAGAGCTGTCCTAGCAAATCAAAACAGAGGAGTGGGTTTTGGAAACCGTTAATTTTATCCGTATCTGAAGTGAGGGGCAGTCATGTGGGACTGAGTCCTTAACTGGGATCTGATTCTATCTCCAGGTAGATACTATCCAAATTGAGTTAAATTGTAGGTCATCCAGCTGGGAGTGTGCCAGAGAACTGTTCAGCAGGGGAAAAAACATGTGTACATTTCCACCTCAAACAGTAAAGGGAAGAGATCTCCAACCGGCCCACCCACTTGTCTCGGCCTGTAATCTCTACTCTGTAGTAACTGGAAATTGTCTGTCCCTCCCCCTGGCTGTTGCTGACCCTGCGATTGTGCACCATGTGCCAGCCCTACTCACAATCTCAGGACAGTGTGGCATCCTTTCTCTGTGGCATCACCAATATTTACTTCAAGGGATTACTTTGGTTAGTGTACCCACATGGAGGTATTGTTCATTAAAACACACACAGACACGCTGGCTGGGTGCGGTAGCTCATGCCTGTAATCTCAGCACTTTAGGAGGCCAAGGTGGGCAGATGACTTACGTCTAGGACTTCCAGACCAGCCTGGCCAACACGTTGAAACCCCACCTCTACTAAAAATACAAAAATTGAAAATACAAAAATTAGCTGGGCGTGGTGACGTGCGCCTGTATTCCCAGCTAGTCGGGAGGCTGAGATAGGAGAATCACTTGAACCCCAGAGGTGGAGGTTGCAATGAGCCGACGTCGCACCACTGCACTCCAGCCTGGGTGGCAAGAGTGAGACTCTGTCTCAAAAAAAAAAAAGGCACAGAATGAAGTCTTTATTTCTTGCTACTCCTTCATGATTAAAACAAAAAATATTCTATTAATTACATTTCTCCCTGTAGTTAGTACCCCTCTTCAATGCTCTATTTGAGAACACAGTACACTAAAATCTTGTTTATATTCTCTGTCTCCAGTCTTGCCTCAAGTTCTTGATTTACCCCCTTCCAATTAAGCTTTCACCTCCACCATTCCTTCGGTCCTTTTTCTTCCAGACTGCACCAGTGACCTCTGTGTTTCGAAGTCCAATTTTGAATTTCCTATCCTCATCTTTTCGAGTTAGCAACATGTTGCACAGCTGATCATTCCCTGTTCTTTTTTCTTAGCTCTAAATTTATTTGATTACTTTGTTTCAGATTTTTGTCTTACCAGTTTCCTCTGCTGGTATCTCCTGAAGCTGTCTTCTCTGAAGGTGGGAGTGTTCCGTGATTTAGGTCTTTTTTTTTTTTTTTTTTTTTTTTGAGACGGAGTCTTGCTCTGTCGCCCAGGCTGGAGTGCAATGGCACGATCTCGGCTCACTGCAAGCTCCGCCTCCCGGGTTCACGCCATTCTCCTGGCTCAGCCTCCTGAGTAGCTGGGACTACAGGCGCCCGCCACTGCGCCCGGCTTATTTTTTGTATTTTTAGTAGAGACGGGGTTTCACCGTGGTCTCGATCTCCTGACCTTGTGATCCGCCCACCTCGGCCTCCCAAAGTGCTGGGATTACAGGCTTGAGCCACCGCGCCCGGCCGATTTAGGTCTTTTTCATTTTTGTTTTTGTTTTTAAGAGAGAGTCCCACCCTGTCACCCAGACTGGAGTGCCGTGGTGCAATCATAACTTCCTGCAGCCTCAAACTCCTGGCCTCAGGAGGTCCTCCTGCCCCAGCCTCCCAAGTAGCTGGGACTCTAGGTGCACACCACCACACCCGAGTTATTTTTAAATTTTTTAGTACAGACTGGGTTTCCCTATGTTGAATAGGCTTAGCTCTCAAAACTCTTCTCATCTCTGTCCACACACACTACCGTTCCTTATCATCTCATCTCATGGCTTTGAACCCCATCTACCTGTCTCCATGTCCCCTGCAGACCTCTGGCCTGAGGTCTAGAAACCTGTATTCAGTTGTCTCCTTACTTCTCTGCTGGGACACCTAACAGGCATCTCCACCTCGTATGTGCCACTTTCTGAGCTCCCCCAAATGCATTCCCCTGCAGTCCTGCACATCTCAGATGAGAGTGACCCTGTACTTCCTGGGGCTTAGCTGAACTTCTTGTCATATATTGAAAATATGTAAGATATTACATTGTAAGTACATTAGTTTTTTTTTTTTTTTGAAATGGAGCCTTGCTCTGTCGTCAAGCTGGAGTGCAGTGGCATGATCTTGGCTCGGCGTAACCTCCGCCTCCCAGGTTCAAGCGATTCTCCTGTCTCAGCCTCCCGAGTAGCTGGGACTACAGGCATGCACCATCACGCCTGGCTAATTGTATTTTTAGTAGAGACGAGGTTTCACCATGCTGGCCAGGATGGTCTCCATCTCTTGACTTTGTGATCCGCCCGCCTTGGCCTCCCAAAGTGCTGGGATTACAGGCATGAGGCACCACGCCCAGCCTGTAAGTACATTAATTTAACATAAAGAATTACATATTTACTAAAACAGGTGAGGAAATTTGTTGTTTCCGAAATTCCTTTGAGGTATTGGAGAAAATGTTTGCACCCTTGTCCCTGTCTGATCTGTGTCCCAGGACCTCTCTGAGCTCATCTCCTGCCTGTGTCCCCCTTGTTCCCTCTGTTGCAGCCACACAGGCCTCTTTCCTGGAGCCAGGGTTGCTCCTGACTCAGGGCTTCCACCTGGGCTGTCCCTCTGCCTGGACATCTCTAGCCTGTCAGCTGCAGGTACAAACACCATTTCTTCCCCAAGTCTTTGTTCTGATACTACCTTCTTCATGGAGGCTTCTGTGTTCCTCTCCACCCCACATTTAACACTCCAGCTATACCCTCACCCCCACTGTGGTCCACATTGCCTGCTCTGGATATTTCGTTTTTTTTTTTTTTTTTTTTTGAGACGGAGTCTCGCTCTGTTGCCCAGGCTGGAGTGCAGTGGCTGGATCTCAGCTCACTGCAAGCTCTGCCTCCCGGGTTTACGCCATTGTCCTGCCTCAGCCTCCCGAGTAGCTGGGACTACAGGCGCCAGCCACCTCGCCCGGCTAGCTTTTTGTATTTTTTAGTAGAGATGGGGTTTCACCATGTTAGCCAGGATGGTCTCGAACTCCTGACCTCGTGATCCGCCCGTCTCGGCCTCCCAAAGTGCTGGGATTACAGGCTTGAGCCACCATGCCCGGCCTGCTCTGGATATTTCTTTCTGCTCTTTTGCTGTCCACTACCTAAATCCTGGTAACAAGACCCAGGGATAGAGCAGAGCCAGAAAGTCGGGGTGTGCTGGACTTGCGCCTTCTGAGTGGAGCTCACCCCTGGCTTCACATTGGAGTGCAGATATACGTCTTGTGCCTCCAGTCTCTTACCTGAGATTCCCATTCACATACTCAGGTTGGGCTCAGCATTAATATTTGAAGCTGATTCTATGGTAGTTGCTCCTTATCTTCCAGTGTACTTTCTGAGGTTCCAGTTACTCATGGTCAACCACAGTTTTAGTAGTCCAAGGATATTACATGGAAAGTTCCAGAAATGAAGAATTCGTAGTGTTAAATTTCTCACTCTTCTTGGTAGGATGATGTAGTCTCTCACTGTCCCACTCTGTTTTGTCCAGGACTTGAATCATCTCTTTGTCCAGTATGTCCCCCTGTACAGTCATCCCTCGGTATCACATAGGATTTGCTTCCAAGATCCCCCCCAAGATTACCCAAATCAGATGATCTGCAAGACCCTTATATAAAATTGCATAATACGGTCACGTGCCACATAAGGACATTTCGGTCAGCAACAGACCACGTCTATGATGGTGGTTCCATAAGATTACACTGGAGCTGAAAAATTCCTGTTGCCTGGCTACCTCAGAGCAGTCATGACATCATAGTGCAGTGTTGGTGATGCTGGGGGAAACAAACCTAGTGCGTTACCAGACAGTTTTAACTGGATGTGGAGGAGGATGACATTGAGAATCTCTTAGAGGTGGTTCATGAGGAATGGGTTAATGAGTCATTGGAACTGATACAGGAACGCATAGCTGAAGAAGAGGCAAGAGAATAGGGAACTGGCTGGGCGCGGTGGCACACATCTGTAATCCCTGTACTTTGGGAGGCCGAGGCAGGTGGATCACTTGAGGTCAGTAGTGTCAGGAGTGGTGGCACATACCTGTGGTCCCAGCTACTTGGGAAGCTGGGGTAGGAAAATCACTTGAACGCAGGAGGCGGAGGTTGCAGTGAGCCAAGGTCGTGCCACTGCACCACTCCAGCCTGAGCGACAGAGTGAGACTCTATCTCAAAAAAAAAAAAAAAAAAAGAGAGAGAATGAGCCAATAGGAAACTGAAGAAAAAGAGAACTCTAAAGGCAATTCACAGTTAAATATATAGCAGAAGCTTTTGCAGACCTTGACAAGCTCCTTAAGGGGTTTGAAAACATAGGTACCAACACCTAAAGGTTTCCATTAATAGAAAGGAACGTCCATGATGCATTATCTGCTCATGCATTATCTGCTCATAAGAACATTTAGGAAGACAAAAGAAACAAAGCAAGCAAACTACCATGGACTATTCTGAAAGGAGAGCTTCAGGCAAGTCCTTCAGGAAGCGTCTGGGAGAAAGCATTGTTACCATAGGAGGACTTTCTGGTGGGACAAGATGTGGCACTGGAAGACGGTGACACTGATGGTCCTGACCCTGTGCAGGCGTAGGCTGATGTGTGTGTTTGTGTCTTAGTTGTTGACAAAAATGTTTAAAAAGGTTAAAAAATTGAAAACAAGAAAAAGTTTAGAGAATTAAGGTAAAAAGATAAAATATTTTTGTATAGCTGTACAAGATGTTTGTGTTTTAGGCTGCTGTTGCAAAAGGGTCAAAAAGTTAAATTTAAAAGTTTGTACGGTACAACAGTTGCAGTAAGTAAGCTTGGTTTATTACTGAAGAAAAAAGTATTTTTCTGTGAAGTTAGCGTAGCCTAAATGTGCAGAGTTTGTAAAGCCTGTAGTAGTGTACAGCCACATCCTAGGCCTTCACAATTCATTCATCACTCACTGACTCACCCAGAGCAGTTTCCAGTCCTGCGAGCTCCATTCATGGTAAGTGCCTTAGACAAGTGTACCATTTTTTAAACTCTTATACCAAATGACTACTGTATTTTTTTTTTTTTTTTTGAGATGGAGTCTCGCTCTGTCACCCAGGCTGGAGTGCAGTGGCCGGATCTCAGCTCACTGCAAGCTCCGCCTCCCGGGTTTACACCATTCTCCTGCCTCAGCCTCCCGAGTAGCTGGGACTACAGGCGCCCATGCCACGTCGCCCGGCTAGTTTTTTTGTATTTTTTAGTAGAGACGGGGTTTCACCGTGTTAGCCAGGATGGTCTCGATCTCCTGACCTTGTGATCCGCCTGTCTCGGCCTCCCAAAGTGCTGGGATTACAGGCTTGAGCCACCGCGCCCGGCCTTTTTCTATATTTAGATATGTTTTGACTTACGAGTACTTAGCACTGTTACAGTTGACTATAGTATTCAGGACATAGTATGCCCTACAAGTTTTTAGCAGTAAGCTATATTATATATACCAGATGTGTAGTAGGCTATGCTATCTTGGTTTGTGTAAGTTCACTCTGTAATGAAATGGTCTGAAAATGCATTTCTCAGAACACATCCCTGTTATTAAGCAATGTGTGACTGTATTTGCATATAACCTATGCACATCCTTCGCATCCTCCCGTATACTGTAAACCGAAGGGGGCCAGCCCCTCCACACCTGTGGGCGTTTCTCATCAGGTGGAAGGAGAGACTTGAGAAAAGAAAGAGACACAGAGACAAAGTACAGAGAAAGAAAAGTGGGCCCAGGGGACCGGCGCTCAGCATGCTCAGCATACGGAGGACCGGCACCCGGCACTGGTCTCTGAGTTCCCTCGGTATTTATTGATCACTATCTCTACCATCTCGGAGAGGGGGATGTGGCAGGACTATAGGGTAATGGTGGGGAGAGGGTCAGCAGGAGAACATGTGAACAAATGTCTCTGTGTCATAAACAATCTTAAGAAAAAGGTGCTGTGCTTTGATGTGCACATACATAAACATCTCAGTGCATTAAAGAGTGGCATTGCCACTAGCAAGTCTCACCTCCAGCCCTAAAGTGGTTTTCTCCTATCTCAGTAGATAGAACACACACTGAGACATTCCATTGCCCAGGGAAGAGCAGGAGACAGATGCCTTCCTCTTATCTCAACTGCAAAGAGGCCTTCCTCTTTCACTCATCCTCCTGAGCACAGACCCTTTAAGGGTGTCAGGCTGGGGGGTGGGTGTCAGGCTAGGGGGCGGTCAGGTCTTTCCCTTCCCACGAGGTCACATTTCAGACTCACGTGAGGAGAAACCTTGGACAATACCTGGCTTTCCTAGGCAGAGCAGTGTTTGTGTCCCTGGGTACTTGAGATTAGAGAATAGCGATGACTTTTACCAAGCATACTGCTTTCAAACAATTGTTCAACAAAGCACATCCTGCACAGCCCTAAATCCATTAAGCCTTGAGTAAACACAGCACATGTCTCTGCAAGCACAGGGTTGGGGCTAGGGTTACAGATTAACAGCATCTCAAGGCAGAAACATTTTTTTAGTACAGAACAAAATCGAGTCTCTTATGTCTACTTCTTTCTACATAGACACAGTAACAGTCTGATTTCTCTTTCTTTTCCCCACAGTAAACCATCTGATTACTTGTAATACCTAATTAAGTATAAATACTATGTAAATACTTGTTATACTGGCTGGTTTTCTTGTATTATTTTTATTTTTTTATTTTTTTATTTTATTTTTATTTATTTATTTATTTTTTTTGGAGACGGAGTCTCGCTCTGTCACCCAGGCTGGAGTGCAGTGGTCGGATCTCAGCTCACTGCAAGCTCCGCCTCCCGGGTTCACGCCATTCTCCTGCCTCAGCCTCCCGAGTAGCTGGGACTACAGGCGCCCGCCACCTCACCCGGCTAGTTTTTTGTATTTTTAGTAGAGACGGGGTTTCACCGTGTTAGCCAGGATGGTCTCAATCTCCTGACCTCGTGATCCGCCCGTCTCGGCCTCCCAAAGTGCTGGGATTACAGGCTTGAACCACCGCGCCCGGCCAGTCATGTGCATCCTTTACATGGAGTAGATAGGGTTTAGTACTGTTCCACGTTCCATTCATTCAGGGTTTTGCAACATATCCCCTTGGATAAAGGAATTTTACTGTATTGTGTATCCAGCATTGAGCACCGAAGCCGTGTCCTCATTTCAGAAGGCTGAGCTCAGCTTCTGATTCACAAAGAGATGAGGGGTACTGTGCTCCGCATGGAGTTTGGTCAGAGCCAGGTCTGTGCCCTGAAGGGAATCTTAGTCCAGCCCAGCTCCCCGCTGCTGCAGTGTGTGTGCTCAGGCTTCTCCAGGAGGGGAGCAGGTTCTGAAGAAAGGGGCCAAAAACTCACTTCTTCTTCCTGTAGGAGTTTATTGTCCCGGCATCAACTCTGTTGCAGTAGGCAGCAGAGGACTGTATTTCCACAGGGTGAGGTCTCCCCTATGTGTGTGGTTGTGGCACAGGAAGAAAGTATGTTGATTCTAAACCCTAAACAGCATGTTTTTGACATTCAGGATTGACTTCTAAAGAGTCATGTTATGTGAAGGAGAAGCGCAGAAGAGGACAGCAAAGGAGTCAGGGATGCCACTTACTCAGGTAAAGTGATATTCTCAGTTGATTGTTCTGTTTCGTATTTCTTCCTGAAATGCCGAGTACCAGAGTTGAGAATCTTCTGAGTCTCAAGTGTCCTTCCTGACAGGTTTGCTTGCACTCACTCATGCCTTCCCTCAGTCCCTCTCATCTCACTTAGATTCCATCCCTCGTGACCCAGTGACATGAACTTGGGAAGAGGCGGCACTGGGCATGGGCCTGGGAAGGGCTCACACCAGACATGGATGGAGACGGGGTGAGGGTCCCGTGGTGTCAGTGCTGTTGGGCAGCAGGGATTGTTTAGGGACCACATCTGGATGCACTGTCAGCTCTCTGTGGACCAGAATTAGAGGAGCTACCCACAGAAGTCACGTATTAATGTGCACAAGTACCTGGTAAATTGTGCAACAAAAAATCAGGAAATCTTTTGTGCCTTTTTTTTTTTTTTTTTTTGAGACAAGAGTCTCGCTCTGTTGTCCAAGCTGGCATACAGTGGTGCAATCTCGGCTCACTGCAACCTCTACCTCCCAGGCTCAAGCGATCCTCCCACCTCAGCCTCTTGAGTAGCTGGGACCACAAATGCGTACCACTATGCCCGGCAATTTTTTGAATTTTTGGCAGAGATGTGGTTTCACCATCTCCACCCACCTCAGCCTCCCAAAGTGCTGAAATTACAGGCTTGATGACGCCTGGCCTTTTTTGACTTTTAGTAATAGCCATTCTGACTAATGAGATGGTATCTCATTGTGGTTTTGATTTGCATTTCTCTAATGATCACTGATAATGAGCTTTTTTTCCATATGCTTGTTGGCTACATGTATGTCTTCATTCGATAGGTGTCTGTTCATGTCCCTTGCCCACTTTTTTCGTTTGTTTGTTTGAGACGGAATTTCGCTCTTGTCGCCCATGAGGGAGTGCAATGGTGCGATCTCAGCTCACTGCAACTTCTGCCTCCCGAGTTCAAGCGATTCTCTTGCCTCTCAGCCTCCCGAGTAGCTGGGATTACAGGCTCCTGCCAGCACACTCAACTAATCTTTGTATTTTTAGTAGAGACAGGGTTTCACCATGGTGGCCAGGCTGGTCTCGCAACTTCTGACCTCAGGTGATCCACCTGCCTCAGCGTCCCAAAGTGCTGGGATTATAAGCATGAGTCACTGCACCTGGCCCTTTGCCCACTTTTTAATGGGGTTGTTTTTGTCTTGTAAATTTGTTTAAGTTCCGTATAGATGCTGGATAGTAGACCTTTGTTAGATGCATAGATTGCAAAAATTTTCTCCCATTCTGTAGGTTGTCTGCTTACTCTGTTGATTAGTTTGTTTTGCTGTGCAGGATCTCTTAAAGTTAATTGGATACCGCTTGTCAATTGTTGTTTTTGTTACGATTGCTTTTGGTGTCTTTGTCGTGAAATCTTTGCCCATTCCTGTGTTGAGGATGGTATCATCTGAGTTGTCTTCCAAGGTTTTTATAGTTTTGGGTTTTACATTGAAGTCTTTAATCCATCTTGAGTTGATTTTTGTATATCATGTAAGGATGGCATTCAGCTTCAATCTTCTGCACGTGGCTAGCTGGTTATCCAGCACCATTTATGAAATAGGGAGTCTTTTCCTCATTGCTTGTTTTTGTCAGCTTTGTCAAAGATCAGATGGTCATAGATGTGCGGCCTTATTTCTGAGCTGACTATTCTGTTCCATTGGTCTTTGTGCCTGTTTTTGTAACAGTACCATATTGTTTTGGTTACTGTAGCCTTGTGGTATAGTTTGAAGTTGGATAACTTGATGCCTCCAGCTTTGTTCTTTTTGCTTAGGATTGCCTTGGCTATTCAGGCTCTTTTTTGGTTGCATATGAATTTTAAAATAGTTTTTTCTAGTTCTGCAAAGAACGTCGTTAGGGTTAGCATTCAGTCTGTAAATTCTTTGGGCAGTATGATCATTTTAATTATATTGATTCTTCTTATCCATGAGCATGGGATATTTTTCCGTTTGTGTCTTCTCTGATTTCAATTTGAGCAGTGGTTTGTAATTCTCACTGTAGAGAATAATCTAAATTTTAATGGACAAAGCAATGGGTTAGTGTAGTAGTATAAGCCTGTAATTTGAGCTTCTTGAGCTTCTTGGGAGGCTGAGATGGGAGGATCTCTTAAGTTTGAGACCACCCTGGGCAATATAGTGAGACCTCACATAAATTTTAAAACATATTCTATTTATATTTTTGAAAATAGGTATTTGTGACTGGAGTTCAAGTTTCTATGTTTTTTTCATGATCTCTTTTTTTTTTTGAGATGGAGTCTCACTCTTTTGTCTACGCTGGAGTGTAGTAATGTGATCTCGGCTCAGTGCAACCTCCATCTCCTGGGTTCAAACAATTCTCCTACCTCAGCCTCCTGAGTAGCTGGGATTACAGGTGCCCGCCATCAGGCCTAGCTAATTTTTGCGTTTTTAGTAGAGACGGAGTTTCACCATATTGGCCAGGCTGGTCTCAAACTCCTGACCTCAGGTGATCTGCCTGCCTCAGCCTCCCAAAGTGTTGGGATTACAGGCGTGAGCCACCGCGCCCAGCCAGTCTACTTTTTTTTTTAATAGCTTAATATACAGTAATGTTTATAAAGTAAACCGAGTACTATTTATACATTTTTATTGTTGCAAACATGCTGAAATACACATTAGCAAAAATAATGACTGCCAGGCCGTATGTGCACCATTAGTCCCAGTTTCTTGGGAGGCTGAGGAGGGAGGATCATTTGAGATCAGGAGTTCAAAGCTGTACTGTGCTGTGATTACTCACTGCACCCCAACCTGAACAACATAGCAAGACCTGGTCTCTAAGAATTTTTTTTAAAAAAAGATGACAAATGTCATCTAAAAAATAGTCATTGAGAGACAGCTCTTTATTTCATTTGATATGTAAAGTGCGTATGCTTATTACTTTATCAGCTAAGTGTGTACGTGTACCTGTGATGTGTCTGCATGACTGCATGGATAAGCAAGCCTGTAGTTAAGGTACAACATCATTTTATAAGAATTTTTAAATTTTGATTTTAATTTATTTTTTATTTTTTTGAAACAGAGTCTCTCTCTGTCGCCCAGACTGAAGTGCAGTGGCGTGATCACGGCTCACTGCAGCC
>NW_012115710.1:1822443-1832641 GCF_000951035.1 Colobus angolensis palliatus | reverse complement strand
CTCCGTCTCAAAAGAAAAAAAAAAAAAAACATTAGCCAGGTATGGTAACGCATGCCTGTAATCCTAGCTGCTTGGGAGGCTGAGGCAGGAGAATTACTTGAATCTGGGAGGCAAAGGTTGCAGTGAGCGGAGATCGCGCCACTGCACTCCAGCCTGGGTGACAGACTGGAGACTCTGTCAAAAAAAAAATGTGTTCTACACTATCACATTAATGAGTTAATGGCAGTAAAAATAGTAATGTATTACGAGGAGGATATGTGTATATGCATATATAATGACCTTTTATGCAGATTTAGGTTTTTGTTCATGAACTTAACTTTACTCAGTTAGGTAATTGTCAAGTTTACTTTTGACGCTGATCTGTTACTTAACAGTTTGATTCTTTAGGTTTGATTCTAATGCCCAGACACAAAATTAACCCAGAGTTATCTCTGTAGAAGTGTTAGGATTATGTTCAACACACCAACTGATATGCATTATCTACCTGAGCTAGAATACAAGTAGTTGGTGTCTTCAGAGACACTTGTATTCTAGCTCAGGTAGAGACTGAATGGAAAATCTACACTGCTTTAAAGACTATCGTAACTTTTTGTGGAAAAGTATAATAAAACTCAATCACAGACACATAACTAGCTCAAAAATACCTTAATGTGGATGTGTCAGAATGTTCACGTCAGCACTTCAGTTGAGTCAATCCTTACAACCCTCTTCTCGTTTTGTGTGAACATAATTACTCTCTCCATACCCTGTTGGTCAAATGCATCTTTCGTTTTAGGGACACTTGACATTTAGGGACGTGGCCATAGAATTCTCTCAGGAGGAGTGGAAATGCCTGGACCCTGTGCAGAAGGCTTTATACAGGGATGTGATGTTGGAGAACTACAGGAACCTGGTCTCCCTGGGTAAGGATAATGCCCCTCAAGTTGGGGTCTGCCCTTAGTATCTCTGCATTTTCCCTTGTGTGCCTCTTGGCAGCCCCTGCATTGCTTGACTGAGATTGAAACCCTGTTGACTTGGCTGGGCGCAGTGGCTCATGCCTCTAATCCCAGCATTTTGGGAGGCCGAGGTGGGTGGATTGCTTGAGGTCAGGAGTTCGAGACCAATCTGATCGACATGATGAAACCCCATCTCTACTAAAAATACAAAAATTAGCCATGCCTGGCGGCATATGCCTGTAATCTCAGCTACACGGGAGGCTGAGGCAAGAGAATTGCTTGAACCCAGGAGGCAGAGGTTGCAGTGAGCTGAGATCATGCCACTGCACTCCAGCCTGGGCAACAGAGCAAGATTCTATCTCAAAAAAAAAGAAAGCCTGTTGACTCAGAAATGAAAAGCTCCCGTATGCTTTCTGGACTTGAAATGCCCCCTTCAGATCTTCTGTCTCCTTCATGATGTACCTTTGGGTTGGTACCTGGGCTTAAGTGTGCGTAAAATCTTATGACAAACTTTTAAAATATCCAGTTCCCTGTTTTCTACCTCTGTGCTTTTGATTCTGTAGTTCTTGGAAGAGAGTTCGATATCCAATTATTACAGGGTTCCCTAAGCATTCAGAAGGAGACAGTCTGTGGGTGAATTTGTGAAACATTTTTCTGGAATTCTTGATTAGTTTTTTTTTTTTTTTTTTAATTTATAGTAGAATGACTTATAATCCTTTGAGTGTATACCCAGTAATGGGATTGCTGGGTCAAATGGTATTTCTGGTTCTAGATCCTTGAGGAATCGCCACATTGTCTTGCACAATGGTCAAACTAATTTACACTCCCACCAACAGTGTAAAAGCGTTCCTGTTTCTCCACATTATCTCCAGCATCTGTTGTTTCCTGACTTTTTAATGATCGCCATTCTAACTGGCGTAAAAGGATTAATTTTTAATATCGTCTCTCCTGCCTAAACAGAGGGCTTGGATTTTGGAGACATCACAGCACATCTTGATTCTTTCTTTTATAAACAGGGATATGTCTTCCTGATCTGAGTATTACCTCCATGATGAAGCAAAGGACAGAGCCCTGGACTGTGGAGAATGAAATGAAAGTAGCAAAAAATCCGGTTAGGTGGGAAGGTATCAAAGATATCAACACAGGTAAGAGCTCAGATGGACAGAGTGGAAACCACACTTTTTTTTTTTTTTTTTTTTTTTTTTTGAGACAGTCTCTGTTCCCTACACTGGAGTGCAGTAGCCATCATAGCTCACTGCAGCCTTGAACCCCTGGGCTTCAGCAGTCCTCCTGCTTTGGCCTCCCAAAGTGATGTGATTATAGGCATGTGCCCCATGCCTACCAGAGCCATACTGTTAAATAGTTTTTGGGAAACTCTCTGTAAGTGGGAGAATTGTGTGGAGAAATAGGAGTTTAAATCCTTTGAGTTCTTAAGAGAAATCTTTCTTTACCCGCACCTATCACCATGTCCTTTATTTAGTTATTTGCTTATTTATTTATTTAGAAACAGAGTCTCACTCTATCTCCAGGGCTAGAGTGCAATGGCGTGATCTCGGCTCACTGCAACCTGTGCCTTCCGGGTTCAAGTGATTCCCCTGCCTCAGCCTCCCGAGTAGCTGGGATTACAGGTGCGTGCCACCATGCCCAGCTAATTTTTGTATTTTTTGTAGAGACGGGCTTTCACCTTGTTAGCCAGGATGGTCTCCATCTCTTTACCTCATGAGCTGCCCACCTCGGCCCCCCAAAGTGCTGGGATTATGGCGTCAGCCACTGCGCCCAGCCCACCCTTTCGTTTAGATGTGTAATAGTTTTATGGTTTTGCCCTCCAGTGTTACTGCAGCCCAAACAGAAGCAAACACAAAGTCTTTCATCATGATGGACAATAAATACCCTGTCATGTGGCTTCTGTCAACTCTTTAGTTCCTTGATTCTGAGGGGCAAAGAGAGTGCCATTTCAAAGGAGTCTCTTTCCCCTGTGGTCTCTTTCTGTGTGGGATTTTATCTGTTGCTCAGTTCTCTGTCCTTATACATCAGAGCTGAGGTCTGCATAGACCTGCCTCCTTGACCTATTCGTGATCCGCCCATTTCCTGTACTGGGAAGACCTGATGGGGAGATGGGAAAACATAGGTTGTTGTCTTTTGCTTCTGGGGCTTGGAAACTGCATAGAGCTGTTTCCAGCCCTCTTTGCCTGTTCAGGTCTGTTTGAGGTGGGAAAAAGTCAGTGATTTTCCTACTCTCACGTGCTACTTGGCACAGAATGCTTCATTTCTGATCACCAAAATGTGTGGAGATTTCTCCCCACCAAAAACCAGTTTTGGGGTTTCCTGCAATTCATTCGTGACACTGTCTACCTGAGTTAGAGTTGCATCCCACAGGCTAAGGGTTGAGTTCCCAAGCCTGTCCCCCACCTAAGCCACCAGTTGCGTGGGGAGATTCACTGGCTGTGCCATCCTCCAGTCCCACCGCATGTGTTCGGCATTTGAAAGCTCTCAGGAATTTTTATGGAGGCTTCATTACATAGGCATGAGTGATATTAACTCAGTCTCCAGCCCCTGTACCCTTCCTGGAGGATGGTGGTTGGTGCTGACAATTCCATGCTTCTAACCATGACCTGGTCTTTCTGGGCTTTCTATATCTGCAGATACAGAAACCATGGATATGAAGGCCAGTAGTAAGGGACTTGAGCCTCACACATTTTGGTATCTCAGGGTTTTTTAGCACAAAACTCGCAAACCATGTTTCTCCTCTGCTCTCACACCACCGCAATTATCAACACAGAGGAAGCCTTCTCTGACCAAAGCTGTGGGGGTTTTTCCCCATACACCCAGCAGCAGACAGCAGCTGGGTGTCCTCCAGCTCACCTCCAACACTACCTGGAGATAGGGCCAGGTCCCACAGGTTTAGGGCTCAGTCTCCAAGACTTGCCCCACTTTCCCACCAGTTGCAAGTCTGGGTCCCCAGAACTTCTGACCAACTGGCTTCCAGTTGAGGTTTCCATGATCCCCTCTTTGGGCCCAATTAATTTGTTGGAGCAGCTCACAGAGCTCACAGAAACGCTGATGTTGACCAGTTTATTACGAAGGATATTGCAGATGATACAAATGAAGAGACGTATGGGACAGGCATGGGGGAAGAACTGTGGAGCTTCCATGCCCTCCCTGGGCGTGCCGCTTTCCCGGAAACCGCCATGTGTTCCGACACCCTGAAGCTCTTGGAACCTAATCCTCTTGGGTTTTGATGGAAGCTTTGTGACATCAGCATCCTTCCCCCAGGGTATACAGCAGGACCCTCTCTGGGGAGGTCTTAAGACCAGCAATCAGAAAGGTGGGGGGAAAGTAGAGTCCTGCCTTAGAGCAGGTGAAAGGAGAGGAGAAGGTTGGAGAGGTTATTTTTCTTAAAGCCTGCAGAGAAGGCCTAGGCCAACATAACCAAAGACTGTAGCAAGGGCTGTGGGAGTGATGAGCCAGGAACTGCGGACAAAAACCAATGTATGTGTGTATCATAACACCACACAGAGGAGCCTGGGACGTGTCCTCCCTGGATACCAAGGGAGGTATTCTGAATAGAAATAATGGATGTGCGCCCAGTCAGTAGTCAATGAAAGAGAGCTAATGAGCACGAGTGGGTACCACTGCACTTAGATGACGTAAGACCAAAACGTCCAGAAAGACCTGGATCCTGGAAGCCCTCAATTTAAAAAAAAAAAGAAAGAATCCCAGCGGGCTTTTTTTTTTCCCCTCCCTAATTTTAAAGGAAAAGCCTTCATTCTTTCAATATTGAGTGTGTTACCTTTTGGCGTTTTATATATGGCCTCTATTAAGTAGGTTCCATGTATTCCTAGTGTATGGAGTGTTGTTTTCCTTTTCTTTTGAGGGGCTGTCTCTTGCTGTCACGATCTCGATCTCGGCTCACTGCAACCTCCACCTCCCAGGCTCAAACGGTCCTCCCACCTCAACCTCCTGAATAGCTGTGACCACAGGCCACACGCTTGGCTGATTTCTGTATTTTTTGTAAAGGTGGAGTTTCGCTATGTTAGCCAGGCCGGTCTGGAATTCCTGAGCTCAAGTGATCCCCCCATCTTGGCCTTCCAAAGTATTTGGATCATAGGCATGAGCCCCCATGCCTGGCGAGTGTTTTTATCATAATGATTGCTGAGGTTTTTCAAATGTTTTTCTGCATCAGCTGAGATTATTGCATGGATTTCTTTTTCTTTATTCTGTTATTGTGGGGTTTTACATGGACTGATGTTCCAAAGTTGCATCCTTCTTGCATTCCTGAAATAAATTTTGCTTGGTCATGAGGTGTGATCCATTTTACTATGCTGCTGAATTTATTTTGCTACCATTTTGTTGAGTATTTTTGCATTAGATTAATCAGTAATATTGCTCTGCAGTTTTGTTTTGTTTTAAGATGGAGTCTCACTCTGTGGCCCAAGCTGGAGTGCAGTGGTGTGATCTCGGCCCACTGCAGCCTCCGCCTCCTGGGCTCAAGTGATTCTTCTCGCTCAACCTCCCAAGTAGCTGAGACTGCAGGTACCTGCCACCATACCCGGGTAACTTTTATATTTTCAATAGAGACAGGGTTTCACTATGTTGGCCAAGCTGGTCTCGAACTCCTGACTTCAGGTAATCTGCCTGCCTCAGCCTCCCTAAGTGCTGGGATTACAGGTGTGAGCCACCATGCCCAGCCTGCTCTGCGGTTTTCTTTAGGGCCTTCGCCTCTGCTTTCAAGGTAACACCAGCCTCACTGAATGAGCGTAGAAGTGGTTCTCCTCGTCAACCTTATGGCACGTTTTGAGGAGGACTGGTGTTAAATATTTTTCAGTATTTGGTAGAATTTTACACTGAAGTCATCTGGTTCATTGCTGTTTTAGTTGGTAGGTATTTGACAACTGATGTTGTCGTCTTATTTGTTACTGGTGTGTTTAGCTTTTCTACTTCTTCATCGTTAGGTCTTGGTAAGTGGTGTCTATCTACAAATTTATCCATTTTTTTCTTGGTTATCATATTTTTTGTTATGTAATTGTTGAGTCTCATTTAACTTCCATTTTTATTTGTATAGACTTGTTTGTAATGTCCTCTTTTACCTTTCTAATTGTAGTTTTTTCGGTCGTATACTTCATGTTTCTTTTTTCTAGTTTACCTAGGTAAGGGTTTGTCAGTCTTATTCAAAGTGTGAACTCTTACTTTCTTGACTTTCTCTAGTGCTTCTCTGCTGTTTCCTTTGTTTTCTAACCTTTATTTTTTCTTTCTGCTATCTTTGAGTTCATTTTTTTCTTTTTCTTTTTTTTTTAGATGTCACCCAGGCTGGAGTGCAGTGGTATGGTCTCGGCTCACTGCAACCTCTGCCTCTTAGGTTCAAGCAATTCTCCTGCCTCAACCTCCCAAGTAGCTGGGACTACGGGCGCACGCCACCATGCCCGGCTAATTTTTTAAATTTTAGTAGAGATGAGGCTACATCGTGTTGCTCAGGCTAGTCGCGAAATCCTGAGTTCAGGCAGTCCGCCCGCCTCGGCCTCCCAAAGTGCTGGGATTATAGGCATAAGCCACTGCGCCCAGCCATGTTCATGTTTTTCTTTGTTGAGGTATAAAGTTAGGTTTTTTTAGATGTTATTTTATTCTAGTTTAGTTATTTATTTTTTAAGAGATAGGGTCTCACTGTGTCACTTAGGCGTGAGTGCAGCGGCATGATTATAGATCCTGGGATCCAGTGATGATCTCCCTTTAGCCTCCCGAGTGGTTGGGACTACAAGCACACGACACTGTGCCTCACTAATTAAAACAGGAATGTATTTTATTTTATTTATTTTGTTTAGAGATAGGGGGTCTCACTTTGTTGCCTAGGCTGGTCTGCAACTCCTTTCTTGAAGAGATCCTCCCACCTCAGCCTCCCAAAGTGCTGGGATTACAGGTGTGAGCCACCCAGCCATTTGTTTATTTCTCATGTATGCATACATCATTACAATATCCCATCCAGCACTGTTTTTGTTGCATTTCATGAGTTCTGCTGTGTTACATTTATATTTTCTTTTATATCAAGATATTTTCTAATTTTCCTTTTTTTAAAAAATTTATTTATTTATTTTGAGATGGAGTCTCACTCTGTCACCCAAGGTGGAGTGCAGTGTTGCAATCTCAGCTCACTGCAACCTCCGCCTGCCGGGTTCAAGTGATTCTTCTCCTGCCTTAGCCTGCTGAGTAGCTATGATTACAGGCACACACACCATCATCACACCCGGCTAATTTTTTTTTTTTTTTTGTATTTTTAGTAGAGTCAGGGTTTCATCATGTTGGTCAGGCTGGTCTTGAACTCCCGACCTCATGATCCACCTGCCTCGGCCTCTCAAAGTGCTGTGATTACAGGCGTGAGCCACCGCACCCAGTTTTTTTGTTTTTTGGAAACGTAGTCTCATTCTGTCACTCAGGTTGGAGTGCAGTGGCAGTCTCAGCCCACCGCAACCTCTACCTCCCAGGTTCAAGCAGTTCTCCTGCCTCAGCTTCCTGAGTAGCTGGGATTACAGGCACACGCCACCATACCTGGCGAATTTTTGTATTTTTAGGTGGAGAGACGGGATTTCACCATGTTGGCCAGGCTGGTCTCGAACTCCTGACCTCAAGTGATCCACCCACCTCCCCTTCCAAAGTGCCGGGATTACAGCCACCACACCTGGCCTATGCAGCTGCTCTTAAGTGTCTTATTTTCCCTGAGAGGCTCATCCTGCTTTTTCTTAGAAGCTTTCAATTTCTGTTGTATTTTTCTGCCCATAATCCCTCTCAAACTCACCTGACTCCTGCAGATTCCCCACCGCTCAGTGCTTCACCCCACTTTTTGGGTTTTCTCCACTGCCAGTGTGATAATACGAAGTATGCTGATATTTCTTCCAGTGTCTAAGTCAGATGAGGCAGATTCCAGTCCCTCTGTCAGGGTCGAAACATGCCAGAACCATGGGTTCAAATTACACTCTTTACTTGCTTTCCTAGGGAGGTGCTGTGCAGTGAGAAGCAAAGCAGGAAACAAGCCTATTACAAATCAACTTGGATTAACCTTTCAGTTACCTCTGCCAGAACTGGAGATATTTCGAGGTGAAGGGAAGATTTATGAATGTAATCAAGTTGAAAAGTTCATCAGCCACAGTTCTTCAATTTCACCACTTCAAATAATTTATTCTGGGGTCAAAACCCACATTTTTTATAAACACAGGAATGATTTTGTTGATTTTCCGTTGCTGTCACAAGAACAGAAAGCACACATTAGGAGAAAACCTTACGAATGTAACGAGCAGGGCAAAGTCTTCAGAGTGTCTTCAAGCCTTCCTAATCATCAAGTAATCCACACTGCAGATAAACCTAACAGATGTCATCAATGTGGTAAAGCCTTCAGGTACAAGTCAGGCCTTGCAGAACACTGGAGAATTCGTCCAGGAGAGAAGCCTTACAAATGTAAAGAATGTGGCAAGCTCTTCAATCGAATTGCATACCTTGCACGACATGAGAAACTGCATACTGGAGAGAGTCCTCACAAATGTAATGAGTGTGGCAAGGTCTTCAGTCGTGTTACATACCTTGTACGACATCAGAAAATTCATACTGGAGAGAAACCTCATAAATGTAACGAATGTGGCAAGGTTTATAGTAGCAGTTCATACCTAGCACAACATTGGAGAATTCATACAGGAGAGAAACTTTACAAATGTAATAAATGTGGCAAAGAATTCAGTGGGCATTCAAGCCTCACCACCCATCTGTTAATCCACACTGGAGAGAAACCTTACAAATGTAAAGAATGTGACAAGGCTTTTAGGCACAAGTTCTCCCTAACAGTTCATCAGAGAAATCATAATGGAGAGAAACCTTACAAATGTCATGAATGTGGCAAAGTCTTCACTCAAGTTTCACACCTTGCACGACATCAGAAAATTCACACTGGAGAGAAACCTTACAAATGTAATGAGTGTGGCAAAGTCTTCACTCAGAATTCACACCTTGCAAATCATCAGAGAATCCATACTGGAGAGAAACCTTACAAATGCCGTGTGTGCGGTAAAGTCTTTAGGCACAGCTCATGGCTTGTACAGCATCAGAGAAGCATTCATGAGAGAGTCCTTACAAACTGAGTTTGGCAAACTCTATCATGAGTTCTAGCATTAATCAACATCCAAGAGTCCATACTAGAAAGAAATCATTTAAATATACTATCTATGGCACAGGCTGTATCAAGACCTACCAAATCAGTAGACATCAAAACATTCGTCTTTGGTGAAACCACACAAATGGATGGTGTGTGCCAAGGCTAACAAGTCAAAATCTGTTGAACCTGATAATATGTGTATAAAGGGCGCAAGGACACGTGGAAATGGTCTGTTATATTCGGGTTATTAAAAATGTAATAATTTGGGTTTGAAAGGCCAGGTGCAGTGGTTCATACCTATAATCTCAGCACAATAGAAAGCCAAGACAGGAGGGTCACTTGATGCCAGGAGATCAAGATCAGCATGGGCTACGTAGCAAGGCCCATCTCTACAAAATAAAAAAGCCAAGCCCTTGGCATGTGTCTGTAGTTCCAGCTACGCGAGTGACCGAAGCAAGAGGATTGCTCAAGCCCGGGAGTTTGAGAGTTTGAGCAGTGAGCTCTGATCTTGCCATTGGTATTCCAGCTTGGGTGACAGGGCGAGTCCCTGTCTCAAAAGAAAAAAAAACTGAACTTTGTTTCAGTTTCAACCTGAACTTTGAAATCTCTTCATGTGCCTTCCCTACAGGCCTTTCACTGTGGTCTCTGGGAAAGAATCAGTCAGATGATAGGGCTGACTTCATTAGCTGAGGAGCGTTTCTATCCAATTTCCTGGAAGAATAAGGACACTTCCTTTTCAGATTAAAGATTGTCTGATTTAGAGGCCATGGAGATGGACAGAGAATAACAAAACCGTGATGGTAGTCATCATGCTTATTGCACTTAGCACACTATTTTCTTGACGGGCACAGGGCTGCTATGCTCTACCAGTGACCATGAAATAGAGCATGCCATGACTCTAGGACACAGGGATTTTTATGGGAAGAGAGTCAAGTCATTAGGGACTGATTACATAGTAGAGACAATGCAGGGAAATGGTGGCCACCTTCTCCATTGAATAGCAGTAGCTCCTGTTTAGCAAAGACTGATTAAAAGGTACTCTTATTTTTGAAATGGAAGAGAGAACAGTTACATCAGAGTAGAGAGTTTAACCAAAACTACCAATGGAACATGTTCTTGAGTAGGATTCATGTTT
>NW_012115710.1:1816772-1821073 GCF_000951035.1 Colobus angolensis palliatus | reverse complement strand
GATCTCCTGACCTCGTGATCCGCCCGTCTCGGCCTCCCAAAGTGCTGGGATTACAGGCTTGAGCCACCGCGCTCAGCCAATTTCATATTTTTAGTAGAGACAGGGTTTGTCCATGTCGATGAGACTGGTCTTGAACTCCACACCTCAGATGATCCGCTCACCTCAGCCTCCCAAAGTGCTGGGATTATAGGTGTGAGCCACCGCACTTGGCTTACCTCTCTACTCAGCCCTAAGATGCTTATGTGGGTAAAGTGAAAATCACATAACAGCGCAACTTCATCATCATATACCCTCTGTGTTCATCATTGTTTATGAACATGCACTGTATTATGTTTCTATGTGTCTTTTTCTTGTGTGCCAAGTAAGACCCATGGCAGGCACCTTCATTTTCAGGAAGCAAAAATACAGATACAGTACTATGGAAAATAGGACAAAGTGTGGACTTCAGAATGAAAATATTGTAACAATCTTGCTATTGACCTTGTAGTGCTCAGTGACATAATTTGAAAATATTCATGTTCAGAAATGTTCTCTTAAGGATGAACACACAGAATGGGAATTTTGTTTTCCTTTGGTAGATTAACTAGAAACTTCATATTTTCACCCTCATAACATTTTTGGTAATTTGAACTTTTGTTCACTCTTCTGGAACTGCTTTGACATCCACCTGAAGTTTGGTTCGGATATTGAGAATGATGATGCCGTTCAGTAACGTGATCTGAAAATGTTTACCCATAATGAGGCTTTCTGGGGAGAGCAGGGTAGACTTCCCCAGCTGGTTCAAAAATGACTTTAGGGAATCGGCATAGGTGACTGGCTTGGGGTATGATGATTGTTAAGGGATATGGCTGGGGCAGGGGTGCCCACTTGTGGTTTGAACTTCCAGCTGGTGCCAAAGGAGTGGGCACTGAGGATTTTTCAGTTGGCCAGATGGGCAGAATAGGAAGAGGGAGTGCATTGTGTAAAAGGCGTTAGTGTTCAGACATCACAAAATGCAGTCAAGTCTAGTACAACACTGAGTGCTTCCTCTGGAACTCCTGCCATCTTGGTTAGGAAAGACTCCAATTTTCTTCATGATAATATCTTATGTTCCTTTTATAGCTACAGATGGAGGTTTCATTGCACAATATGATTGTTGAAAACGCTTGTGAAATATTTTGTAGTAAAATTGCCTAAGTTACTTTTTACAGTAGACAATGAAAATTATTGTGTGGAAGGGTTTATAATATAATGTATTATATAATATGATTTATTAAAATATATTTATTATAAATATATTACTAGAAGGGCATTTTTCTAAAAACTATGGAAATGTCATTTTCCCATTATAGCATTAAGCAATATATTCCATGGTTCATTTTCAACTCTAATAAAATTATATTTTGTCTTTATGTGTATATATATATATATATACACACACATATATATTTTTTTTTTACTTTTTTCTTTTTCTATACATTGCATCCAGATGCTATGCTTGGATTTTTTTCTTTGAGACAGAGTCTTGCTTGCTCTGTCGCCTAGGCTGGAGTGCAGTGGCGTGATCTTGGCTCACTGCAGCCTCTGCCTCCCGGGCTCAAGTGATTCTCTTGCCTCAGCCTCCCAAATAGCTGGGATTGCAGATGTGTGACATAACCACACCTGGCTAATTTTTGTATTTTTAATAGAGATGGGGTTCACCACGTTGGCCAGCCTTGGTCTTGAATTCCTGACCTCAGGTGACCCGCCTACCTCGGCCTCCCAAAGTGCTGGGATTACAGGCATGAGCCACTGCGCCTGGCCAGATGCTATGCTTAATACATTTTTTCCCAGTGTCACTCTAGTAAAACTTTAAGGGACACAAAAATGAGACCGTTGTTGGAGACAATATTTTGTGACAAGTGTATGCACAAGACAATGGCAGGTATAAACGTTTTATTGTAAATATGAAAAAGGAAAAAATGCTTTCACTATATTAGAGGACTTGAAATAACGTGAAGTGATTTCAACCCTTTATTTATTTATTTTAATATTTATTTATTTTTTTGAGATGGAGTTTCACTCTTGTTGCCCAAGCTTGAGTGCAATGGCGCGATCTCAGCTCACTGCAACCTTCACCTCCTGGGAGCGTGCTCCTTTATCTTTTTTTTCAGGTGTTTGAGCTATTCCAGGTTTTTTGGGATTTCTGTTAGTTTGTTTTGTTTTTTTCCTTTCTACATAATTGTTTGGATAATCTTGTCAGTATCTACAAAGTGCATTGATAGTAAATATATTAAGCCTGTGTATCAATTTGGGGTAGTTTCACATTTTTTCCATGTTGAGTCTATCAATAAATTGATATTGTATATGTCTCTATCTGGGTGTCTTTGATGTCTGTCATCAGCATTTTGTAGTTTTAAAATCCTGAGAATGTTTAGGAAAGAGAAAAACTTTTTTTTTTTTTTTTTGAGACAGAGTCTTGCTCTGTTGCCTGGTCTGGAGTGCAGTGGTACGATCTCAGCTCACTACAGCCTCCACCTTCTGGGTTCAAGCGATTCTCCTGCCTCAGCTTCCCAAGTAGCTGGGATTACAGGCGTATGCCACCACGCCTGGCTAATTTTTGTATTTTTAGTGGAGATGGGGTTTTACTGTGTTGGCCATGCTGGTCTCCAACTCCTGACCTCAATTGATACGCCCACTTCGCCTCCCGAAGTGCTGGGATTACAGGCCTGAGCCACCACGCCTGGCCTTCATTGACCTTTCTATTGAGCAATCATATGTAGTATTGTATTTTTAATTTCAGGTTCCATGTGTTAATTGCTAGTGGATAGAAATATACAAGATTTTTGGCCGGGCGCGGTGGCTCACGCCTGTAATCCCAGCACTTTGGGAGGCTGAGGTGGTGGATCACGAGTTCAGGAGATCGAGACCATCCTGGCTAACATGGTGAAACCTTGTCTCTACTAAAAATAAAAACAAAGTTAGCTGGGCGTGGTGGCGGGTGCCTGCAGTCCCAGCTACTCCAGAGGCTGGGGCAGGAGAATGGCATGAACCCGGGAGGTGGAGCTTGCAGTGAGTCAAGATCGCGCCACTGCACTCCAGCCTGAGTGACAGCGCGTGACTCTGTCTCAAAGAAAAAAAAGAAATATACAAGATTTTTGTATGTTGATGTTGTACCTTGAGACCTTGAAATTTTACTTTGGAGACTTTTGTAGATTTTTTTTTTGGAATATGTTACATAAAGTTATTTTGTTAGTTTCCTCTTGCTACTGGAGTGAATGCCTTAAAACAAGAAAAAATGTATTCCTGCCCAGGTGTGGTGGCTCACACCTATAACCCCAGCACTTTGGGACGCTGAGGCAAGTGGATCACTTGAGTTCAGGAGTTCGAGACCGGCCTGGCCAGCATGGTGAAACCCTGTCCCTACCAAAAATACAAAAATTAACCAGGCTTGGTGGCGGGTGCCTGTGATCCCAGGTACTTGGGAGGTGAGGCAGGAGAATCGCTCGAACCCGCAAGGCGGAGGTTACAGTGAGACGAGATCGTACCATTGCATCCTAGTCTGGGAAATGAGCGAAACTCCGTCTCAGAAAAAAAGAAAGAAAAAACAAGTACATAATGGGTCATATACAAGGGTGAGCCTTCTTTGTTGTTGTTGTTGTTGTCTTGTTTGCCTTTTTTTTTTTTCTTAGGGTCTCAATCTGTTGCCCAGGCTGGAGTGCAGTAGTGTGATCTCTGCTCACTGCAACCTGTGCCTCCTGGGTCCAAGCGATTCTCCTGCCTCAGCCTCCCAAGTAGCTGGGATTACAGCCACTGCCCACAACACCTGACTAATTTGTGTATTTTTAGTAGAGACAGGGTTTCACCATGTTGGCCAGGCTGGTCTCCAACTCCTGACCTCAGGCGATCCTCTTGTCTTGGCCTCCCAAAGTGCTGGGATTACAGGCATGAGCCACCGTGCCCGGCCAACGAAAATAATTTTAAAGTAATGGCTAGTTCATCCACGTCTATATGTACTCTCTATATACACAGTCTGAATTCAAATTCAATTATAGCCTTTTTTCCCTAGTCACAGAAAACAGACTCTTCTTTGAATTAATAAATAAAAGTTTATTTTCATCAACTCACTTCTCTGATAAACAAAACGTCTCCTCTTCAGCAGGGCTCAGATTGTACAAGAGAAAATATCACGATAATTTAAGTTTTTAAATGTTACATAGACATGACATTTTAATTACTGCTTGTATCTTACTAGTAAGACCAAAGAATTCATAATTCTATATGCTGTTTCCCCATGATTAGTAGGAAAGTAGGAAAGAGAAAAACTTTTTTTTTTTTTTTTT
>NW_012115710.1:1813694-1815097 GCF_000951035.1 Colobus angolensis palliatus | reverse complement strand
CCCTTCCTCCCTGTCTCACCTTTGTTTTCCTAGGAACAGCTTACTGGAAAGAACCAGCAATGAAGAATTACTCTTCCTCATAGCACTTCATTAAGTCTAACGATCCCCACCTTGTTTACAAAAGTAAAAGCCAGACAGAGATCTTCCAAATTCCCATTCTTTGACTTATCGAGGATTACTGGATTGTTTGTCCACACTGCCAGGTGCTCATGCACTGCCCCATACCTGGTCCTTTCTAGCCTTGCTCCCTGCTCCACATAAAAGAAAAACGTTTCTTTGTGGCTCTTGGTCATGTGGAGAGCTTGTGGTTGGAGTATCCTTCCTATTGTAATAATCCTTTTGAATACAATCTTTCCCAACTAAAGTATGAATTTGTGTTTTGAGAGACGTAAATATTTTCATTATGCCACCTGTGTTGGAATCTGTTCATTCTTTTGTATTTGTGTGTGGCATAGGCTATAAAATATACTCAACAGTTGAAAATAGTTCCTACTTTAGTAAAATATTTTGAATCCTCAATGATTTGCATCTGTGTTATAATATTACAGGGTAAGCATATGTTAAGATCTCTGACTGAGGAAATATCCATTTTTACTTATTAGAGAAAAACTGTATCCATGTTGGTCTCTTGAAAATTTTATGCTAATTTTATATCCTAACAGGATCATATTTGGGTTTTGTTTTGTTTTGTTTTTCTTAGAAGGATAGATGGAGTCTCACACTGTTACCCAGGCTGGAGTGCAGTGACCTGATCTTGGGTTACTGCAACCTCTGCCTCCCGGGTTCCAGCGATTCTCCTGCCTCATTCTCCCCAGTAGCTGGGATTACAGGCGTGCACAACCACGCCCAGCTAATTTTTGCATGCTTAGTGGAGACGAGGCTTCACCATGTTGACAAGGCTGGTCTCGAATTCCTGACCTCAAGGGATCCACCGAGTCAACCTCCCAAAGTGCTAGGATTATATACCCTTGCCTGGCCAATAGGATCATACTTCAATTAATTAACACTTCAAGATGAATGCAACCTTCCAATAATAGGGATGTGAGAGAAAAGCATACTTATTAGTGCATGCGAATTCACAAATATTGCCATAAAATTATTGCCAGTGGACACGAGGCTGTTTAAATTTTGATAATTTAGTTTTACTTTCTTCTACGTTCACATGAAAAAAAATAACTTGCTCACCAAATAATCTTAGTATTATTGCAAAATTGTTCTTTGGTGAAAATCAATCCAGTAGTCTTCTGAAGACTTTCTACAGGCTTTGTTATTCCCACATGAGAGAACATTAAGAAAAGAAAACACCTAAAAAAGGATCACAATTGTTAAAAGTACATTTTCTAGTTACTTTCTTTTTTCTTTTTTTTTTTTGAGATGGAGTCTCGCTCTGCCGCCCAGGCTGG
>NW_012115710.1:1811063-1812555 GCF_000951035.1 Colobus angolensis palliatus | reverse complement strand
CCCGTCTCGGCCTCCCAAAGTGCTGGGATTACAGGCTTGAGCCACCGCGCCCGGCCCAGTTAATGCTTTTTTAAAAGCAACAATTGGTGACCTAAATTCTCACTGGCCTTAGCCCTCCATGCCCCAGGTGCTGTCACTAGGAAACTCTCTGGAGCTGAGCACAGGGTTACCTCTGTCCCTCGCATTAGAACAGGGAATAGAAAAGGAGAGGATTTCTATTCTGCTTTGTGGACCATCAGCATGAAATTGCACATTCCACCCAGGCAGGGCTTTGCAGTTCACGTATTAACTTGCATGGCTTTTGAAGGGGGCCAGCCCCTCCACACCTGTGAGTATTTCTCCTCAGGTGGGATGAGAGACTGAGAAAAGAAATAAGACACAGAGACAAAGTATAAAGAAAGAACAGTGGGCCCAGGGGACCGGCGCTCGGCATACGGAGGACCTGCACTGGCGCCAATACTATACTGAGTTCCCTCAGTATTTATTGATCATTATTTTACTATCTTAGTGAGGGGAGTGTAGCAGGGCAACAGGTGGGGAGAAGGTCAGCAGGGAAACATGTGAGCAAAGAACTCTGTATCATGAATAAGTTCAAGGAAAGGTACTATGCTCAGATGTGCATGTAGGCTAGATTTACGTTTCTCTTTACCCAAACATCTCAGTGTAGGCACAGACCCTTTACAGGTGTCGGGCTGGGGAATGGTAAGGTCTTTCCTTTCCCATGAGGCCATATCTCAGGCTGTCTCAGTGGGGGGAAACCTTGGACAATACCCAGGCTTTCTTGGGCAGAGGTCCCTGCGGCTTTCTGCAGTGCATTGTGTCCCTGGTTAATCGAGAATGGAGAATGGTGATGACTTTTACCAAGCATACTGCCTGCAAACATATTGTTAACAAGGCACATCCTGCATAGCCCTAAATCCATTAAACTTTGATTCATTACAGCACATGTTTCTGTGAGCACAGGGTTGGGGCTAAAGTTACAGGTTAACAGCATCTACAGGTTAGCAGAAAAACAGAAACAATTTTTCTTAGTACAGATCAAAATGGAGTTTCTCATATCTTCCTTTTCTACATAGACACAGTAACAATCTGATCTCTCTTTCTTTTCCCCACAGCTTTCACAGACAATCCCAGGGCTTTTTAATTAAATTGCTAAAATTAGTTTTTAATGTATTTATTTTAGAGACTGAGTCTCTGTTGCCCAAGCTGGAGCGCAGTGGCCATCATAACTCAGTGTAAACTCGAACTCCTGGGTTCAAGCGATCCTCCCGCCTCAGTCTTCGGGGTAGCTGGTACAAGTGCCCCACCCCACGGCCAGCTTAAGATTACCTTTAATAGCAGCAATTTTCCTGGATCTAATCATCAGCCGACTTTGCTCTGTCCCGGCAAGAGTACAGTGCGGAGACAGCTGAGTTGCTTTAGCATCCTTGACAGGTCTCCCGCAAAACCCGGAAAACAGAGGCGCTGGAAGCCAGGCGGAGGGAAGCGCAAG
>NW_012115710.1:1807005-1809573 GCF_000951035.1 Colobus angolensis palliatus | reverse complement strand
GAGGTTGCAGTGAGCCGAGATCGCGCCATTGAACTCCAGCCTGGGCGACAAGAGCAAAACTCCATGTCAGAAAACAACAACAACAGCAACAACAACAAAAAGTAAGAGGCAGAAATAGGTGGAGATTGGGACAATCAAAGATTGAGCAGAAAGTTTGGAAAAGAGGTATAACAAGTTGCCAGAATGGAGGAGAACAGGTGGAAGAGAAGGAAGAGAAGGAATAAGGGGAGAAACTTTAGGAGAAGAGAGAGGCTCAAAGTGAGCAGAATCTTAGGGGAAAAATAAAGAGGGGGAAAAAAAGCTAGAGAAAGAAGGTGAGAGTGATAGATACGTACAGAATGAGGGAAGGAAACACAGTACTGAGAATAGAGGGAACCCTGGGTGCAGATGAGCGGTGAGTTGATTGGATATTATGATGAAGTTATGACATTGATTAATCCGATTATATGAAATGTGCTTTAAAAATACAGATGAAGATGAGATGTGCAAAACTGCTGTCTGTGAGGCTGGTGCATTTTATAATTCTTGGCATCAGACTTTAGCTTCCACTCACATTCCCTATTCAGGCACAGGTCGGTGACTTGAGTCATTCAGGTGTGGGTAACCCACTTTCCTTTTCCTGGGATGGGGTAGGGTGTGGGTGAATGTATAAGATAGCAGGAAAACCAGTGTTCTTCCTAGTCTTGGAATCAGCACAATAATGAACACTCAACACAGAATGCTTCATATCTGATGAACAAAATGTGTGGAGATTTCTTCCCACCAACAAGCAGTTCGTCAGACACCGCCTGGGGGTTCTGTAATTTCACTCAAGTTGACACTGTCTATGTGGAGTTAGCATCAGATCCCACAGGTTGGGGGCTCAGTTCCACAAGGCTGCCCCTACTTCACGTGCTGGTTATGAGTTCCTGGTTAGGACCTGAACTTCAACCAAACATCTAAAAATTGAGGATTCCCTTGACCCTTTGCTCAGATTTTATTAATTTGTTAGCCTGGTTCATAGAACTCGAGGAAGTATTTTGTTTAGTTTTATCCATTTGCTATGAAGAATATTGCAAAAGATACAGATGAATAGCCTGGTGGAAGAACCCTCCTAGCAAATTAATCAAAAGAAGGGGCTTTGGGATACCCTGATTTTTTTTTTTTCTTTTTATTTTATTTTTTTGAGACGGAGTTTCACTCTTGTTGTCCAGGCTGGAGTGCAATGGTGTGATCTCAGCTCACCGCAACCTCCACCTCCCGGTTTCAAGCATTTCTCTGGCCTCAGCCTGCCAAGAAGCTGGGATTATAGTTGTGTGCCACCATGCCCAGCTAATTTTTGTATTTTTAGTAGAGATGAGGTTTCACCATGTTGGCCAGGGTGGTCTTGAACTCCTGACCTCAGGTGATCCACCTACCTCAGCCTCCCAAACTGTTGGGATTACAGGCGTGAGCCACCATGCCTGACTGACACTAGCAGTTTAGATATGCCAATGAGAAGCTGTCACATGCATCTTTTAAGTGGAATAAATAGAGTTCAGTACTGTTTGAAGTTCCAGGCATCCAATGGGGGACTTTGGACATGTCCCTCATGGATAAGTGGATTCCACTGTGTTCTGTATCTGGTGCCGAGCACCAAGGCTCTGTGTCCTCCATTTCGGAGTGATTACATGAGTCTGGGATCCATAGAGACAGGAGTGGGGCTGTGCTCTGCATGGGGTTTGGTCAGGGCTGGGTCTGGCCCTGAAGGGGAGCCTAGTCCAGGCCAGCTCCTCACTGCTGCAGCGTGCATGTGGGCATCTCTAGGAGGGGAGCAGATTCTGAAGAAAAGAGTAAAAAACTCACTTCTTGTTCTTTCTGTAGGAGTTTCTTGTCCCTGCATCAACTCTGGTGCAGTGGACAGCAGAGGACATTTTCCACAGGGTGAGGTCTAACCTGTGTGTGTGGTTGTGGCACAGGAAGAGGGTGTGTTGATTCTAAGCCCTAAACAGCATATTTTTGACATTTAGGATTGACTTCTAAAGAGTCATGCTGTGTGATGAAAAAGCCCAGAAGAGAAGGAAGAGGAAAGCAAAGGAGTCAGGGACGGCTCTTCCTCAGGTGAGATGATATTCTTGGTGGATTGTTCTGTCTCCTTTGTTTCAGAAACGTTGGGCCTTGGAGTTGGGAATCTTCTCTGAGTCTGACAGGTTTGCTTGCACTCATCTATGCCTTCCCTCAGTGCTGAGACTAGCTTGGTCATGGGGACCCTAACCTACTGGCGGTAGAGGAATTAAAGACACAGACACAAGAATAGAGTGTAAAGCGGATCAGGGGCCAACAGCCTTTACAGCTGAGAGCTGCGAACAGAGTTTGACCCACGTAGTTATTGACAGCAAACCATTGATAAGGATTGTTTCTATACATTATAGATTAACTAAAAGCATTCCTTACAGTAAACAAAACATTCTTAATGAGGAGTAGAGAAACAGGCTCTGGCTAATTATCTGCAGCAAAAATGTCTTGTTAAAGCACAGGCCACTCATGCTATTGTTTGTGGCTTGAGCAGTTTTCCACTCCGGGCAGGCCAGGTGTTCCTTACCCTGCTCC
>NW_012115710.1:1805196-1805630 GCF_000951035.1 Colobus angolensis palliatus | reverse complement strand
TCCTGACCTCGTGATCAGCCTGCCTCGGCCTCTGAAAGTGCTGGGATTACAGGTGTGAGCCACCATGCCCGGCCGAATTCTTTTGAAGAATTTCAAATATGCACAGAAGGAGAGGCTTCCTAAGGACGGGAAAGCTTTACGGGTATCCATACTCCTCGGGCTGTTACCACTAAAATAGAATGATCAATATTATACAAGGAAGAATTCACACAAGAAAACAATCTACATTCTTGACAAGTCACATGATAATTAGGGAGATCAGGTTTTAAATCACCCACTACAAACAGAAAAGGAGGCCTTATTGTCAGTCTCGACATGGCTACAACTGGGGGGTCCTCATGTTCCTCCCAAAAATCTCTTCCTCAGCATCTGGCTCATGATAAGACTTCAGGTGTCTTGATGGTATCCAAATCGGCTGCTGGTTTTGGCCTGGA
>NW_012115710.1:1804639-1805146 GCF_000951035.1 Colobus angolensis palliatus | reverse complement strand
TGTTCCTCCCAAAAATCTCTTCCTCAGCATCTGGCTCATGATAAGACTTCAGGTGTCTTGATGGTATCCAAATCGGCTGCTGGTTTTGGCCTGGAGATACACAAGCATAACTTCTACCCCAAGTTATTATTTTACCTATTTCCCAACTTTTTGTTATCGGATCTCTCCACCAAATCAGTTGTTGCACTTCCATCTGTGCAGCTGATTTCTGTAGATGCTGTTAGTTGCTGATAGCATCTGGCCTTTAGGCAGGCTCAAAAAATTTAAAGTCAATAATGCTAGATTCAATTGCATATTTTGGGTTCCATAATCACTGTTCCCCCCTTTCTGTTTTTGTAATTGCTGTTTTAGGGGGAGATTCATTCTTTCCACAATGGATTGTCGTTGTGAATTATATGGGATGCCAGTAATGTGTTTAATATTCTATATAGAGAAAAATCTAGCTAGAGCTTCACTAGTACAGCCTGGGGCATCATCTGTTTTTTTTTTTTTTTTTTTTTTTTTTTT
>NW_012115710.1:1797903-1800014 GCF_000951035.1 Colobus angolensis palliatus | reverse complement strand
TCACTGCAAAGCATTGCAGAAAATGCTGTTTAACACAGGCAGAAGATTCCCTTGTTTGACAGGTAGCCTAAACAAAGTGAGAAAAGGTATCTACACATACATGCACATAAGCCAATTTACCAAAAGAAGGAACAGAAATGACATCCATTTGCCAAAGAGAATTAGGTTCCAATCCTTGAGGATTAACTTCTGTAAAAGATGAGGAATGCACCGTTTGGCAAGTTGGGCATTGCTGGATAATAGCTTTAGCTTCTTCGCAGGTAATGCTGTGTCTGCATTTGAGACCAGAGGCATTAACGTGGGTTAAATTCTGAAAGTGTCTAGAATTAGATACTGCAGTAGCAACTAGGCGATCAACTATTTGATTCCCTACAGTTAAAAGTCTTGTAAAGGGTGTATGAGTTCCAATATGAGTAATGTAAAAGGGTGCATTCTATTCCTAACTGGTTTGTAATTGGGTAAATAAAGTCATTAGTTGTTAATCTGTATGAAATCGTAACTGAGCATTTTTAATTAATTGTGTGGGATGGACTACATATGAAGAATTAGAAATTACATTGACAGGCAGCTTAAAAGCAGTTAGTAGCTTAATTACAGCTACAAGCTCCACTTTTTGAGCTGAAGTATAGGGCGTCTGGAAAACTTTAGTTTTTGATCCAGAATAAAAAGCTTTACTATTACTAGACCCATCTGTAAAAACATTTTCAGCACTTTTAATTGGTTTAAATTTAGTTATTCTAGGGAGAATCTAGTTAATTTTAAAAATTGAAATAATTTTGTTTTTGGAAAGTGATTATTAAGAACACCCACGAAATCAGCTGAGTTTGTGAAGTAAGATTATTTATAAAGGCTTGTTGTATTTGTGCCTTCGTAAGAGGGTCATATCCATGCAATTTAGCAATTCCATGCAATTTAGCAATTCAAGTTCTCCTATTGCCTATCAGAGTAGCAATTTGATCCAAATAAGGACTTAGTGTCCGTGAATTAGTATGTGGAAGAAAGAGCCATTCTACCAAGTCCTGCTCTTGGACAATAACACCAGTAGGTGAATGCTGAGTTGGAAAAATCAGTAAGTCTAAAGTCTTTTCTGGATCTACTCCATTTATTTGAGCTTTATGTACTTGTTTTTCAATCAGTTGTAACTCTGCCTCAGCCTCCTTTGTTAATTGCCAAGGGCTAGTGAGACTAGGATCTCCTTTAAGGATAGAAAATAGATTACTCATTGCATAGGTAGGAATGCCTAGAGCAGGTTGTATCTAATTAATGTCCCCTAGTAATTTTTGAAAGTCATTCAGTGTTTTCAATTGATACTTACATATGATTACTTTCTGTGGCAGTATTGTAGTGTCATTTACCAAGTAGTGTCATTTACTATTGTAGTGTCATTTACTCCCTAAGTCAGAGTAAGGAGTAGTAGTCTGAATTTTGTCAGCAGCTATAATTAAACTGGCATGAGAAATCAAATTTTATAAGTGATTGTAATATTGGAGTAATATTTCCTGAGTGGGGGCAGCACAAAGAATATCGTCCCATTGTTTTCCTTTTTTGCATTTTGGATATATTCCAGGCTTAGCAGTTATCTTTTTCCCCCCAAACTGGTGGCCCGACTTGGTGATTTTTTTCTACATTCTTTTTTAGTATGACCATGCTTCCCACAGTTAAAACAAGCTCCAGGAAATGGAGTATTTCCTTTACCTACTTTGTCAGCAGCTATAATTAAACTGGCATGAGAAATCAAATTTTATAAGTGATTGTAATATTGGAGTAATATTTCCTGAGTAGGGGCAGCACAAAGAATATCGTCCCATTGTTTTCCTTTTTTGCATTTTGGATATATTCCAGGCTTAGCAGTCATCTTTTTCCCCCCAAACTGGTGGCCCGACTTGGTGATTTTTTCTACATTCTTTTTTAGTATGACCATGCTTCCCACAGTTAAAACAAGCTCCAGGAAATGGAGTATTTCCTTTACCCACTTTCATTCCTGCCATTGCCTGGGCTAGCAGAGTAGCCTTAGGCAGATTACCTCCGATACCATCACAAGGTTTAATATAGTCAACCAAATGTGCTTTTCCCCTCATAAGTCACAGAGCGACTTGGCACTCAGGATTGGC
>NW_012115710.1:1793278-1797408 GCF_000951035.1 Colobus angolensis palliatus | reverse complement strand
TCTAGCTTCCTGGATTCCTGCCTGAATAGAACCGAGAGCAGTCACTTGAGGTGCTCCTTGAACAGTCACTGGGGCAACTACTTTTCACCCAGTGTCCTCTGGAAAAGAAAGATCTGGAGGGTCAGGCCACTCTTTTTCTTCAAAATGATGAGGGGGTGTAGAGGGGTAGGGAAAAACCTCTCCCTCCTTTGCTGCTTTAGCTGGCAAGGAAACCTGCTCTGTCACTTCTTCTGTTAGTTCGTTACATGCTCCTTCTTCCTCTGATTCCTCCTCCTCATCATCTGTGTGGAAAGGCTCCAAGGTGGAATGAACCAGAGCCCACACTGACCAGACAGTTACAGGAATATCCTCAGTCCCATCCTCCTTATATGCCTTCTTTGGTGTGCTGCCTACCTGTTCCCAGACCTCTACGTTCATAGTTCCTTGGTCCGGAAACCAGGGGCAATATTTCTTTACCACACCTAAAAACCTGCATGAGTCAGCTAGTGCTAACCTTTATTCCTCCTTTTCTTAGGAGCTGCTGAAGCAGGCTCAAATAAGCCTCATGTCTGCTTGACCCTTTTCCCATTGTTACCCTGATGCTTCTGAGCTCCTCTTTTACCATGGGGATTGCTTAAGGGTACTCGGGTATCCTCCAGCATAGTTCCACATTCTCCAGCTCTGGCGACCCTTTGATTCGGGTTCGAGTCCCACATTGGGCGCCACTTGCAGGGACCAGCTCGGTCGTGGGGACCCTAACCTAGCGGTACTAGAGGAATTAAAGACATAGACACAAGAATAGAGTGTAAAATAGAATCGGGGCCAACAGCCTTCAGAGCTGAGAGCTGTGAACAGAGTTTGACCCACATATTTGTTGACAACTAGCCATTGATAAGCATTGTTTCTATAGATTATAGGGTAACTAAAAGCATTCCTTATGGGAAACAAAACATTCTTAGCAAGGAGTAGAGAAACAGGCTCTGGCTAATTATCTGCAGCAAAAACATGTTGTTAAGGCACAGGCCACTCATGCTATTGTTTGTCATTTGAGCAGTTTTCCACTCCAGGCAGGCCAGGTATTCCTGGCCTTGCTCCAGTAAACCAACAACTTGTAGCAGTGTGCGTCATAGCCATCACGAGCATGTTTCATTGCTGCAGAAATCCTGTTTATGGCCAGTTTCTTTAAAACCTTTTTATGACAAGCTTAGGGCCTGTTGTTAGCACCTCAGTCGCTCTTATCTCACTTAGATTCCATCTCCCTTTACCCAGTGACATGAAGTGGGGATGAGGCTGCACCGGGCATGGTTCTGGGAAGGGCTTACTCCCTAACATGGATGGAGATGGGGTGTGGGCCCCGTGGCATTAGAGCTGTTGGGCAGTAGGGATTGTTCAGGGGCCACATCTGAGTGCACTGTCACCTCTCTGTAGACCAGAAACTGCACATGGAAGTCATGTATTATTGTGCACAAGCACCTAGTAACTTCTAGGAAAAGAGTACAGGAAGGAGAAACCTTTTCTGCCTGATTTTTGTTTCATTTTGTTTTTGTTTTTGTTTTTGAGACTGAGTCTCTGTCATCCAGGCTGGAATGCAGTGGTGCGATCTCAGCTCACTACAACTTCTGTCTCCCTGGTTCAAGTAATTCTTGCGCCTCAGTGTCCCAAGTAGCTGGGATGCCAGGTGCCCGCCACCACACCTGGCTAATTTTTGTATTTTTTAGTAGAAATGGGGTTTCAACATGTTGGCCAGGCTGGTCCTGAACTCCCAACCTCAGTTGATCCACCTGCCTCAGCTTCCCAAAGTGCTGGGATTATAGGTGTGAGCCACCATGCCCAGCCTTCCTGCCTGATTTTTACTACATATGAAGCTAAACGCCTTTCCTAGTTTTTTACGTCTAGCTTGGTTCAGGGAGGACGTTCTCTCATCATCCTCAGCATGTACCTCTCCCAGAGACTGATTTTCCTTCAGGGGGTCTTCTGCACCAGCTATGTTAAGCAAAAAATATGGTAATTTTGCTCAGAGAATGGAGCAGATTTTTATTTTTTTTTTGTAATTAGAGAGGAGGAAATCATATTCTTGTCCACCAATTATTATCATTTTTTTCAACATCACATTATATATAAATTTGTCTTACAGGAAAACTCCAAATGTACAGGTTAGGCCATCAAATACAAAGCATTCCCTGTCCTAAATATCTAAGTGACATGTAAATAGTTGTTACGGGAGGGAGTCTTCCACCCTCCCTCAGTCTCTCTGGGGACCCACTGCTGTCAGCTCTGTCAGGAGTGAGAGCAAGTCCTGTAGAATTGTATTTCTACAGCATTATGGTGTTTTAAGTAAAATTCTCGGTGATTGTTTTAAGATACTTTATTCTGTAAGTTGTGAAAATTTGCTCCTTTACACCCTCATGTGAACGTTGTCTGAATTAAAAATCAGTCACCTCTCTGTTTTTAGTGTCTGGCTTGGTTCAGGGAGGATGCGCTCTGGTCATCCCAGCTGGAGACTCTGGAGGTCCCGCGCCTTATCTGGGATGCTGGAGACTCTGGAGGTCCCGCGCCTTATCTGGGATGCTGGAGACTCTGGAGGTCCCGCGCCTTATCTGGGATGCGTCCTCTCTGGGCTTTGCTTGTTACCTCCTCACTGAAGGGGGTGACCAGGTTCTGCTCAGGAGCTCCCCTTTCTGCACCTGCTCTGCAGCCTGTGTGGGGCAATAGGAAGCTGGGGTCTGCACCGCCACCTAGTGTCTGCCTGCGTTACTGCTGGCTCTGGTTTATGCTGGTGCCTTTGTTCTCAGTGGCTTCCTGACTTGGGGCTCTGTTACTTCAATGCTTATGTTCAGACAAGACAGAAACTTGTCCCCTTAGGCAGTCCCCTGAAAAGTCAGAAGGTTGGAAAGACATTCCCATTGTTTTCCTCTCTCAGGAGAAATCTGGAGTTTGTGGTATCCTCTAGATGATGGCATGTCATGCCTGGGCAGGCGTTCTGGTGAGTGTGTGTCACATATTTTCACAATCAGGTCCCAGTAGGTTGACTTGGTACTACTGGTGCACCTCTGGGTGCAGCCTCCTGAGTGTCTTCTGGATTTCTCACAAAGGCAATTGGCCCACATATTCTTGTTTAAGTTGTGTCTACATGGATTCAAAATGGTCCAGGGCTTCCTGTTCCTCTGTCTTGCTGACATTACTCTTTTAGTAGACTTGCAGATTTCTTACATAGGTCTGGAATGTCTTCTAGTTCGGGGCCATGTATATTTCCTAAGGGAGATGTCAGATGTATCTTTACTGTATGTGTCATTTTATAAATATTGCTGCTAAAGAAGGAAACTTTTTTCCAATATAATATGTATTTTTAAATTTATTTTCTTCTTTTAATTCTTTTTTCTTTCTTTTTGAGACAGAGTCTTGCTGTGTCACCCAGACTGGAGTGCCGTGGCAAGATGTCAGCTCACTGCAACTTCTGACTTCTGGGTTCAAGCAATTCTCATGCCTCAGCCTCACGAGTAGCTGTGATTACAGGTGCCAGGTGCCCACCACCACGCCCAGCTAATTGTTTATATTTTTAGTAGAGATGGGGTTTCACCATGTTGGCCAGGCTGGTCTCAAACTCCTGACCTCAAGTGATCCACCTGTGTCGGCCTCCCAAAATGCTGGGATTACAGGCATGAGCCACTGCACCAGGCTAATATATTCTTATTAGTTAATATGCTAAAATGACATTCTTTGTCTTGGTTACAATAATTTTATTAATTATATATATTTTTAAATCCAGCTTTTTCCTGCCCCCAACCCCCACTAATTTTTTTTTTTTAACCTCTCCTTCTGGTCCCTGCTCAGGCACCCTGTGCAGTGGTGACTGGCTGCAGCATAGACCAGCCCCCTTTTCTCTGCCTTAAAATCAAGCAAATGTCTGCCATGTTTACTGCTGATTATCATGTTTCATGAGATGTTCTTGCTTAATGATATTGTTGTTTTTGTTTTCAAATTTTATTTTTGGCCTTGTTTTTAATTATCTAGTAATTTCTTAAGATGTATACTGCTGAGATTTTTCTTTGACTTATTTTGTTAAATTATATAATATTAATAAATTTTCTATCATGTATTAATGTTTTATTTTATTAATGGAATATATTGATAAACCCCATTGGGCTTTTGTA
>NW_012115710.1:1791036-1792271 GCF_000951035.1 Colobus angolensis palliatus | reverse complement strand
CAGGAGTTTGAGACCACCCTAGGCAATGTACTGAAACCCCATCTCAATTTTTTGAAGTATTATATATAATCATATTTTTTATATAAATAGAGATGGGATCTTTCTGTGTTGCCCAGGCTGTTCTCAAACCCCTGTCCTCAAGCAGGCCTCCCACCTTGGCCTCCCAAAGTGCTGGGATTACAGGTGGAGCTACCATGCCCAACCTGCATTTATATTTTTGAATCTGGGTGTTTAATAGAGATTGGAGTTCAACTTTCTGTTTTTTTATCGTCTATAGTTTTTTAATGGCTTAATATACAACGTTTATAAACTAAATTGAGTACAGCTTTTACATTTTTGTTGCAAACATGCTGGAATGTACATAGCAAAAATAACAATGACAGGTGGGTGCAGTGGTACAAATCTTTAGTTCCAGATACTTGGGAGGCTGAGGAGGGAGAAACATTTGAGCCCAGGAGTTCAAGGCTGTAGTACACTGTGAATAAGCCACCACCATGCAGCCTGGACAACGTAATGAGACCCTGTCTCTAAGAATTAAAAAATAATAGTGATGACAAATGTCATCTAAAAAATAGATTATTGACAGACAACTCCTATTTCAGTTAATGTGTGCAAGTGTATACGTGTGCTAGTGTATATGGGTCTAAGTGTACATATTTATGTGTGTACATGTGACGTGTGTCCATGACTGCACAGATGAGCAAGCCTATGGTTTTATTAAAGACACATCGTCATTTTTAGGTATTTAACAGTTGAAATTACATCTGAAATATTTTCCATGACCTCAGAAATTGTCCTACACCATCATGTTAGTGAGTTGATGGCTGTGAATAGTAGCATATTATGGGATACATGTGTGTATTCATATATAATGACCTTTTATGAAGGTCCATGATTTTATCACTGAACTCGTTTTAACTTTTTTCTTAGGTAATTGTCAATTTACTTTTGATGCTGATCTGTTCATTGTTTGATTCCTTTGGTTTGGTTCTAATGCCCGGACACCTGGGATGCAGTGCTTACGCTGCTGTTTTTAGTCCTTACACCTGGGGCGAGTTTCTTAGAGTATCTGTGACACAGTTGTCTTCTCGGTAAGACAGGGACAGGTGTTTCTTTCCTGGGCTTTTGTTGTTATAGCAGTTAGTACATGTAAAGCATTTAGAGTAGTGCCTGTCTCATGGGAAGTGTTCAAAAGCTTCAGTCATTGCTATTGTTATCATCACAGTTTTATACTT
>NW_012115710.1:1789500-1790675 GCF_000951035.1 Colobus angolensis palliatus | reverse complement strand
TTTTTTTTTTTTTGAAGCCACTGTGGACTTCGTCCTCTCCGAAGACACCACTTGCGTAGTAGTGGTGGTGGTATTGGTAGGTATTCAGATCAGGTAGATACTGAATATCACTTGGAGTGTCAAAAATAATATCTAATCCTTCTGTAGAGATAACCATGGGTTAATTTTTTATTTGTATGTCTTATATGTCCACAAAATGAAAAATCTATATTGATTTTTAAAATATAACTTAAAAATTTTATTACACTTGGAAAAGTGTAATAAAACACAACTCTCAGGCTGGGATGGTGGCTCACACCTGTAATCCCAGCACTTTGGGAGGCCCCGGCGGGTGGATCACCTGAGGTCAGGAGTTCAAGACCAGCCTGGCCAACATGGTGAAATTCTGTCTCTTCTGAAAATACAAAAATTAGCCGGTGTGATCGTGTGCACCTGTAGTCCCAGCTACTTGGGAGATTGAGGCACAAGAGTTGATTGAACCCAGGAAGTGGAGGTTGCAGTGAGCTGAGATCGCACCACTGCACTCTGAAAAAGAAAAAAACCACGTTTACAGACACATAACTACATCACAAATACCTTAATGTAGATTCGTCAGAACATTCTCTTCAATCGAGTGAATCTTTATAACTCCCTTCTCATTTTGAGTGAAGATAAATACCCTTTACATATCCTGTTGGTGAAATGTGTTTTTCATTTTAGGGACACTTGACATTCAGGGATGTGGCCATAGAATTTTCTCAGGCGGAGTGGAAATGCCTGGACCCTGCACAGAGGGCTTTATACAAGGACGTGATGTTGGAGAACTACAGGAACCTGGTATCCCTGGGTGAGGGTCGTGCCCCTGCAGAAGCCGGGATCTGCCCTTGGTTATTTCAGCATTTTCCCTTGTGTGCCTCCTGGGATCCCCTGCATTGTTTGACTGACATTAAGCAGGAGAATCACTTAAACCTGGGAGGCAGAGGTTGCGGTGAGCCGAGATCACGTCATAGCCAGTCTGGGCAACAAGAGCAAAACTCCGTCCCCCCCAAAAAAAAACAAAAAAAACCCCTTATTGACTCAGGCTGGGACCAATGGCTCACACCTGTAATCCCAGCACTTTGGGAGGCCAAGGCAGGAGGATCACCTGAGGTCAGGAGTTCGGGACCACCCTGGCCAACACGGTGAAACCCCGTCTC
>NW_012115710.1:1778498-1782725 GCF_000951035.1 Colobus angolensis palliatus | reverse complement strand
GATGGTCTCGATCTCCTGACCTCGTGATCCGCCCGTCTCGGCCTCCCAAAGTGCTGGGATTACAGGCTTGAGCCACCGCGCCCGGCCGGCAAATATCTTTTTTGTTGCTGCTGTCAAAATTCTTTCTTTGTCTTTGATGTTTGATAATTTGTTTATAATTTATCTCTGTGTGAATGTCCTTGGGTTAATTTTAATTCGAATGGTCAAGCTTTTTGAATTGTATATTCAGGTCTTTCTTCAGAATTGGGATTTGGACAATTATTTGGACATTATTTCTTCAGTTGCAATTTCTAATCCTCTGTCTTCTCCTTATGAACCTCTAATAGTTTGTATATTGTTGTGCTTGAGAGCATCCAAAAAACATGTTAGCATTTATTTGCTTTTCTTCATTGTTTTTTGTTTTTGGTCTTTGGAGCTGATTATATATATATATATATATTTTTAGAGGGGGCAGAGTCTCACTCTGTAGCCCAGGCAGGAGTGCAATGGCTAACTGCAACTTCTGCCTCCTGGATTCAAGCGATTCTCCTGCCACAGCCTCCTGAGTAGCTGGGATTACAGGCGTGCACCCCCACACCCATCTAATTTTTGTACTTTTAGTAGAAACGGGGGTTTCACCATGTTGGTCAGCCTGGTCTCGAACTCCTGACCTTGGGATCTGCCTGCCTTGGCCTCCCAAAGTGCTGGGATTACAGGCTTGAGCCACTGCGCCCGGCCCACTTCCCTGTTTTCTACTCCTGTGCTTTTGTTTATGTTTTGTTTTTTTGAGACGGAGTGTTTCACTCTTGGAGGCTGGAGTGCAATGGCGCCATCTCAGGTCACTGCAACCTCCGCCTCCTGGGGTCAAGCGATTCTCCTGCCTCAGCTGCCTGAGTAGCTGGCATTACAGGCATGCGCCACCACACTTGGCTATATATTTTTTTTTTTGTATTTTTAGTAGAGACAGAGTTTCTCTATGTTGGTCAGGCTGGTCTTGAACTCCCAACTTCAGGTGATCTGCCCGCCTCAGCCTCCCAAAGTGCTGCGATTACAGGCGTGAGCCACTGCGCCCGGCCTCTACTTCTGTGCTTTATACTCAGTAGTTACTGGGAAAGGGCTCGATGTCTGCTTTTTATAATATTCCCTAAGCATTCAGAAGGAGGCAGTCTGTGGATGAATTTGTGAAACGTTATTCTTGATTCATTTGTGATATCCTTTCTCCTTCCTACACATAGGGCTTGGATTTTGGAGATGCCACAGCACATTTTGATTCTTTTTTTACAAACAGGAATCTCTCTTCCTGACCTGAATATTAACTCCATGTTGGAGCAAAGGAGGGAGCCCTGGTCTGGTGAGCGTGAAGTGAAAATAGCAAAAAATTCAGATGGGAAGGAGCACATCAAAGGTGTGAACACAGGTAAGAGCTCAGATGGGCAGGGTGGAAGCCATGCTGTCGTTTGGGCTTTTTGTTTTGTTTTGTTTTGTCTAGTTTTGGTTTTTTGTTTTTATTTTAGTGTTTGTTTTATTTTTTGAGATGGAGTTTCACTCTGTTGTGAAACAGAGCCTGCGAGATGGAGCAAGACTCGGTTTCAAATAAAGAAATATATGTATTTTTTGTTTATTTGACTGGAGACCCTTTTTTCCTCCCTCCCTCCCTCCCTTCCTTCCTTCCTTCCTTTTTATTTATTTCAGATGGAATTTTGCTCTGCTTTCCAGGCTGGAGTGCAGTGTCGCTATCTCAGCTCACTGCAACGTCCGCCTCCCGGCTTCAAGGGATTCTGCTGCCTCAGCCTTCCAGGTATCTGTGATTACAGGCACCTGCCACCAGGCCCAGCTAATTTTTGTTTGTATTTTTAGTAGAGACGGGGTTTCACCATGTTGTCTAGACTGGTCTCGAACTCCTGACCTTAAGTGATCTGCCCACCTTGGCCTCCCAAAGTGCTGGGATTACAGGCATGAGCTATTGTGCTCAGCTTCTTTTTGTTTTTCAGATACAGGGGTCTTGCTGTATTGCCTGTGTTGATTTTGAACACCTGGGCTCAAGCAATCCTCCTTTCTCAGCCTCCATAAGTACTCTGATTATGGGCATGAGCCACGATGCCTAGTCTTGTTTTTTTTTATTTTGAATTTAGATTTAATTGATTACCAGTAATACTTAACTCATTCCTCCTACAGTTTCACTCTCTCCCCTCTCTGTTTCTGTTCTGTTTGTATGAATTTCAGTATTTTAGATGGAATCATACAGTATTTGTCTTTTTATGACTGGCTTATCTCACTTAGCGTAGTATCTTTCAGGTTCATCTATTTTGTAGCACATCAAGTAGTTTATATATTCTTTCAGGACTGAATAATGTTTTTCTATTTGTCTGTACCACAGTTTAACTATTCATCCATTGGTGGACACCTGCATTGTGCCTACCTCTTTATTATTTTTAATAATGCTGCTATGAACGTGGGTTTTTGTTGTTGTCATTGTTGTTTTTTGAGACGGAGTCTCGCTCTCTCGCCCAGGCTGGAGTGCAGTGGCATGATCTTGGCTCACTGCAACCTCTCCCCACTGGGTTCAAGTGATTGTCCTGCCTCAGCCTCCCAAACAGCTGGGACTGCAGGTGCCCACCACCACACCCAGCTAATTTTTGTATTTTTAGTAGAAACGGGGTTTCACCATATTGGCCAGGCTGGTCTCAAACTCCTGACCTTATGATCCACCTACCTCGGCCTCCCAAAGTGCTGGGATTATAGGCATGAGCCATCGTGCCTGGCCTTGAACATGGGTTTTTAAGTATCTCTTCAAGATGCTGTCTTTATTTTTATTTTATTTTTCATTTGTGTGTGTGTTTGTTTGAGATGGAGTTTCGCTCTTGTTGCCCAGGCTGGAGTGCAATGGCACAATCTCGGCTCACACTGCAACCTCCACCTCCTGGGTTCAAGCAATTCTCTTGCCTCAGCCTCCTGAGCAGCTGGGATTACAGGTGTGTGCCACCATGCCCAGCTAATTTTTGTATTAGAGACAGGGTTTCACCATGTTGGCTAGGCTGGTCTCAAACTCCCCACCTCAGGTGATCCACCTGCCTTGGCCTCCCAAAGTAGGAACATTACAGGCATGAGCCGTTGTGCCCGACTTTTTATCTTTTAATCTATATACCCAGATGTGGAGTTGTTGCCTATACTAATCATTTGATTTTAGATTCTTTCAGAAAATGTCATACTTATTTCCAGAGTGACCGTACCATTTCACATTTCCACTAACAGGAGCACAGAATTCTCCTATTCCGCCATATTTTCGACAACACTTGTGATTTTCTGGTGTTTCATTTTTTTTTTTTCCTTTCTTGACAATAAATATTCTATATGGGTGTGAGGTGATATTCTATATGTGTGTGAGGAAAAATATTCTATGTTTTCTATTTGCATTTCTCTAATGATTTTTGATATTTTGCATTTTCCCATATGGTCATATATCACCTTTGGAAAAATGTCTATTTCTTTCTACATTTCTTAATTGGGTTATTTGTTTTGCTTTGTAGGAGTTATTTATATATGTTTATTTTATTTATTTATTTATTTATTTATTTGAGATGAAGTCTTGCTCTGTCACTGAGGCTGGATGCAGTGGCGTGATCTCGGCTCACTGGTACGTGTGCCTCCCAGGTTCAAGCAATTTTCCCACCTTAGCCTCCCAAGTAGTTGGGATTACAGATGCACACCACCGTGCCCGGCTAAATTTTTGTATCTTTAATACAGATGGGGTTTCACTATGTTGGCCAGGCTAGTCTTGAACTCCTGACGTCAGGTGATCCACCTGCAACTGCCTCTCAAAGCACTGGGATTATAGGCATGAGCCACCACATCCGGCCTATATGTATTTTAGATATTAAGTTTTTATTACAGATATATTATGCAAATATTTTCTCACATATGGTAGGTTTTCTTTACATTTTGGTAATTGTTTTCTTCCATCCACAATAGTTGTCAATTTTGTCATAGTGCATAGTGTGTATTTTTACCTTCTTTCCTTTCGTGTGTTATATCTGGGAAAATGTAAAGTTTCCCCAGATATAACACGTGAAGTGTAAAGTAAGGGTTCAGCCTCATTCCTTTGCATGTGGGCGTCCTTTTTGTTCAGCACTATCTGTGATGAAGTGACTGTCTTTTCCTTATTACATGGTCTTGGCATTTTGATTGAACATCATTTGACCAAGTATTTGAGGGTTTGTTTCTGGCTTCTCTATTCTTGCTTTTTTTTTT
>NW_012115710.1:1769590-1776343 GCF_000951035.1 Colobus angolensis palliatus | reverse complement strand
GATGGTCTCGATCTCCTGACCTCGTGATCCGCCCGTCTCGGCCTCCCAAAGTGCTGGGATTACAGGCTTGAGCCACCGCGCCCGGCCAGCTTATTAAGAATCTTAAGGCAGTTGCTTTAAATATTTGTCAAGGGCCAGGTGCAGTGCCTTGTGCCTGTAATCCCATCATTTTGGGAGGCCAAGGCAGGAGGATCACTTGAGCCAAGAAGTCTAGGCAATATTATGAGACCTCGTCTCTAAAAGAACACAGAAAAAACTTGCTGAGGCTGAGTGCGGTGGCTCATGCCGGTAATCCTAGCACTTTGGGAGGCCGAAGCGGATAAATAAATATTTGTCTAGTAATTTAGAGAGCTGCCTGTCTTTTTCTAGGTTTGGCTTTATTTATTTTTTAGCCATAATTCTCTTTCCTTTTGTAGGCCTTGTAATTTTTGGATTAGGTTTGGTAAAATAACTGCTTATTGGGCCGGGCGCGGTGGCTCAAGCCTGTAATCCCAGCACTTTGGGAGGCCGAGATGGGTGGATCACGAGGTCAGGAGATCGAGACCATCCTGGCTAACACGTGAAACCCCGTCTCTACTAAAAATACAAAAACTAGCCGGGTGAGGTGGCGGGTGCCTGTAGTCCCAGCTACTCCGGAGGCTGAGGCAGGAGAATGGCGTAAACCCGGGAGGCGGAGCTTGCAGTGAGCTGAGATCCGGCCACTGCACTCCAGTCCGGGCGACAGAGCGAGACTCCGCCTCAAAAAAAAAAAGAAACTACAAATGTAACAAATGTGTCAAAGAATTTAGTGTGGGCTGGGCGCGGTGGCTCAAGCCTGTAATCCCAGCACTTTGGGAGGCCGAGACGGGTGGATCAGAAGGTCAGGAGATTGAGACCATCCTGGCTAACACAGTGAAACCCCGTCTCTACTAAAAAATACAAAAAAAAAAACTAGTTGGGCGAGGTGGCGGGCGCCTGTAGTCCCAGCTATTTGGGAGGCCGAGGCAGGAGAGTGGCGTAAGCCCAGGAGGCAGAGCTTGCAGTTAGCTGAGATCTGGCCACTGCACTCCAGCCTGGGCGACAGAGTGAGACTCCATCTCAAAAAAAAGAAAAAAGAATTTAGTGTGTGCACTCAAGCCTTACTACTCATGTTTTATTCCATACTGCAAGGACATTTTGCAAATGCAAAGAATATGACAAGGTCTTCAAACACAAGTTTCTCTAATAAGTCATTAGATAATTTATACTGCAGAGACTTCCCCATTGTAATGAATGTGTGGAAAAGTCTTCAACAAAATTTCACAGCTTGCAAAAGGAGATCTAAGAAAACACAATCAGAAATGACAAAAATACAGAAAATACAGAAAACCCTCAAAGATTACTATAAACACCTGTATGCACACAAACTAGAAAACCTAGAAGAAATTAATAAATTCCTGGAAAGATATAACCCCCTAAGATTGAACCAAGAAGAAATTGCTACCCTGAAATTGCAACCCTGACAAATAATGAGTTCCAAAACCTGTCAAACAAAATAGCTCTGGACCAGACAGATTTATAGCTGAATCCTACGGGATGTATAAAGAAAAGCTGTTACCAGTCTTACTGAAACTGTTCAAAAATGTGAATGCAGAGGGACTCCTCCCTATCTGATTCTATGAGGCCAGCATCATTCTAATACCAAAACCTGACAGACGCAATGAAAAAAGAAAACTTCAGGCCGGTATTCCTGATTAATATAGGTGCAAAAATCCTCAACAAAATACTAGTAAACCAGATCCATCTGCACATCAAAAAGCTAATCCAACATGATCAGGCATGCTTTAGTGTTGGGTTGCAAGGTTGGTTCAGTATACACAAATCAATAAATGTGATTCATCACATACACAGAACTAAAAACAAAAACCACATGACCATGATCATCTCTTTAGATGCAGAAAGGGTTTTAATAAAATTCAACATCCCTTCATGTTAAAAACCCTCCACAAATTACACATTGAGGGAACATACTTCAATAAGAACCATCTATGATGGACCCACAGCCAAAACAATAATGAATGAGCCAAAGCTGGAAGCATTGTCCTTGAGAACTGGAACACGACAGGGATGACTACTCTCACCACTCCGATTCTACCTAGTACTGGAAGTCCCAAGCTTAGTGATCAGGCAAGATAAAGAAATAAAAGGCATACAAAAATAGGAAGAGAGGAAGTCAGTTTCTTTTGCAGGAGACATAATTCTATATTTAGAAAACCTGTAGTCTCTGCCCAAAGGCTCCTAAGATCTGATAAACAACTTCAAAAAAGTTTCAGGATACAAAAGCTGTGCACAAAAATTAGTTGCATTTCTTTTTTTTTTTTTTTTTTTTTTTTTTTTTTTTTTTTTTTGAGACGGAGTCTCGCTCTGCTGCCCAGGCTGGAGTGCTGTGGCCGGATCTCAGCTCACTGCGAACTCCGCCTCCCGGGTTCACGCCATTGTCCTGCCTCAGCCTCCCGAGTAGCTGGGACTACAGGCGACTGCCACCTCGCCTGGCTAATTTTTTGTATTTTTTAGTAGAGACGGGGTTTCACCGTGTTCGCCAGGATGGTCTCGATCTCCTGACCTCGTGATCCGCCCGTCTCGGCCTCCCAAAGTGCTGGGATTACAGGCTTGAGCCACCGCGCCCGGCAAAAATTAGTTGCATTTCTATACACCAGTAATGTCCAAGCTATGAGCCAAATCAATAATGGATTCCCATTCACAGTAGCTGTAGCTTTTTGTAAAAAGTATAAAATACCTAGGAGTACAGCCAACCAGGTATGTGAAAGATTTCTGCAATGAGAATTACAAAGCAGTGCTCAGAGAAATCAGAAACAATACAAATTGAAAAATAGCCCATGCTCATGGATAGGAAGAATCAATATTGTTAAAATACTGCCCAAAGCAATTTACAGAGTCAATACTATTTCTGTCAAACTACCAATAGCATTTTTCACAGAATTAGAAGAAAACATTCTAAAATTTATTTGGAACCGCAAAAGCCCAACCTAAATAGTAAAAACAATCCTAAGCAAAAAGAGCAAAGTTTGAGGTATCACACTACCCAACTTCAAACCATACTACAAGGCTACAGTAACTAAAACAGCATGGTACTGGTACAAAAAGAAACATAGATCAATGGAACAGGTAAGAGAACCCAGAAATAGAGGCATATATCATGTGATCCTCAACAAAGCTGACAAACAAGCAATGAAATAAGAACTTCATTCAATAAGTGGTGCTGGCATAACTGGCTAGCCATATGCAGAACATTGAAACTGGACCCCTGTCCTTCACGATATACAAAAATCAACTCAAGATGGATTAAAGACTTAAATATAAAACCTAAAACTATTAAATCCCTAGAAGAAAACCCAGGAAATGCCATTCTGGACTTAAGCACTGGAAAAGACTTAATGATGAAGACCCCAAAGCAACTGTAACAAAAACAAAAATTGACAAGTGGGACTTAATTAAACTAAATAACTTCTGCACAGGGAAAGAAGCTATTAACAGAGTAAACAGACTACAGAGAGAAACGTTTATAGGAGAAAATGTTTACAAATTGTATCTGACAAAGATCTAATCCAGAATCTCTTATAAAGAACTCAGATCAACAATGAAAAAAAAAAAAACCCATTAAAAGCTGGGCAAAGCACATGAATAGATGTTTTTCAAAAGAAGACATACATGTGGCAATAAGCATGTAAAAAATGATTAATATTGCTAATCATTAAGGAAATGCACTCAAAGTCACAATGAGATACCATCTCAGACCTGTCTGAATGGGTATTATCAGAATGGGCATTATTAAAAAATCAAAACATAGATGCTAATGAGGCTTCAGAGAAAAGAAAATGCTTATACACTGCTGGTGGGAATGTGAATTAATTCAGCCATTGTGGAAAGCAGTGCAGCGATTTCTCGAAGACCTAAAAGCACGCAGCATTCAACCCAGCGTACTGTTACTGGGTGTATACCTAAAGGAATATAATCATTCTGCCATAAAGACAAACACGTGCATGTTCATTGCAGCACTATTCACAATAGCAAAGATGTGGAATCAACGTAAATGCCCATCGACAGTTGACCCATCAATAGTAGATAAAGAAAATGTGGTACATATACACCATGGAATACTATGCAGCCATAAAAAAGAACAAGATTGTGTCCTTTACAGCAGTATGGATGGAGCTGAGGCTCTTATCCTAAGTGAATTAATGCAGGAACAGAAAACAAAATACCCCATGTTCTCACTTATAAGTGGGAGCTAAACATTGATTACACATGAACTCAAGGGAACAGTAGACACTGGGGCTTACGGGTGGAGGTTGGGAAGAGCATGAAGATTGAATAATTACCTGTTGAGTATTATAATTATGCTGATTACCTGGTGACAAAATTAACTATACAGCAAACTCCTGCAACATGCAGTTGACCCATGTACACATACTCCTTGAACCTAAAATAAAACATGAAAAAAAAATAAATTTCACACCTTGTAAAACATCAAGGAATTTGTATTGCACAGAAACCTTACAAATGTATGTAGCAAAACATTTAGTGTGCCTTCAAGTCTTAATATTCATCAGATCATCTGTAATGCAGAGAAACCTACCTTACAGTTGTAATGGATGTGGGCCTGGGCACAGTGGCTCACACCTGTAATCCCAGCACATTGGGAGACCAAGGTAGGTGAAACCTGAGGTCAGGAGCTCAAGACCAGCCTGGCCAGCATGGCGAAAACCCGTCTCTACTAAAAATACAAAAATCAGCTGGGCGTGGTGGCCTGCACCTATAATCCCAGCTACTCAGGAGCTGAGGCAGGAGAATCGCTTGAACCTGGGAGGCAGAGGCTGCAGTGAGTAGAGATCAAGCCACTGTGCGCCAGTCTGGGCGACAGAATGAGACTGTCTCAAAAAAAAAAATGTGGCAAGGTCTTTACTCAGAATTCAAACCTTGCAAATCATCACAGACTCCATGCTGGAGAGCAACCTTACAAATGCAACATGCGTGGTAAGGTGTTTAATCACAATTCACACCTTCCACAGCATCCGATAATTCATTCACGAGAGTCCTTACAGAGTATGGCAAACTCTTTATTATGAGTTCTGATATTAATCAGCATCAGAGTGTTATACTAGAGGGAAATCATATAAATGTATGTGACACAGGCTTTATCCAGCCCTACCAAGTCACTGGACGTCAACACATACATCTTTGAGGAAACCATAGGCCGGACACGGTGGCTCAAGCCTGTAATCCCAGCACTTTGGGAGGCCAAGGTGGGCGGATCACTTGAGGTCAGGAGTTCAACACCAACCTGGCCAACATGGTGAAACCCCATCTCTATTAAAAACACAAAAATTAGCTGGGCATGGTGGAATGAGCCTGTAATTCTAGCTACTGGGGCAGCTAAGGCAGGAGAATAACTTGAACCCGGGAGGTGGAAGTTGCAGTGAGCCAAGATTGGGGCCATTGCATTCCAGCCTGGGAAACAGAGTGGGACTCTGTCTCGAAAAAGAAAAACAAGCAAACCATAAAGATAGATTGTGGATTGTGGATGCAAAGGGTATTCCCCAAGGACCGTTACTATCGAACATGAGAGCTTTGAGCATTTACAGAAGAAATAACTCAGTCTCTAGTACTTCTGTATTAATATATGACATAGCATGTTGCAGAAAAATTACAAGCTGAAAGATACCAAGCCTCCTGATGCAAGGACATGTGGAAATTGCGATTTTTATTCAGGTTATTAAAATATTTAATCCCTTGGGCGTTTTGGAAAGGCTACTTTATTCTTCATGACTTTCAGCCTAAACTTAAAACTCTCATTATGTGCTTTTCCTACAGGCCTTTCACTGTGGTCTCTGGGAAAGAATCACTAGGATGACAGGGCTGATTTTATTAGCTGAGGAGCATTTCTATCCAGTTTCCTGGAAGAAGGACATTACCTTTTCAGGTTAAATATTGTTTGATTTAGACAGCATGGAGGTGAGCAGAGAGTAACAAAACTGTGTATCAGTCATCATACTTACTGTGTGCAGCGAACCCTTTTCCTGACAGGCACAGTGCTATAAACCTGTACAGGAGGTTACACTACTGAATACTGTAGGCACTTGTAATAAAATGGTGTTTCTGTGTCTGAACACAGAAAAGTTACCATAAGAATACCATATCAGGCCAAGCGTGGTGGCTCATGCCTATAATCCCGTCATTTTTGGAGACTGAGGTGGGCACATCACCTGAGGTCGGGAGTTCAAGACCAGCGTGATCAACATGGAGAAACCCCGTCTCTGCTAAAAGTACAAAATTAGCCAGGTGTGGTGGCGCATGCCTGTAATCCCAGCCACCTGGGAGCCTGAGGCAGGAGAATTGCTTGAACCCAGGACATGGAGGTTGTGGTGAGCCAAGATCGCCCCACATTAAATGCCATATAAAAGATAGAAACAAAGTGCACCTGTTTAGGGCACTTACCATGAGTGGAGCTTCCAGAACTGGAAGTTACTCTGGGTGAGACAGTGAGGAGTGGTGAGTGAATGTAGAGGCGTATTACTCCACACTACTGTAGGCTTTAAAAACACTGTACGCAGGGCCGGGCGCGGTGGCTCAAGTCTGTAAATACCGGCACTTTGGGAGGCCGAGACGGGCGGATCACGAGGTCGGGAGATCGAGACCATCCTGGCTAACCCGGTGAAACCCTGTCTCTACTAAAAAAATACAAAAAACTAGCCGGGCAAGGTGGCGGGCGCCTGT
>NW_012115710.1:1765466-1768250 GCF_000951035.1 Colobus angolensis palliatus | reverse complement strand
AAAAAAAAAAAAAAAAAAATTGAAGAAAAGACAAACACTAAAAGTGGCATCTAGATTTTTTGAGACGGGGTCTTGCTCCATGGCCCAAACTGGAGTACGGTGGCATAAATACAATTCACTGTTGCTTCAACCTCCCAGACTCCCAAGTAGCAGGGACCACAGCCTTGCACCACCATACATGGCTAATATTTATTTAGTAGAGGCAGAGTGTTACTATGTTGCCAGGCTGGTTTAGAACTCCTGGGCTCAAGGGAGCCTCTGACCTTGGTCTCCCAAAATGCTGGGATTGCAGGCATGAGCCACCACTCAACAGAGAACTATCACAAGATACATCTGAACTTGCAAACTGCCAATTTCCAGATTTTTTTCATCTGGAACTCATCATAGTGCTAACTTTTCTACAAACAGATACTGACTAAGACTAAGAGGGATAATAGTTTCACTATACTCAGCAGACCACAGTTATTTTCTGTGGATAGTACTGAATCCATAAAGCATATAACATGCCCACGTTTCAGAAAAAAAATAAGTTATTGTAGCTGTTGCCTCTCACACATTCAGTTTTTTGATATAATTGTCACATAGTTATATTCATTCATCATGACACGAAAAGAGGCCTTATATTGACACCTCTGTTATCCTGAAAATCGTGTTTGTAATTTTTGTAGGCTGGATAAACTTCACAACTACAATTGCAGTGTGATTTAAGTATCAGATAATAGTATACAATAAAACATCAACCATCACCACAAATGTGGATAACATTAAATTACTGTCAGAGGCATCAGGGATTTATATAGACGGGAGGACCAAATGCTCCAGAAATTATTTCAACATTCACACTCTGTTGCCTATGCTGGAGTGCAGTGGTGCGATCTCAACTCACTGCAACCTCCACCTCCTAGGTTCAAGTGATTCTCCTGCCTCAGCCTTCTGAGTGGCTGGGACTATAGGCACGCGCCACCATGCCCAGCTAATTTTTGTATTTTTGATAGAGACGGGGTTTCACCATGTTTGCCAGGATAGTCTCTATCTCTTGACCTCGTGATCCACCTGCTGCGGCCTCCCAAAGTGCTAGAATTACAGGCGTGAGCCACCGCGCCCAGCTGGAATAGTTTTTATGAAGAATTTTCTGACATAAGCACTTCTCCAGATTCCTGAAGGCCTCCTTCCCTTCACAGATGCGTCTCTCAGAATAACATAGAAAATACCAGACTCCTTTCTGCTCCCAGGACGGTGGGCTCAGTGTGAAGGTTATAACAGCCAGTATATCTTAGAGAGGGAGACAGCCAGGCCCTGAGATAAAGGTTTGTGATTCTGCGACCTCACCTCCCCGAAGAACCACAGTTATTAGCTTACTTTTACCACACTGGCAGTGCATGCTAGGAAAGTCAAAAATATTTTTTTCTAATAATTTGTCTCAGTTCTCAGTTACCAGAAACAATTACAGTGTCTAGCGAGCCACTCCAAAGAGATTGGTGCAGTATTTAGAAGAGGCTTTTTTATTTCCATGGATCCTGGAAGCAGACAGGGGCTCACGTGGAGAGTGCAGGACATGCTGAGGTCTGAGCCATGAGGGACTCTCAGCAAAGTGTACATCTCACGGGACCTTCTGCTTCCTTGAGTTCTGCTCAAAAATCTGACTTTTTCCTGACTCTGAGAACCATATGCTTCCGGACCTCTTCTAGATTATGGGAAGGCAAATGGGATACCATGAAGAGACCAAGAAGGATCTATTAATGCACTAAGAGTAAAAGGAAGAATGTGATGTCAATAATTGATGGTTTGAAACATTACATGGCACTTTCTGATACATGTGAATGATTAGCTAAATAATTGGGAGAGAAGAGACCCAACTCCGATGCAGAAGAATTCCAAATAACTCTTGTAGACACTCCACCTCCAAGGAGGTGGAATACGCATAACTCCCGACTCCACAAATGCAGGCTGCCCAGGGCTGCTTCCTTTTAAACACTACAGTATGGCAGGGAGAGAATGAGAGGAATTTTATAGCTGAGAAACCTGACAGACACAGCCTCAGACAGGTGATCAAGGCCGACATCCACGGGCGATTAAGTAATGTTAATAGTACGCACCTTTGATAGGATGGGATAAAAATGGCACTTCTCATTGGTCTTTCTCCCCAATGTACCTAACCTTTGTCTAATCATGGGAAACATCAGACAAATCCCAATAGAGTGGCTGCCCCCAATAACACATCGACAGCCCTGCTACCTAACCAGTACTCCTCAAAGCTGACCAGATTATACAAAACAAGAAGAGTGTGAGAATCTGTTAGAGCCAAGGGGAGCCTAAAGACACATAATGGCTAAAAGTAATGTGGTGGCCTGGACAGGATCCAGGCAGAGAAAAGTGCAGGGGGCTGAAGGCCCACGGGACGTGACCAACTCAGAATTCCACTGGAGGCTTTATGATCAAACAGCAAAGTGTTTATCATTAATGCAGGATGTGGGCAAACTCAAACTTCCCTGCCACCAAAAGGTTTGCTGAGGGACATCACTCCCTGGCACCGGGCTCCTTGAAGTTATCTAATGAGAAATCTAGTGCCTATTTTTCAAAGGATGCAGTCTTGCAAGCCTGCTGTGAACCAAAGGGTTGACTGACAATTACCCAACAGTCATCCCCCCTTTCTCACTATCTCTTTTACCTAATAAATATGGAGGGCTGTGTAAAGCTCAGAGCTCTTGTCCACTAGAGGCAAACATACTCTCTTGTCTTTTATTCCTGCATTCGCCCCCTTTGTTCAGTCCCCCTAGGTCCATG
>NW_012115710.1:1762710-1764311 GCF_000951035.1 Colobus angolensis palliatus | reverse complement strand
CCTGGAGGAAGGAACGCTAGATGTAGAACTCTGGGAGCAAGTGGGGAGAAATCTTAAACAACCTCAGGCGCAAAGGCCTCAGGTCCCAGTAAAATCTTTAACGTTATGGGCTTTAATTAGATCAGCCTTGGCTCAGTGACACACAGAAGAGCCTAAAAAGAGGAGGGAGGAGAAAACGTCACTTGCCTTATCACCTCCTCTTCCCTCAGCCCCAGTACCATCGGGCCAAAATAACAAAGAGGAAACGGAAGTCTTACCTAAGCCTCCTCCTCCAATAGACAGGACAAAGGACAGAGGATACGCTACAGCTATCTGTCCCTGTGTTAAGTAGGCAGCATTAGAAGGAGAGCTCTTAACCTGCTCAGTAATGCAAAATCGGCAAGATAATCAGGTGTATGTTTATAAAAAGATAAGAAAAAACGCATTAGAAGCTGAAACTGCTCAGCCAAGCAGGCAGTAGGTGGAGGAGAAGGCTTAGCAGCAGAAAAGCTCCTGGCGACCAAGCCAACAAGGTCCGCCCAGGCTGGCAGCATCCCCCTGGAAAAGGAGGGAGGGACGGGCGCAGACACAGGCAAAGCCTAAGCAAGTACAACGTGGTCGCCTCCCAGGACCTGCACCGCTGCCCTCTGGCTCTGCGGCCATCCCATAGCAAAATTTCATATGTTATGTCCCAGGCTATATGATTCTCTGCTAAGATTTAAGTAAAATGTAAGAATGTGAAAAACCTCTTTTCTAATAATGACCACTGTTATTATCTCTCTTCTACTCCTGACCTAGCTTTCCAAATTCAATTTCAGTAAAGTTGTAACGTCTGAAGGGAGAGCGATCACAGAGGGCCTGTGAATTAGTTACAGAGTAATTAAAAGCTAGGCATGTAAAACCACACGTTACCCTTTAAAGGAGAACTTTAAACCTAATTAAATGGTATTTGTTAAATTGAAAGCTAAAAATGCTGTGCCCTTCTCAGAAAGTGAAGAAAAGTTGTGTGTAAGTGCAGTGAAAACTTACGCATGAATGACTGTCTTAACCCATTGATTACAGATAGTCTTTGATTTGTACTTACTAAGAGTCCTAAATTGAGTTCCCCAGCTAGGGAGTCACTGTTTTTAAGACGTTTGCCAGATTAAAATCCATAAACTTGATCACGTCCCATGGGCCTTCAGCTCCCTGCAAAAAAGAACATGAGTTAAAGTTAAGGAAATCAGAATAAATTATGAATAAGTTGATGGTAGTGTATCAACAATGGTTTATAAACTGTAAAACCCATACAAAACTAGTATAAGATGTTAATAACAGGGAAAACGGGTCAGGGTATATGGAACTTGTCTACTTTTTTTGAATTTTTAAGATATAAATCTATAAATGTTCTAAAATAAAGTTTATTAGTTTTTAAAGTAACTAATTTAGGTCGGGCTCGGTGGCTCATGCCTGTAATCCCAGCACTTTGGGAGGCCGAGGCAGGCAGATCACAAGGTCAGGAGTTCAAGACCAGCCTGGCCAACTTAGTGAAATCCAGTCTCTACTAAAAATACAAAACTTAGCTGGGCATGGTGGCACGTGCCTGTAGTCTCAGCTACCCGGGAGGCTGAGGCAGGAGAATC
>NW_012115710.1:1758281-1758640 GCF_000951035.1 Colobus angolensis palliatus | reverse complement strand
GCTTGGCGTTGACCCTCGGAAACTCTCTAGAGATGAGCACTCTAGAGATGACTCAGTGGACTGGGAAAGGCAGATCCACTTCAATTGGGGTGGGCACAATCTAATCAGCTGCCAGCACAGTCAGAATTAAAGCAGGCAGAAGAACGAGAAAAGAGAAGACGGGCTTAACCTCCCAGCCTACATCTTTCTCCCGTGCTGGAGACAGAGATGATGATGGAAACGGAGAAGATTTCTATTCTGTTCCGTGGGTCGTCAGCATGAAATCGCACATGCTGCGCAGGCAGGGCTTTGCATTTCACATTTTAACTTGAATCGTCTTCACAGAGAATTCCAGGCCTTTTAAATTAAATTGTTAACAT
>NW_012115710.1:1755404-1757761 GCF_000951035.1 Colobus angolensis palliatus | reverse complement strand
ATCTGAGCGTCAACACAGACCTTGAAATTCCCGCACCGCTCCCTCCACCCCGTGTAAATTCAGGCGTCTCCGTGAGAGTCCGGCGGTCGCTTCCCTGTGTGTTAAAATTGCTCGGCGACGGGTCCTGTCCCCGGTCGTTCTGCCTTGGGCCAGGTAAACACGGTTTTTCGAGACTCCTTTCTGCTTAAAACTCTTTACTCATCTTTCTGCCCCGCGCTTTTAAAAATCCTCACCGCAAGGTGGATTCCCGCCCGGGGAGCCTCCCAACCTGGCCGCAGCCCCAGTCCCGGCGGGGGAAGGCCGCGTCCTGTGCCGGGTCCTGGGATCCTTGACACCACACGCCTCCAATAATTCAGTCCCCATCCTTTTCTTCCTTGATCCGGGTCTTCCTACTCCCCAGGCCTCGCCTTCCCAGCCATCGCTACTCCTGACCGTGTGGGGACGTGACTTCTGACTCAAGACATCCAGGATTCTTCTGTCCCAAATTGCATCCCACTAAAAATGTGCTCTTGACGGAGGTGGGCACCTTATTGTACTCTCCTCCCTATGAATATGTGGAGAAAGATGGCGAAAGAGTGGTAGGAAATAGAAAAATTTTGAAAAAGAAGCATGAGGGAGATCCATAAGCAGACGGCAGAGAGTAGCTGAGAGATTTACAGAGACAGTGAATGAAGCCGAGAACGTAGCAGGGGGAGAAAAGTAACTGGAGAAATGTAGAGAAAAGCTCGATGTCCAGAGAGATGAAGGACAGAAAGGTAGAGAGAGGGGCAGAAAGGGGGAGCCTCCTCACGCAGAGAGTTTGGGAGAGGAGGAGGGATTTGGAGCCGGGGCAGACAGAACAGCGTGGTGCTGGGACAGCAAGAGGGGGCAGCCGATGACAAGGAGAGCAGAGGGAGAACCACAGCATGGGGAGGCCTGGGATCCGGGGGCGCCAGAGAGTGGGGACAAGTGAGTGTAGCAGGGAAGAGGAAATTTAACAGGGAGAACAGAGAGGAAGCAGAGATAGGGAGGGCAAGAAACAGGCAGAATGGAAATTGGGGACAATCAAAAATTGAACACAAAGAGGAACAAGGGGTAAAACAAATTGCCAGGATGGAGCAGAACAACTGGAAGAGAAGGAATAGAAGGAAGAGGGTGAGAAACAACAGGAGAAGAGAGGGGCAGAAAAGTAAGCCAATTCCTACGGGAAAAATGAAGTGAAAAAAAAGCGGTAGAAAGAAGGTGAGAATGAGAGAGATGTACAGAATGAGGGAAGGAAACATACGCTAATGACCAAAGAGGGGCACCCTGAGTGCAGATGAGCGATGAGTTGATTGAATATTATGATTAAGTTGTGATATACTGATTCCTCTAATTGTAATCTAATAAGTATAAAATTTATTTCAAAAGTACAGATGAAGATGAGACCTGCAAAGTTCCTGCCTATAAGGCAAGTGCATTTTATAATCCTTGGCATCACAGGTTAGCTTGCATTCACAATCCCTATTCAGCCAGAGGGCAGTGACTTGCCTCATTCAGGTGTGGGTGAGTGGATAAGATAGAAACAAAAACCATAGCGTTTTCCCTGCGCTTACAATCGACACAATAGTGAACACCCAACACAGAATGCCACATCTCTGGTCACCAAAATGTGTGGGGATTACTTCCCACCAGCAAGCAATCAGACACCACCTGGGTGTTCCGTAATTTAACTCAATTTCGCACTACCACTATCTATGTGGAGTTAGCATCAGATTCTGTAGGTTGAGAGCGCACTTCCACAGGGATACTCCCACTTCAGGTGCCACTTGCAAGTCCTGAATTGGGACCTCAACCTGTGACTAGCCACCTACAAACTGGGGGTTCCCATGACCCTTTCCTCATATTTTGTGAATTTGCTAGAGTGGTTCACAGAACTCGGGGAAACTTTTTGCTTAGTTTCACCCGTTTGTTACAAACAGTATCACAAAGGATACAGATGAACAGCCAGATGGAAGAGCCTTCCTAGCAAACTAATCAAAATGAGGGGCTTTTGGACCAGGCGCAGTGGCTCTCACTTGTAATCCCAGCACTTTGGGAAGCCAAGGCGGGCAGATCACTTAAGGTCAGGAGTTCAAGACGAGCCTGGCCAACATGGTAAAACCCCGTCTCTACTAAAAATACAAAAATTAGCTACGCATGGTGGCGTGTGCCTGTAATCCCAGCTACTTGACTGAGGCACAAGAATCTCTTGATCCCAAGAGGTGGAGGTTGCTGTGAGCCAAGATCGCACCACTGCACTCCAGCCTATGTAAGAGGGAGACTGTATCTCAAAAAAAAAAAAAAGGAGGGGCTCTTAGTAAGCATGCTTTTTTTGTTTGTTTGTTTGTTTTGTTTTG
>NW_012115710.1:1749408-1754239 GCF_000951035.1 Colobus angolensis palliatus | reverse complement strand
AGGCAGTCACAGCTCACTGTAACCTCGAACTCCTAGGCTCAAGTGATCCTCCTGCCTCAGTCTCCCAAGTAGGTAGGACTATAGGCATGTACCACTATGTCTAGCTAATATTTTTATTTATTTACTTATTTATTTGTTTTTGAGACAGAGTCTTGCTCTGTCTCCCAGGCTGGAGTGCAGTGGCATAATCATAGCTCACTGCAACCTCGACCTCCTGGGCTCAAACAATTCTCCCACCTCAGCTTCCTGAATAGCTGGAATACAGGCGCATGCCAGTATGCCGCTAATATTTTGTTTTTTTGGTAGAGTTGGGGTATTGCTATGTTGCCTAGGCTGGTCTCAATTTCCTGGGCTCAAGCGATTCTCCTATCTCAGCCACCCGGGTAGCCGGGACTACAGGTTCGTGCCACTGTGCCATGCTAATATTTTGATTTTTTGTAGAGTTAGGGTCTTGCTATGTTGTCCAGACTGGTCTTAAACTCCTGAGCTCAAGTGATTTTCCCACCTCAGCCTCCCAAAGTGTACCCAGACGGAGGCATCATTCATTAAAACCCACTCCTACATACAATAAAGGCTTTGTTTTCCTTCTATCTTTAAAACAAAAAATATTATATTAACTGCATTTCTTTGTCTAGGAAGTAAGTACCCCTCTTCTGTGCTCCCAGAGCTCTGGAATTACAGGGATGAGCCCCTGCACCAGGCTTAATACAGTTTTTAAATTTTTGTCCTCGTCTTTCTTTCCCTGTCAGCAACAATTTGCACAGCCGATCACTTCCTCTTCTTTTTTCTTGGCTTTGAAGAGATTCTTCATAATTTAAAAAATCTGTTTAACTTTTTTTTTTTTTTGGAGACGGAGTCTTACTCTGTCACCCAGGCTGGAGTGTAGTGGCACAATCTCAGCTCATTGCAACCTCCGCCTCCCGGGTTTAAGCATTTCTCCCGCCTCAGCCTCCTGTGTAGTCCCGAGCTGGGACTACAGGCGCGTGCCACCACACCTGGCTAATTTTTGTATTTTTAGTAGAGACAGGGTTTCACTGTGTTGGCCAGGCTGGTCTTGAACTCCTGACCTCGTGATCTATCTGCCTCGGCCTCCCAAAGTGCTGGGATTACAGGCGTGAGCCACCACGCCTGGCCCCTGTTTAACATTTTGTCATCACCTTCATGTCTCCTGAACTGTCTTCTGTGAATATGGGAGTGTCCCACAATTTAGTCCTTAAACCTGTTCTCTTTGCCCACACCCTCTACCTTTCCTAATGATCTCATCTTATGGTTTCAAAACACCACCTTCCTGTCTCAGTTTTCCCTCTCCACCCACCCCTCTCCCCTGAATTCCAGAATCCTGTATCCATTCGCATTCTGGACATCTCTGCTGGGGCATCCACAGGCATCTCCACCTTCATATGTCCAAAAGATACTCCCTGAACTCCCCAAACACCTTGCCCCAGCAGTCCTGCACATCTTGGGTGAGGGACACCCTGTACTTTCTGGGGATTAAGTAAACCTGTCAAATGTTTTTAAAAATAGGAGATATTTTCTTATTTGTGTTTTCATTTATAATACAAACAATAAATCACACATTTATTTACACTCCTGTAATCCCAGCTACTTGGGCTAAGGCAGGCAAATCGCTTGAACCCAGGGGGCAGAGGTTGCAGTAAGCCAAGATCACGCCCTGCACTCCAGCCTGTGCGACAGAGTGAGACCCTGTCTCGCAAACACACACACAAAATTAGCCGGGCGTGGTGGCGGCCGCCTGTAGTCCCAGCTACTCTGGGAGGCTGAGGCAGGAGAATTGCTTGAACCTGGGAGGCAGAGGTTGCAGCGAGCTGATACCATGCCATTGCACTTCAGCCTGGGTGACAGAGTGAGATTTTTGTCTCAAAAAAAAAAAATGTATTTGCTCAGTTAGGATGGAAACAGGCCTATATGGAAGAGTACAGTTAATGTCTGAGTAGTACATGGATAGAAGCAGTTTCTTGGGAGAAATGGCATCCAGCCCAGTGGAGACCCGCAAGAACAGGTCATGTCCATACATGCCCGCTAGAGGGCAGTGCTGGTGTTGGTCAAGGCTTCTGAGGTCACCTTGAAGGCTAACGGTGTGATCACTGGAGAACAGCTGACATGCAGCCACCTCTCAGTATAGCCTACAGGTCTTCAGAGAGGCCCCTGACAGCAGAGTGTGCCACACAGCCTCGGTCCTCACAGTGACTGTCAACCTCCTGAATTTCCGTGTATTTTGAATTCCAGTAGTCGAGGTCAGAATCTCATATATGGGGTCTGAGAAGGTGCCATATAACATTCTCCAGGGGAGGGGGGAGTCCAACCACATTCTCTGGGGTGGGAGGGAAGTTTACTCCATTTCTCATCTATGGGGGCTGCTAAGGGGTGATGCATCACTCATGAAGGAAGGAGGAACGCACTCCAAGTTCTTATCACAGCGCACACGTCATTCATGTAGCAAACTATATAAACGGAATTATTTGAAACCCACATAACAGTGGGCTCAGGTTTCTCCTCCTTCAGAGGCTTCATCTGGGCTGTCCCTCTGCCTGGAACTCTCTGGCCCCTCAGCTGCAGGTGACAAACACCCTTCCTTCCCCAGGCCTTTGTTCTGATAGTACCTTCTTAGGATTCTGTGACCCCCCCCCACCCTGTAGCCCCCGATTTAACACTCTAGCCTGACCCCACCCCAACTCTCCTCCATTTTGAAGTTCTGTGTTTATTTCTTTCCCTTTTCCTGCCACTGTCTGGATCCTGGTGACAGCAAGGGCCCAAGGGGAGCGAAGAGCCAGAAGCGGGGGACTGCGCTGGGCTCAACCCCTCTGGGTGGAGCTCAGCCCTAGCTTCACATTTGAGTGCTGAGGCATTTTGCAGAAACAGCTCTTGTGTGTCCTTACAGAGATTCTAATTTCTATACTCAGGTGGAGGGCAGGCCTAATATTTAAAGTTGATGCTACAGTAGTTGCTCCCTATCTGCTGGTTTGATTTCTTGATACTCGAGTTTAACTGTGGTCTGAAAATATTACACAGAAGGTTCCACAAATGAAGAATGCACAACTTTTAAATTTCTCACTATTCCGGGTAGTGTGCTGAAGTCTAGCACTGTCCCACTCTGTTTTGTTTCTGAGGACTCTCGCTCCATCGCCCAGGCTGGAGTGCAGTGGCACAATATCGGCTCACCGCAACCTCTGCCTCCCGGGTTCAAGCAATTCTCATGCCTCAGCCTCCCAAGTAGCTGGGATTACAGGCATGTACCACCATACCTCACTAATTTTTTGTATTTTTAGTAGAGATAGAGTTTCACCATGTTGCCCAGGCTGGTCTTGAACTCCTGAGCTCAGGCAATCCACCTACCTTGGCCTCCCAAAGTGCTAGGATTACAGGTGTGAGCCACTGTACCCAGCCAGTCCCACTCTCTTTCGCCTAGGACTTGAATCATCTCCTTTTCTGGTATATGTAGGCAGTACAATCATCCCTCAGTATCAGAGGGATTACTTCCATGACCCCTGAGGATACCAAAGTCAGGTCAGTCAAGTCCTTTATGTAAAGTTGCGCAGTACAGCCATACACTGCATAATGACATTTTCGTCAAGGATCAAATCTATGATGGTGGTTCCATAAGATTCCACTGTTATACTGGAGCTGAAAAATTCCTGTTGCCTAGCTACATCAGAGCAGTCATGACGTCATAGTGCAGTGCATTCCTTGTGTCTGTGGTGATGCTGAGGGAAACAAACCTGGATCTTTGCCAGGCAGCTTTAACCTGGCTGTGGGTGAGGATGACACTGTGATGCTCCTAGAGGTGGTTCATGAGGAATGGACGAATAAGTTGTTGGAACTGATACAAGAACCCATAGCTGAAGAAGAGGTGAGAGGATAGGAAAGTGAAGGAAAAGAAAAAAAAATCCAGGAAATTTCACAGTGAAGGGTTTAGCAGAAACTGGTACAGACCTCAACAAGCTTCTTTAAAAGTTTGAAAACATGAACTCCAACACCAAAAGGTGTTTATTTATTTATCTATCTATTTATGTATTTATTTATCTTATTTTTCCAGACAGGGTCTTGTTCTGTCACCCAGACTGGAGTGTAGTGTAATCTTGGCTCACTGCAATCTCTGCTTCCTGGGTTCAAGTGATTCTCCTGCCTCAGCCTCCTGAGTAGCTGGGATTATAGATGCCTGCCATTACGCCTGGCTAATGTTTGTATTTTTTTTTTGAGATGGAGTCTCACTGTGTTATCCAGGCTCGGCTCACTGCAACCTCAGCCTCCCAGGTTCAAGCGATTCTCCTGCCTCAGGTTCCTGAGTAGCTGGAATTACAGGTGCCTGCCATTATGCCCGGCTAATTTTTTTTTTTTTTTCTTTTTTTTGAGATGGAGTCTTACTCTGTTACCCAGGCTCGGCTCACTGCAACCTCAGCCTCCCGGGTTCAAGCGGTTCTCCTGCCTCAGCCTCCTGAGTAGCTGGGATTATAGGTGGCTGCCATTACGCCTGGCTAATGTCTGTATTTTTTTTTTTTTTTTGAGATGGAGTCTCACTCTGGTACCTAGGCTCGGCTTACTGCAACCTCAGCTTCCCAGGTTCAAGCAATTCTCCCGCCTCAGCCTCCTGAGTAGCTGGGATTACAGGCGTATGCCACCATGCCCAGCTAATTTTTGTATTTTTAGTAGGGATGAGGTTTCACCATGTTGGTCAGGCTGGTGTCAAACTCTTGACCTCGTGATCTGCCCGCCTCGGCCTCCCAAAGTGCTGGGATTAGAGGCGTGAGCCACAGCACCCGGCCTAATGGTTGTATGTTTAGTAGAGATGGGCATTCACCATTTTGGCCAGGCT
>NW_012115710.1:1742812-1744904 GCF_000951035.1 Colobus angolensis palliatus | reverse complement strand
GCCACTGCACTCCAGCCTGGGGGACAGAGCGAGACTCCGTCTCAAAAAAAAAAAAAAAAAAGTCAAAAAGTTAAATTTAGAAGTTTATGATGTCAAAAAGTTACAGTAAGCTGAGGTTAATTTGTTATTGAGAAAAAAATATTTTTTATGTTAGTGTAGTCTAAATACACAGTAAGTATGTATGTACATGTTTATTTTTGGGACAGCCTCTCACACTGTCGCCCAGGCTGGAATGCAGTGGTGCGATTATGGCTCACTGCAGCCTCAACGTCTTAAGTTCAGGTGATCGTCCGACCACAGCCTCCTGGGAAGCTGGGACTACAGCTGTGTTCCACTGTGCCTCAACTTACTTTTTGTATTCTTTTTTTGTAGACACAGGAGTCTCGCCATGTTGCCCAAACTGGTCTCAAACTTCTGGGCTCAAGCAGTCCACCTGCCTCGTTCTCCAAATGTGCTGAGATTACAGGCATGAGCCACCACGCCTGGCTGAGTATTCAGTATTGATAAAATCTACAGTGGTACACAGTTATATCGTAGGCCATCACATTCGGTCACCACACACTCACCGACTCATCCAGAGCAATCTCTAGTCCTGCAAGCGCCATTCATGGTAAGTGCCCTAGACAGATGTACCATTTTTTAAACATTTGTCTCATATTAGTACTGTACCTTTTCTCTATTGAGACATGTTTTTATTTCCAAGTACATACCACTGTGTCACAGTTGCCTGTAGTATTCAGTACATAACATGATGTGCAGGTTTTTAGCGATAGGCTATACCATATACCCTAGATGTGTAGTAGACTATACCATCTTGGTTTATGTCGTGCAGTAATGACATAATAATGACATATGAAATGGTCTGAAAACACATTTCGCAGAACAGGCCCCGTTACTAAGCAGTGCATGACTGTGTTTGCATATAAATTACACACATCCTCCCATAGACTTTAAAAAAATCTCTTGATTACTTATAATGGATTAATGAAACTTATAATGGATTACTTATAATGGATTAATGAAATTTATAAATGCTATATAGTTGTTATACTCTGTTGTTTTCTTGTATTATTTTCATTGTTTGTTACTTTTTGGTTTCTTTCCCCTTTCTTTTGTAATTATTTCAGTCTGTCGTTGGTTGAATCCCTGGATTTGGACCCTAGAAATCCTGAGGGCCGAGTGTAGACTCTGTCTGCCCATTAGTCGGTGAATAGTCTTTTTGATCTGGTCCACTTTTGGGGCATCTCAGTCCTTTCGCTTAACCCTTATTTTACTTAGTAGTATTCGCCAAGCGTGTGAATATTGATGCTGGCAATTTGGATATGCCAGTGAGAAGCTGTTACATGCATAATTTAAGTGGAGTAAATAGAGGTCAGTACTGTTTGAGGTTCCAGGCATCCACTGGGCATCTTGGAACATATCCCCCATGGATAAGGAGATTCCACAGTGTTCTGTGTCTGGCGCTGAGCACCACGGCTCTGTGTCCTCCAGTTCTGAGGGATTACACGAGCCTGGGCTCCACAGAGAGGGGAGGGGGGCTGTGCTCTCCATGGAGTTTGGTCACAGCTGGGTCTGTTCCCTGAATGAGGCAGCTCAATCCAGCCCAGCTCCGTACTGCTGTGGTGTGCGTGTGGGCTTCTCCGGGAGGGGAGCGAGTCCTGAATAAAAGAGTGAAAACTTCACTCGTTCTTCTGGTAGGAGTTTCTTGTCCCTGCATCAACTCTGGTGCAGTGGACAGCAGAGGACATCTTTCCACAGGGCGAGGTCTAACCTGTGTGTGTGGTTGTGGCACAGGAAGGGGAATGTGTTGATTCTGAGCAGTAATCAGCCTATTTTTGACATTTAGGATTCACTTCTAAACAGTCATGCTATGCGATGAAGAAGCCCGGAAGAGGAAAGCAAAGGAGTCAGGGATGGCTCTTCCTCAGGTAAACTGATATTCTCGGCGGATTGTTCTATCTCTGTTTCTTTCTGAAATGTCTGAAGCGTCCTGCCTGACAGGTTTGCTCAGCCTCACCCGTGCCTTCCCTCAGTCCCTCTCATCTCGCTTAGATTCCATCTCTCATGACCCAGTGACATGAACTTGGGAAGA
>NW_012115710.1:1740414-1742482 GCF_000951035.1 Colobus angolensis palliatus | reverse complement strand
AGGAAGGGGAATGTGTTGATTCTGAGCAGTAATCAGCCTATTTTTGACATTTAGGATTCACTTCTAAACAGTCATGCTATGCGATGAAGAAGCCCAGAAGAGGAAAGCAAAGGAGTCAGGGATGGCTCTTCCTCAGGTAAACTGATATTCTCGGCGGATTGTTCTATCTCTGTTTCTTTCTGAAACGTCTGAAGCATCCTGCCTGACAGGTTTGCTCAGCCTCACCTGTGCCTTCCCTCAGTCCCTCTCATCTCGCTTAAATTCCATCTCTCATGACCCAGTGACATGAACTTGGGAAGAGGCGGCACTGGGCATGGGCCTGGGAAGGGCTCACACCAGACATGGATGGAGACGGGGTGAGGGTCCCGTGGTGTCAGTGCTGTTGGGCAGCAGGGATTGTTCAGGGGCCACATCTGGATGCACCGTCAGCTCTCTGTGGACCAGGATGAGAGCAGCTGCCAATGGAAGTCACGTATTCATGTGCACAAGTACCTGGTAAATTCTGGAAAAGGAGTTCAGGAAGGAGAAATATTTTCTGTCTGATTTTTACTACATTTGAAGCTAAACACCTTTCCTACTTTCCTGTGTCTGGCTTGGTTCAGGGAGGACATTCTTTCTTCTTTCTCAGCACGGCCCTCCCATGGAGAGCGGTGTTCCTGCAGGGAGTCTTGTACAGCATCTGGGTTAGGTGAAAAAAAGCTGTAATTTTGCACAGAGGTTGAAGCAGAATTTTTTTGTCATTAAAGAGGTGGAAATTATATTCATTCTTGTTCCAGCAATTATCGTTATATTTTTTATGTTAAACATCAAATTATGTATATATTTGTTTTATAGAAGACACCAAACGTGCAGCTTAGGCCATCAAATACCAAGTCTCCCCTGCCCTGCCCTGTGCGGTTTCCCACCCTCCCTGCATCTCACTGGCGACCCACTGCTGTCAGCTCCGTGTCAAGAGCGAGAGCAAGTCCTGTAGAAATTTATTTTTACAACATTGGCCGGGCACAGTGGCTCACGCCTGTAATCCCAGCACTTTGGGACGCCGAGGCGGGCAGATCACCTGAGGTCAGGAGTTTGAGACCAGCCTGGCTAACACAGTGAAACCTTGTCTCTACTGAAAATACAAAATTAGCCTGGCGTGGTGGTGCACACCTGTAATCCCAGTTACTCGGGAGGCTTAGGCAGGAGAATCCCTTGAACCCAGGAGACGGAGGTTTCAGTGAGTCGAGATTGCACCATTGCACTCCAGTCTGAGCGACAGAGCAAGACTCTGTCTCATAAGAAAAAGAAAAAGAAAATAAATCAGTCACCTCTCTTGTTTTTTGTGCTTGGTGTGGTTCAGGGACCACGCGCACCAGTCAGCCCAGGAGGAGTCTCTGGAGGTCCTGAGCTTTGTCTGCGATGTGTCCTCTCTGGACTTTGCTTGTCACCTCCTCACTGAAGAGGGTGACCAGGTTCTGCTCAGGAGCTCCCCTTTCTGCACCTGCTTTGCAGCCTGTGTGAGGCCATAGGAAGCTGGGGTCCGCACTGCCACCTAGTGTCTGCCTGCGTTACTGCAGGCTCTGATTTATGCTGGTGCCTTTGTTCTCAGTGGCTTCCTGATCTGGGGCCCTGTTACTTCAGGGCTTCTGTTCAACCAAGACAGAACGTTGTCCCTCAGGAGAAGTCTGGAGTTTGTGGTTTCCTCTGGATGATGGCACATGATGCCTGAGCAGGGGCTCAGGCTAATGTGTTCATGCATTTTCCCACTGGGCTCCCAGCAGGTTGACTTGGTGCTTCTTTGGGGTGCAGGAACTTGCTAAGGGCCTTCTGGATTTCTCACAAAGCCAATCGGTCTGTGTATTGTTTAATTTTTGTCTCCATGGGGACAGAAAGGTCTGTGGCTTCGTATTCCTCTATCTTGCTGACATTACTCTTTTAGTAGAGTTGCGGATTTCGTACAGAGGTCTGGAATGTCTTTTAGTTAGGGGCCATGTATGTTTGCTAAGGGAGAGGTAGGATATTTCTTGTGTGTTGTCATTTATAATTAGTGCTGCTAAAGAAGGAAACCTGTTTTTTTTTTTTTTTTTTG
>NW_012115710.1:1727453-1739197 GCF_000951035.1 Colobus angolensis palliatus | reverse complement strand
GGGTTTCACCATGTTGGCCAGGCTCATCTCAAACTCCTAACCTCAGGTGATCCATCTGCTTCGGCCTTCCAGAGTGCTGGAATTACAGGCGTGAGCCACTGCGCCCGTCCTATTTGTTAAATTAGTGTATAATATTCTTAAATTTTGTGTCATGTATCACTGTTTTATTAATGAAATAAATCAATAAACTCCGTTGGCTTTTGCTAATACCTACATATGTAAATTTTAATGGACAAAAGTGTATTTGTAGGGCAGGGTTAGTGGTGTATGCCTATAATCCCACCTTCTTGGGAGGCTGGGGAAGGATTAAACTCTTCCCTTGAATCCAGGAGTTTGAGATCTTTCTGGGCAACCTAGTAAAACCCCATCTGAATTTTTAAAAATACTATATAGTTTTGAATGTGGGTATTTACTAGAGATTGGAGTTGAAGTTTCTATGTTTTTAAATGATCTGCCATTTTCAATAGCTTAACATTCAAAAATGTTTATAAACTAAATTGAGTACAATTTATACATTTTTAATGTTGCAAACAATGTGGTCCTCATTTTAGGGACCCTTGACGTTCATGGACGTGGCCATCGAATTCTCTCAGGAGGAGTGGAAATGCCTGGACCCTGGACAGAGGGCTTTGTACAGAGACGTGATGTTGGAGAACTACAGGAACCTGGTCTCTCTGGGTGAGGATAACTTCCCTCCAGAAGCCGGGATCTGCTCTAATCTATCTTTGCATTTTCTCTTGGTTGCCTCTTGGGAGCCCCTAAATTGCTTAACTGAGGTAGAAACCTTGTTGACTCAAATGAAAAGCTCCATTATGCTGTCTGGATTTGAAATGTGTCCTGTCTTCAGATGTTCTGCCCCCTTCATGATACGTCATTGGGTGGCACCAGATAACCAGTTCTTTGTTTTCTCCCCTGTGCTTATAAGTCAGTAGTTCTTGGAAGAGATCTCGATGTCTACATATTACAGTATTCCCTAAGCATTCAGAAGGAGCCAGTCTGTGGGTGAACTTGTGAAATATTATGCTTGATCCATTTGCGATATCCCCTCTCTTACCTAAACATAGGGCTTGGATTTTGGAGATGCCCCAGCACATCTTGTTTCTTCCTTTTTATTAACAGGAATCTGTCTTCCTGACCTAAGTATTATTTCCATGTTGAAGCAAAGGAGAGAGCCCTTGACTCTGCAGAGTGAAGTTAAAATAGTAAAAAATCCAGATGGAAGGGAATGTGTCAGAAGCGTGAGCACAGGTAAGAGCTCTGATGGGCAGTGTGGAAGCCATAGTTTTAATTTTTTTTTATTTTTGAGCCAGGGTGTTCCACTATCACCAGGCGGTAGTGCAGTGGCGTCATGGCTGTACTGCAGCCTCAAACTCCTGGACTCAAGCAAGCCTCCTGCCTTGGCCTCCCAAAGTTGTAGATTACAGATTACAGCTACTGCACCTTGCAAAGCCATACTATTTTTTTTGAGCCGTTGTCTCGCTCTGTTGCCCAGGCTGGAGTGCAGTGGTGTGATCTCGGCTCACTGCAACTTCCGCCTCCCAGGTTCAAGCAATTCTCCTGCCTCAGCCTCCCCAGTAGCTGGGATTACAGGCATGTGTCACCACACCCAGCTAATTTTTGTACTTTTAGTAAGGACGTGGTTTCACCATGTTGGACAGGCTGTTCTCAAACTCCTGACCTCAAGTGATCTGCCTGCCTCAGCCTCCCAAAGTCCTGGGATTACAAACGTGAGCCACCGCTCCCAGCCCATACTAACTCTTAAAGAGTGTGTGGAAAACTCTCCCCAGGTGGGACGTTCTGTGAGAAAAGTTTAAATCCTAGGCATTCTGAATGGAAATATTCTTTGCTCTCTCTTGTCGTTCAGCTCTACACATGTGTAATAGTTTCATCTTTTCACCCGTGAGTAGTGTTCCAGCCTGGAGACAAAAGCAGAGTCTTTACCATGATGGACAGCACCCTGTCATGTGGCTTCTATGAACTTCTGTTCCGTGATTCTGAAGAACACAGAGAGAGCATTGTTGCCACGGGTCTCTTTCCCCTGTGGTCTTTCTTTCTGTGCTTGATTCCATCTGATGCTCAGTTTCTGTCCCTATAGGTCCAAGCTGAGGTCTTCAGAAACCTACCCCCTTTACCTATTCGTGGTCCACCCCATTTCCTATACTGGGAAGACGTAATCAGGAAATGGGAAAACACGAGCTACTCTTTTTTGCATCTGGGTCCTGGAAACTACAGGTGCCTCCAGCCCCCTCTGCCTGTTCAGGTCTGTTTGAGATGGGAAAAAGCTAGTGATTTTCCTATTCTCACATGCCACTCAGCACAGATCATTTCACTTCTGGTCACCAAGATGTGTGGGGATTTCTCCCCGTCAACAAATAATTTTTCACTGGATCTTTACTGGGTTTTCTATAATTCGTTTCTAACACTATCTACCTGGAGTTAGAATCAGATCCCACAGGCTAAGAGTCGCCCACCTCAGCCACCACTTGCTAGTAGTAGGTTGTCACCTCTCCGTCTGACCAACCAGCTGTAAGTTGGGTTCCCTCGACCCCCTTCTTGGGTTGATTACTTTGCTAGGGTGGCTCACAGAACTCAGTGAAACACTTCGTTAGGTTCATTGGTTCATGATGAAGTATGTTTCTAAGGATACAGATGGACAGCCAGATGAGGAGATTCACAGGGCAAGGCACATGGGAAGAGTCACCGGGTGTGCCACCCTCCAGGCACCTGCATGTCTTCAGCATTTGGAAGCTCATGACCCCATAGTTCAGGGATCTTTATGGAGGCTTCATCACATAGGCGTGACTGATATTAACTCAATCTCCAGCCCCTCTCCTAGAAGATAGCGGGTGAGGCTGACAGTTTCATGCTTCTGAGTATGGCCTGGTCTTTCTGGTGACCAGACCCATCCAGGAACCCACAAAAGTTGCCTCATTAGAGCGGATCACACTCACACCACCCAGGACATCCCAGGGTCTTTGGAGCTGTGTGTCAGGAACCGGGGAATAGACCAATGTATGCATTTCTTCTTCTTCCACAAGGCCCCTCAGCCATTCTTCAGTTGTGCTTCATCCACACTTTACTGGTGTGTGTCACGGGGGAGTAGCGGCTCTTCTGAGATGGTTACTCAGCTGAGTGGGAAAGACAGTCGACAGAAAGACCCCGTGCTGGATCCCTAGATCCTCGTGGGGAGCACGGCACAAAATAGCCGCCAGATGATGCCTCTGGTTTTAACACTACCGTCATTTGTTCAAACCACTGTGACTTTCATCTTGTACCTTTCCATGTATTATAAATCAACTTGGTTTTTGTATATTTAATCAGCAGTTCCATATTTCATAGAATACTCTTTGTGTTTATTATTTTGTTTTGTTTTGTTTTTTGAGACGGAGTCTCGCTCTGTCGCCCAGGCTGGAGTGCAGTGGCCGGATCTCAGCTCACTGCAAGCTCCGCCTCCCGGGTTTACGCCATTCTCCTGCCTCAGCCTCCGGAGTAGCTGGGACTACAGGCGCCCGCCACCTCGCCCGGCTAGTTTTTTGTATTTTTTAGTAGAGACGGGGTTTCACCGTGTTAGCCAGGATGGTCTCGATCTCCTGACCTCGTGATCTGCCCATCTCGGCCTCCCAAAGTGCTGGGATTACAGGCTTGAGCCACCGCGCCCGGCCTGTGTTTATTATTTTGTATCTGTGGGGCTGTAGTATCAGGGAATGGCCATTGGTTTATATATTTTTGAGTGTTTTTTTTTTTTTTTTTTTATGGCACAGGATATGCCTCAGCAGGAGATTCTCTAAAACCTATAGACACTCCAGAAATGTCTGAATGGGAGTTTAAATATTTGTTTTCCTTTGTTTGACCTGACTTAGTAGCTACTATTAAACAGCACTTTTGCCAATTAAATTTGTTACAGTGTATAATATGGACATTTTTCGTATCTTAAGAATATGCTCTTTTAAAGTTATTGCCATCTGAATCTCAGAAATACCATTGCACTGACTTGCCATAATTTGTTATTTAAGACTGAGGGGCAAAACTCAAACCGTATCTTCCTCTGTCTGGTCTTGCACCACACAACAGTAAACACAGGAAACTCATGTGACTGAATGTGAGTTTTCTTCCACCAATCAGCAGTCAGTTCTGCAGCGGATACTCACTGGGTTCCCTTGGATTCGATTCTGATGCTGTGTACCTGGAGAGCGCATCACATCCCACAGGTTGAGTGCTCAGTCTCCAATACTGCCCCCTTTCAGACACTGGTCATAAGTCCAGGCCTCTGCAACTTTCGACCAACCAGCTTCAAAAGTTGGGGTTCCCATTGCTCCCTCTTTGGGTTTGATGAATTTGCTAGAGTGGTTCACAGAACTCATGGTAATACATACTTAACATTTACAGGGTTTATTATACAGAGTATTTTAAAGGATTCACGCCCGGCGTGGTGGCTCACATCTGTAACCCAAGAATTTTTTGAGGCTGAGGTGGGCGGATTGCTTGATCCCAGGAGTTTGAGACCAGCAACATAAGGAGACCTTATTTCTACAAAAAATTAAAAAATTAGCCAGGCATAGTAGTGCATACCTTTTAGTCCCAGCTAGGCAGGAGGATGCTTGAGCCCAGGAGTTTAAGGCTGCAGTGAGCTGTGATCATGCCACTGCACTGCAGCCTGGGTGACACAGAGCAAGACCTTATTCTAAGTAGATAGAGAAGGATAAATTAACAGATGGAAAGATCACAGGGTCAGGTCTGGGAGGGTCCCCAGCACAAGAGCTTTATGCATATATTATACTATTACTAATGTCTATACAACTGCTCTTAAATGTCTTATTTGCTGTAAGAGACTCATCCCTCCTTTTTCTGAGAAGCTTTCAGTTTCTGTTCTATTTCTCTGCCCTTAATCTTTCTCAAAGTCACCCATAATCCTCCCGAGTCCTGCAGATTCCCCACTGCTTCAATGTATCACGTCACCCCTTGTGTTTTCAGCTCTCACAATGTGACATACAAAGTATGCTGATACTTCTTCCAATGTCTGAGTTGGGTGAGGCAGATTCTAGTCCCTGTACCAGACTGTAAACATGCCAGAATCATGGGTTCGTGTTCTACTCTTTCTTCTTTTCTAGGGAGGAGCTGTATATTGGGAAGCAATGCAGAAAACAAGCCTATTAAAAATCAACTTGGATTTACCCTTGAGTCACATCTGTCTGAATTGCAGCTGTTTCAAGCTGGAAGGAAAATTTATAGAAGTAATCAAGTTGAAAAATTTACAAACCATCGTTCCTCAGTTTCACCACTTCAAAAAATTTCTTCTAGTTTCACGACACACATGTTTAATAAATATAGGAGTGATTTTATTGATTTCCCATTACTCCCACAAGAAGCGAAAGCATACATTAGAGGAAAATCTTATGAATGTAGTGAAGATGGTGAAGTTTTTAGAGTCCCTGCAAGCCTTACTAACCATCAAGTAATCCATACTGCAGAGAAACCTTACAAATGTACTGAATGTGGCAAGGTCTTCAGTCGCAATTCACATCTTGTAGAACATTGGAGGATTCATACTGGACAGAAGCCTTACAAATGTAGCGAATGTGACAAGGTGTTTAATCGCAATTCAAACCTTGCACGACATCAAAGAATCCATACTGGAGAGAAGCCTCACAAATGTAACGAATGTGGCAAAGCATTTAGAGAGTGTTCAGGGCTTACTACCCATCTGGTAATCCATACTGGAGAGAAACCTTACAAATGTAATGAGTGTGGCAAGAACTTCAGACACAAATTTTCTCTAACCAATCATCGGAGAAGTCACACGGCGGAAAAACCTTACAAATGTAATGAATGTGGCAAGGTCTTTAGTCTGCTTTCATACCTTGCACGGCATCAAATAATTCATAGTACAGAGAAGCCCTACAAATGTAATGAATGTGGAAGAGCGTTTCGCAAGCGTCCGGGTCTTATGGCCCATCTTCTAACCCATACCGGGGAGAAACCTTACAAATGTAATGAATGTGACAAAGTCTTTGGGCGCAAATTATACCTAACCAACCATCAAAGAATTCATACTGGAGAGAGACCTTACAGGTGTAATGCCTGTGGCAAGGTCTTCAATCAAAATCCACACCTTTCACGCCATCGGAAAATTCATGCTGGAGAGAATTCACTGCGTACCTTACAGATGCAATGAATGTGGCAAAGTCTTTAGTTACAGTTCACACCTAGCACAACGTTGGAGGACTCAGGAGAAAAACCTTACAAATATCATAAATGTGGCAAAGAATTTAGTTTGCCTTCAAGCCTCGTCACCCATCTCTTGATCCATGTTGAAAGGAAACCTTACAAATGTAAAGTTAATAACATACACACACACACACAAATAATCGATAAAGAGAGAAGAGTTATATCAGAATAGAGAATTTAATGAAAACTACCAGTATAGCATATCCTTAAGTAGGATTCACATTTAACTGCTGGCACTATAATTTGTAACTCTTTGGTTGATTTAGAATGTACATACTTCTCATGTTTTAAGTAACAAAGTTTAAAGTTTTTTTTTTTTCTTTTCTTTCCCTTTTCTTTTTTTTTCTTAGACCAAGTCTTGCTGTATCACCGAGGCTGGAGTGCAGTGGCACAATCTTGACTCACCGCAACCTCTGCCTCCCGGGTTCAAGCGATTCTCCCGCCTCAGCCTCCTCAGTAGCTGGGATTACAGGCATGTGCCACTACTGCCCAACTAATTTTTGTATTTTTAGTAGAGACGGGGTTTCCCCATCTCTTGGCCAGGCTGGTCTCAAACTCTTGACCTCAAGTGATCCACTGGCCTTGGCCTCCCAAAGTGCTGGGATTACAGGTGTGAGCCACAGCGCCTTGGCCTTGTTTAAATTTTTCTTAGTGGGAATGAATCACATCCTTTCTACCAACATTGTTTAATCTTACCTCAGGAGGATACTTTATAGTAGAGAATAATGTCCCATTAGGATTTTAAGGTTGAAGCAGCCAGAACAATGTGTGTGTGTGTGAGAGAGAGAGAGACAAAACAACATACACTTTTGGGTGCATATACTTAGGTAAGTATGATTTTGAGTAACTTGGTACTTGAGTTAGTCTCTGTGTACTTTGGCGAAGGATGCTTATGTGGGTAAAGTCAAAATCACTTTGTGAATAGCAGTGCAATGTCGGCCCTGTACACCCGCAAATGTGCATCACTGTTAATGAGTACGCCCTGTATTATGTTTCTATATGCCTCTTTCTTGTGTGCCAAATAAGACCTATGGCATGTACCTTCATTTTCATGCAGCAAAAATAAATAGTAATATGACAAATATTAGGAAATAGAAAGTGGGGCCGGGCGCGGTGGCTCACGTCTGTAATCCCAGCACTTTGAGAGGCTGAGGCAGGCGGATTACCTGAGATCGGGAGTTTGAGACTAGCCTGACCAACATGGAGAAACCCTGTCTCTACTAAAAATACAAAATTAGCCGGGTGTGGTGGCACATGCCTGTAATCCCAGCTACTTGGGAGACTGAGGCAGGAGAATCACTTGAACCTGGGAGGCGGAGGTTGCAGTGAGACGAGATCGTGCCATTGCACTCCAGCCTGGGAAACAAGAGTGAAACTCTGTCTCCAAAAAATAAATAAATAAATAAAATACAAATAAAAAAAGAAAGTATGGGTTGAAGGTAAAAATACTGTAACATGGTCGGGTGTGGTGGCTCACGCCTGTAATCTCACCACTTTGAGAGGCTGAGTTGGGCGGATCATGAGGTCAGCAGATCAAGACCATCCTGGCCAACATGGTGAAACCCCATCTCTACTAAAAATACAACAACAACAACAACAAAAATTAGCTGGGCATGGTGGTGTGCACCTGTAATCCTAGCTACTGAGGCAGGAGAATCGCTTGAACCTGGGAGGCAGAGGTTGCAGTGAACTGAGATTGCACCACTGCACTCCAGCCTGGCGACAGAGCAAGGCTCTGTCTCAAAAACAAACAATACTGTAACACAATTTCTTTTTGTACTTGTAGTGTTCAGTGACACCATTTGAAAACAATGTTCATCCATTTTCTTTTAAGTCGAAGCACACAGGAAATTTTGTTTTGGTACATTAACTAGAAACTTCATATAGTCACCGTCACAACTTTTTTGGTAATTTGAATTTTTGACTACTTTTCTGGAACTTGTTTGAAGTCCCCCTAAGGTTTGGCTTGGATCTTGAGAATGATGATCCCATACACTGATATGGTTTGAGAGTGTTTTATTATATAATGAGGCTTTGTGGGGGAAAGCAGGGTGTACTTTTCCAGCTGGTCCAAAAGTGGCTTCAAAGAACTGGGATAGGTGATGGGCTTGGGGTGTCATGATTGCTAAAGGGTAGGGCTGGGGTGGGGGTACCCCCTTGTGGTTTGAACTTCCAGTTGGTTCCAAAGGAGTGAGCACTGAGGCTTTATTATCAGTTGAGCAGATGGGCAGAATAGGAAGAGGGAGTGCAGAGGTGTAAAAGACGTTAGTGTTCCGACATCACAAAATGCAGTCAACTCTAGTACAACACTGAGTGCTTCCTCTGGAAACTCCTGCCATCTTGGTTAGGAAAGACCCCCAGTTTTCTTCATGGTAATATCTTACTATATTCCTTTTATGGATACAGATACAGATCTCATTGCACAATATGATTGTTGAAAATGCTTGTGAAGGCCGGGCGCGGTGGCTCAAGCCTGTAATCCCAGCACTTTGGGAGGCCGAGACAGGCGGATCACGAGGTCAGGAGATCGAGACCATCCTGGCTAACACGGTGAAACCCCGTCTCTACTAAAAAATAGAAAAAACTAGCCGGGCGAGGTGGTGGGCGCCTGTAGTCCCAGCTACTCGGGAGGCTGAGGCAGGAGAATGGCGTAAACCCAGGAGGCGGAGCTTGCAGTGAGCTGACATCTGGCCACTGCACTCCAGTCTGGGCGACAGAGCGAGACTCCGTCAAAAAAAAAAAAAAAAAAAAAATGCTTGTGAAATAGAGTTTAGTAAAATTGCCTAAGGTTTTTGTTTTTGTTTTTTTTTACAGTAGTTCAATGAAAATTATTGTGGGGAAGTGTTTATAATAAATATAACACCATATAATTTCATAATATCTACAATAAATATGACAATTTTGTAATGTATTACACAATAACAATTTTGTCATATTTATTATATGATAAATATAATTTTACTACAAGAGCATTTTTCCAAAAGCTATGGATATGTCATTTTCAGATTATGGTATTATGCAATATATTCCATGGTTCATTTTCAATTGTAATAAAATTATATTTTTTGTATACATATATATTTTCACATTTTTTTTCTACATTGCCTCCAAATTCTATGTTTAATACATTTCTTCTCTGTTTTGCTCTGCTGAAAACTTTAGGGGACAAATAAATGAGGGTGCTGTTTGGAGACAAAATTTTGTGACATGAGACTGGGTATGGTGGCATGCACCTGTAGTCCCAGCTACTGGGGAGGCTGAGGTGGGAGGATCACTTGATCCCAGGAGGTCGAGGCTGCAGTTAGTGAGCTGTGATTGTGCTACTGCACTTCAGCCTGGGCGACAGAGGGAGACCGTCTCAAAAAATAAAAGTTGTGACATGAGTATGTCCATAAGACAATGGCAGGTATACACTAGGATTAATATAAATATGAAAAAGAAACACTTGGCCAGGTGCAGTGGCTCACGCCTGTAATCCCAGCATTTTGGGAGGCCCAGGCAGGCGGATCAGGAGGTCAGGAGTTCAAGACCAGCCTGGCCAACATGGAAAAACCCCTTCTCTATTAAAAATACAAGACAGTAGCCCGGCGTGGTGGCGGGAGCCTGTAATCCCCGCTACTCAGGAGGCTGAGAGGCAGGATAATCGCTTGAACTCGGGGGGCGGAGGTTGCAGTGAGCCAAGATCGCGCCACTTCAGCCTGGGCAAAAGAGCGAAACTCTGTCTCAAAAAAAAAGGAAATTACACATTCCGCCCTGGAAGGGTTTTGCATTTCAAATTTTAATTTGCATCCCCTTCACAAACAATTCCAGAGCTTTAAAATTCTGAAAACTACCGTTTATTATTCATTTATATTTATTTATTTCCAATTTATTTATGTATGATTATGTATTCATTTATTTATTAGGCGCAAGGTTTCTCTCAGCCGCCCGTGCAGCTGCCCGACCTCGGCTCACTGTAGCCTCCACCACATGGGCTCCAAGAGAGCCTCCTGCCTCAGCATCCGGGTATCTAGGACGACATGCGAGCGCCCCTACGGCCGTTTTAAAATTAATTTTAATAGCAGGACTTTTCGTGGATCTAATCATCAACAGACTTTCCCTCTGCGGGGGCACCGTTTCAAGATACTGTCACCAAGGCAGGACTCGCCTCCAAAACGACAGGAGCTAGGAGCTAGGCGGAGGGAAGCCCAGGCCCCGCCCAATTCCACCCCGGCCTGGCCTCTCAGCTGCGCGCGCATTTTCCTGGAGACCCGGAAGCAGATTCCGTGGAATGACAGTCATGCTGCGGCGTGTGAGTTTCCCTTTGTTTAGATTAAATCTGGGATGCTGAGTTCTCTGCCCTTCGGTACCCGGTCACACAGACCTTGAAATCTCGGCACCGCTCCCTTCACCCCGAGTAAACTCAGACGTTCTAATGAGAGTCCCGCGGTCGCTTCCCTGAGTGTTAAAATTGCTCAGAGGCTGGTCCTGTCCCCGGTCTTTCACCAAAGGGCCATGTAGACAGCGCCTATGGCAGAGTTTTCCCGCTTCAGATCCTTCAGTGACCCCCTAGACACGCCCCGCGCGGCGTAAAGTTCTCACCGGAGAGATGGATCCAAGCCTTTCCGGTCCCCCAAGCCGGGCCCTCTTTTCACAGGCCTGCCCCGTTTTCTGTGCCTTAAATGAGAAGAAATCTGTCTGATGTTTACTGCTGATTGTGATGTTTCAGTCTCCCTTGGGCTTTTGCTAACACCTAAATATTTAGTGGACAAAATTTTGTTTAGGTTAGTGCAAAAGTAATGGCAAAACCGCGATCACTTTGCACCAACCTAATATGTATGGGCCAGGGCTGGAATTCCATCTTCTCTGGAGGCTCAGGCTGGAGAATTCCTTCAGCACAAGAGTTTGAGACCACTCTGGACAACATAGTGAGACCCCCTTCTCAATTTTTGAAACATATTTTTCAGTGTGGGTATTTAATAGAGATTGGAATTCAAGTTTCTGTGTTTTTACATGGTCTAACTTTTTGAAATAGTTTAATATACAATAATGTTTATAAACTGAATTGAGCAGTTTATACATTTTTATTGTTGCAAACATGCTGAAATGCAATTAGTAAAAATAACAGTGACAGCCAGGCACAGTGGTGCACACCTATCATTCTAGTTACTCGGAGAGGGTTATCATTTGAGGCTAGGAGTTCAAGGCTGTAGTGTGCAATGAATAAGCCACTGCACTGCAACCTGGACACCTTAAAAAACAAACAAAAAGACAAATATCTAAAAAAGAGGTCATTGAGAGACAACTCTTTCAGGTGTCATGTATGTTTACTAGAGTATATGTGTGTGAGTGTATATATGTATATGAATAAGTGTGTATGTGATATGTGTGCATGAGTGCACAGATGAGTAAGTCTATTGTTTTTATCAAAGGCACATCATCAGTTTATATACATCTTATATCTTTTAACAGTTGAAATTACATCTTATGGCCGGGCGTGGTGGCTCAAGCCTGCAGTCCCAGCACTTTGGGAGGCCGAG
>NW_012115710.1:1726221-1726739 GCF_000951035.1 Colobus angolensis palliatus | reverse complement strand
CTTTGTCACCGAGGCTGGAGTGCAGTGGCACCATCTCAGGTCACTGCAACCTCCGCCTCCCGAGTTCAAGCGATCCTCCTGCCTCAGCCTCCCGAGTACCTGGGATTACAGGTGCCACGCCCAGCTAACTTTTGTTATTTTTGGTAGAGACGGGGTTTCACCATATTGGCTAGGATGGTCTTCAACTCCTGGCTTCAAGTGATCCACCTGCCTTGGCCTCCCAAAGTGCTGGGATTACAGGAGTGAGCCACTGTGCCTGGCCTAATTCTTAAAGTTTGATTCTAATGCCCAGACACCTGGGATCTGTGCTTACGCTGCCATTTTTAGCCTTCACACCTGGGGCAAGTTTCTTAGCATGTCTGTGAAAGAGTTGTCTCTTCAGTAGGATGGGAACAGATTGTTCTTTCATGGGCTTTTGTTGTAATAGCAGTTAGTACATGTAAAACATTTAGAATATGCCAGGTGAGGTGGCTCACGCCTGTAATCCCAGCACTTTGGGAGGCCAAGGCAGGTGGATC
>NW_012115710.1:1716445-1725731 GCF_000951035.1 Colobus angolensis palliatus | reverse complement strand
CTTGAACCTGGGAGGCAGATGTTGCAGTGAGCCAAGATTGTGCCACTGCACTCCAGCCTGGGCAACAAAGTGAGACTCTGTTTGAAAAATATATATATATAGTATCTGACACTTCTATAGAAATAACTGTGGGTTAATTTTTGTTTTTCTTGTATTGTCCACTAAATTAGAAATCTATACTAATTTAAAGAATATCATAACTTCTAATAGAGAAGTATAATAAAACACAATTAGAAACACATAACTAGCTAAAAAATACCTTAATGTGGATTTGTCAAAACATTCACTTCAATCAAGTCAGTCCTTACAACTGTCTTCTCATTTTGTGATGATACCCTGTTGGTGAAATGTGTTTTTCATTTTAGGGACACCTGACATTCAGGGATGTGGCCATAGAATTCTCTCAGGAGGAGTGGAAATGCCTGAACCTTGCTCAGAGGACTTTATACAGGGAAGTGATGTTGGAGAACTACAGGAACCTGGTCTTCCTGGGTGAGGATAATGTCCCTCCAGAAGTCAGGATCTGCCCTGGTATATTTTTGCATTTTGTTGTGTGCCTCTTAGCATCTTAGGAGTCAATGTACTGCTTGACTGAGATTAAAACCCTGTTGACTCAGAAATGAAAACCTCCATAATGCTTTATAATGCTGTATTTTTCAGAAACAATAAGCTCCATGATGCTTTCTGGACTTAACTTCTTTCTTCAAACATTCTGCCCCCTTCATGATTCATCATTGAGTGGTACCAGGGCTTAAGTAGGCATCAAACCTTCTGACAGACTCAAGATACCCAGTTGTCTGTCATCCACCCCTGTGCTTATGATTCATTAGTTCTTGCAAGAGAGCTCGATGTCTGCATGTTACAATGTTCCGTCAGCATTCAGAAGGAGGCAGTGGATGAATTTATGTGAAATACTGTTCTTTTTGTTGTATGTTTGTTTGTTTGAGACAGAGTCTCGCTGGGTTGCCAGGCTGGAGTGGAGTGGCAGGATCTTGGCTCACTGCAACCTCCGCCTCCCGGGTTCAAGTGATTCTCCTGCCTCCATCTCCCGAGTAGCTAGGACTACAGGTGCACATCACCGCACCTGGCTAATTTTTGTATTTTTAGTAGAGGCAGGGTTTCACCATATTGGTCCGGCTAGTCTTGAACTCCTGACCTCATGATCTGCCTGCCTTGGCCTCCCAAAGTGCTGGGGTTACAGGCATGAGCCACCACGCCCGGCAAAATACTATTCTTGATCCGTTTATAGTATCATCTCTCCTACCTAGACATGGGGCTTGGATTTTGGAGATGCCACAACACACATTTATTCTTTATTTTTCTTTTTGTAAATAGGAATCTGTCTTCCTGACCTGAGTATTATCTCCATGTTGGAGCAAAGGAGAGATCCCCGGAATCTGCAGAGTGAAGTGAAAATAGCAAACAATCCAGATGGCAGGGAATGCATCAAAGGTGTGAACACAGGTAAGAGCTTGGAAGGGCAGAGTGGCAGCCCCATAATTTTTTTTTTTAAACAGGGTCTTGCTCTGTCACCCATGCTGTCCTACAGTGGCAGTTGTGGCTCAACTCATAGCCTCAAATTCCTGGACTCAAGTGATCCTCCTTCTTCTGCTTCCCAAAGTGGTGGGATTATAAGCATGAGCCACTGCACCCTGCAGAACCACACTTTGAGATTCTGTTTGGGAGCTCTCTGCAAGTAGGAGAATTCTTTGGGAAAATAAAAGTTTAAATCCTGTGAGTTCTGATTGGAGTTTGTTTTGTTTTTTTTTTTTTGAGACAAGTTCTTGCTCTGTTGCCTAGGCTGTAGTGTAGTGGTGGTGTGATCATGGCTCACTGTACCCTCGGTCTTTGGACTCATATGATCTTCTTGTCTCTGCCTGCCAAATCGCTGGGACTATAGGCACGTGCCACTGCACCTCGCTAATTTTTAAAAATGTTTTGTGGAGATGAGGTCTCACTATGTTGCCCAGACTTGTCTCGAACTCCTGGCCTCAAGTATTTTTCCTAGCTGGCCTGCCAAAGTGCTGGGATTGTAGGCATGACCCACCATGCCTGGCATAGGAGGGAAATTTTTCTTGGCCCCCTCTTACGGATTTGTTCTTTGTTTTTGGTTTCTTGGATTTTTGGGTTTTTTTTTTGGAGACAGAGTCTTACTCTGTTACCCAAGCTGGTATTGTTATTTTTTAATTTTTTAAATTTTTAAATTTATTTTTACGAAATTTTTTTATTATGAGACAGTGTCTTGCTCTGTCGTCCAGGCTGGAATGCAGTGGCACGATCTTGGCTCACTGAAACCTCTGCCTCTTGGGTTCGAGCCATTCTCGTGCCTTAGCCTCCCAAGTAGCTGGAATTACAGCCTCCCAAGTAGCTGGAATTACCACCAAGCCTGGCTACATTTTTTCTGTATTTTTAGTAGAAACAGGGTCTTGAACTCCTGGCCTCAAGTGATCCACCCACCTTGGCCTCCTAAAGTGTGGGATTAAAGCATGAGCCACTGCTCCTGGCCATATTACCATTATTTATTTGTTGGTTACATGGATAAGTTCTTTAGTGGTGATTTCTGAGATTTTGGTGCACCCATCACCCGAGCATTGTACACTGTATTCAGTGTATAGTCTTTTATCCCTCACCTCCCACCCTTTTCCCTGAGACCTCAAAGTCCATTGTATCATTTCACACCTTTGCATCCTCCTAGTTTAACTCTCGCTTATGAGTGAGAACATACAATGTTTGGTTTTCCATTCCTGAGTTAGTTTACTTAGAATAATGGTCTTCAGTTCTGTCCAGGTTGCTGCAAATGCCATTATTTCATTCCTTTTTATGACTGAGTAGTATTCCATATTATATGTATACCACATTTTCTTTATCTACTTGTTGATGGGCATTTGAGCTGGTTCTCTGTTTTTGTACTTGTGAATTATGCTGCTATAAACATGCGTGTGCAAGTGTCTCTTGTTTTTTTTTTTTTTTTTTTTGTGCAGTGGCTGGATCTCAGCTCACTGCAAGCTCTGCCTCCCGGGTTCACGCCATTCTCCTGCCTCAGCCTCCTGAGTAGCTGGGACTACAGGCGCCCGCCACCTCGCCCGGCTAGTTTTTTGTATTTTTTAGTAGAGACGGGGTTTCACCGTGTTAGCCAGGATGGTCTCGATCTCCTGACCTCGTGATCCACCCGTCTCGGCCTCCCAGAGTGCTGGGATTACAGGCTTGAGCCACCACGCCCGGCCCCTTTTGTATAATGACTTCTTTTCCTCTGGGTAGACACCAGGAGTGGTTTTCCTGGATCAAATGGTAGATCTACTTTTAGACCTTTAAGGAATCTCCACACTGTTTTCCATAGTGGTTGTATTAGTTTCCATTCCCACCAGCAGTGTAAAGTGGCCCCTTTTCATCACATCCATGCCAATATGTATTATGTATGTATTACGGCCATTCTTGCAGGAGTGAGATGGTATTGCATTGTAGTTTTAATTTGCGTTTCTCTGATAATTGGTGATGTTGAGTCTTTCTTCATCTGTTTGTTGGTCATTTCTGTATCTTCTTTTGACAACTCTCTGTTCATGTCCTTAGCCCACTTTTTGATAGGAGTGTTTGTTTTTTTCTTGATGATTTGTTTGAGTTCCTTGTAGATTCTGGGTATTAGTCCTTTGTCAGATACATAGTGTGTGAAGATTTTCTCCCACTCTATGGGTTGTCTGTTTACTCTGCTGATTATTTCTTTTGCTGTGTCAAAGGCAAAGTCTTTATCATGATGCACCGCACCCTCTCATATGGCTTATGAGAATTCTTTGATTCCATCATTCTGAAGGACACAGGGAGGGCTGAGTCAGAGGGGTCTATTTTCCCTGTGGTCTCTGTTTCTGTCGTGATTTTACCTAATGCTAGGTTTATACATCAAACCTGAGGTATGCGTAGATCTGCCTCCTTGACCTATGTATGGTCCACACAATATCCTATACTAGGAAGACCTAATCAGGAGATAAGAAAACATTGGCGGCTCTGTTTTTTGTGTGTGGGGCTCACAAATAGCATGAAGGCATCTCAGCCCCTCTTTGCCTCTTCAGGTCTTGCGGGGATAGGGAAAATCCAGTGTTTTTCTTACCCTCAAATGCTACTCAGCAGAGGGCGCTTCACTTCTGGTCAACCGAATGGGTGGAGATTTCTCCCCACCAACAACCAGCTTTTCAGTGGCCATCTAATAGTTTTCTGTGATTCCTGTCTGATATTATCGATCTGGAATTAGTGTCAGATCCCATAGGCAAAGGGTTGAGTTCCCAAACCTGTCCCCTGCCTCAGCCACCAGTCACAGGTAGTAGGTTGTCCTCTTTCCTTCTTACCAACCAGCTACAGGTTGGGGTTCCCTCAAGCCCCTTGTTGGGTTTGATTACTTTGCTAGAGTGGCTCAGAGAACTTAGTAAAACACATTCTTATGCTCATTGGTTCACACTGAAGGGTGTTTTGAAGGATACAGATGAACAGCTGGATGAAGAGATTCACAGGGAGAGGCATGTGGGAAGATTCACTGGGTGCGCCACCCTCCAGGCACCTGCATGTGTCACCATTTGGAAGATCTCATGACCCCAAAGTTCAGGGGTGGTTTTTATTTTGAGACGGCGTCTTGCCCTATCACCCAGGCTAGGGTGAAGTGGCACAATCTCAGCTCACTGCAATCTCCGCCTCCCGGTTCAAGTGATTCTCTTAGTTCAGGGATTTTTTATGCAGGCTTCATCACATAGGCATGACTGATATTAACTCAGTCTCCAGCCCCTCTTCCCTTCCTAGAGGATAGTGGATGGGGCTGACACTTTGATGCCTGTAATCATGGCCTGGTCTTTCTGATGGTCAACCCAGTCCAGGGAACCTACAGAGGCTGCCTCATTAGAACAAATCACGTTCCTCTCACCTAGAACATCCCAAGAAGTTAGGAGCTGTGTGTCAGAAACCAACGAAGAGACTGACATATGCATTTCTTCTTCTTTTACAAGGTTCCTCAGCCGTTGTTCAGTTGTGCTTTGTCCATACTTTACTGGTGTGTGTAACAGGAGTAGGTGCCTGTTCTGAGATTTTTACTCAGCAGAATGGGAAAGACAGTTGACTGAAAGATCCTTTAGGCCTGGGGGCGGTGTCTCATGCCTGTAATCCCAGCACTTTGGGAGGCTGAGGCGGGTGGATCAGGAGGTCAGGAGATCGAAACCATCCTGGCCAATATGGTGAAACCCCATCTCTACTAATAATATAAAACAAAATGAGCTGGGCATGGTGGTATGTGCCTGTGGTCCCAGCTATTAGGGAGGCTGAGGCAGCAGAATCACTTGAACCCGGGAGGTGGAGGTTGCAGTGAGCCAAGATCGTGACACTGCACTCCAGCCTGGTGACAGAGTGAGACTCCGTCTCAAAAAAAAAAAAAGATCCTTTATTGAATATCTGAGTCCTTGTGAGAGAACAGCTCACTGGCATGATGCCTCTTTAAGACAGTAGTCTTAAAACCACTGCTGATTTTATTTTGGGCTTTTGCATATATTAGAAATGAACTTGGGGCTGGGCATGGTGGCTCATACCTGTAATCCTAGCACTTTGGGAGGCTGAGGTAGGTGGATTGCTTGAGCCCAGGAGTTTGAGACCATCCTGAGTAACACTGTAAGACCTTGTCTCTACAAAACATATGAAAATTAGCTGGCTGTGGTGGTGCACACCTGCAGTCGCAGCTACTCAGGAGGCTGAGGTGGGAGAATCACCTGAGCCCAGGAGGTCGAGGCAGCAGTGTGCTAGGACTGTGTCACTGCACTTGAGCCTTAGTTACAGAGTAAGACCCTGTCTCAGAAAAAAAAGAAGAAGAAAATTTAAAAATAAATGAACTTGACATTTCTATTTAGTCAGTGGTTCCATTACTCTTTGTCTTCTTTGTTTTATATGTGTGGGGATGTTGTATCAGGGAATAGCCATTGATTTGTATATTTTTGAGGACGTTTCTCTTTCTTTTTTTTTTGCCTAGGAGTTTCTCTAACAGCTGTACACACTCTAGGAGTTTTGGATTGCGTAGTATAAATATTTCTTTTCCTTTCCTTTATCTGATTTAGATATTAAAGTATATTTTTGTCAATTAAGTTTATTAGAATGTATAAATTGGGAATTTAATTTTTAATTTTTTTTTTTTTTAATACAGTCTCGCTCCGTTGCCCAGGCTGGAGTGCAGTGGCGCGATGTCAGCTCACTGCAACCTCTGCCTCCTGGGTTCAAGCAATTCTCCTTCCTCAGCCTCCCAAGTAGCTGGGATTACAGGTACCTGCCACCACACCCAGCTAACTTTTTGTATTTTTAGTAGAGACGAGGTTTTGCCACGTTGGCCAGGCTGGTCTCAAACTCCTGACCTCAGGTGATTCACCCGCCTCAGCCTCCCAAAGTGCTGGGATTACAGGTGTAAGCTACTGCACCTGGCCTCATTTTTAATTTTTTTAGGGACAGGGTTTCATTCTGCCTCCCAGGCTAGATGGCAGTGGTACAGTTTAGGTCACTGCATCCTTGACTTCCAGGGCAAAAATGCTCTTCCCAGCTCAGCCTCCCCTGTACCTGGGATTGTTGGTTATGCCAATACATTGGTGTTGAACTGGCTTCAAACAACTGTCCCATCTCACCCTTCCAAAGTGCTGAGATTACAAGTGTGAGCCACCTTACCCAACCATGAGTTTTCGATATCTCAAGAATACACTGTTTTAAAGTTGTTACCATCTTAAGCCCAGAAATACCAACACATTGACTCACGGTAAGTTGTTATTTAAGTCTGAGAGGAAGAACTCAAAGCTGTGTTTGATCCCTGTTTGGTCTCACACCTAACAACAATAAATGCAGAAAATTTCTTTGATCAAATATGTAGGATTTTCTCCTGTAATGAGCAAGCAGTCAGTTCTGCGGTGGATTGTGCTGGATGTACTTCAATAAATTCTGACATTATGTAGTTGGAGATGCCATTGATACGGTTTGTAGTTGGAGATGGCATTGATACGGTTTGTAGTTGGAGATGGCATTGATACGGTTTGTAGTTGGAGATGGCATTGATACGGTTTGTAGTTGGAGATGCCATTGATACGGTTTGTAGTTGGAGATGCCATTGATACGGTTTGTAGTTGGAGATGGCATTGATACGGTTTGGCTCTATGTCCCCACCCAAATCTCATCTCCAACTGTAATCCCCACTTGCCATGGAGGGACCTGGTAGGAGGTGTTAGATCATGGGGGTGGTTTCCGCCATGCTGTTCTCGTGAGAGTGAGTGAGTTCTCGTGAGACCTGATGGTTTCAGAGTGTGGCATTTCCTCCCTCACTCTCCCTCTCTCCTGCCACCACATAAGACATGCCTTGCTTCCCCTTTTACTTTTCACCATGGTCGTAAGTTTCCTGAGACCTCCCCAGCCACACGGAACCGAGTCAATTAAACTTCTTTTCTTTGTAAATTACCCAGTCTTTTTTTTTTTTAGACAGAGTCTCGCTCTGTTACCCAGGCTGGGGTGCAGTAGTGCAATTTCAGCTAACCACAGTCTCCGCCTCCTGGGTTCAAGTGATTCTCCTGCCTCAGCCTCCCGAGTAGCTGGGACTACAGGAGTGCGCCATCATGCCTGGTTAATTTTTGTATTTTTTTTTTTTTTTTGAGACGGAGTCTCGCTCTGTCACCCAGGCTGGAGTGCAGTGGCCGGATCTCAGCTCACTGCAAGCTCCGCCTCCCGGGTTTACGCCATTTTCCTGCCTCAGCCTCCCGAGCAGCTGGGACCACAGGCGCCCGCCACCTCGCCTGGCTAGTTTTTTGTATTTTTTTTTCAGTAGAGACAGAGTTTCACCATGTTAGCCCGGATGGTCTCGATCTCCTGACCTCGTGATCCACCCATCTCGGCCTCCCAAAGTGCTGGGATTACAGGCTTGAGCCACCGCGCCCGGCCAATTTTTATATTTTTAATAGAGACGGGGTTTCACTATGTTGGCCAGGCCGGTCTCGAACTCCTGACCTCGTGATCTGCCCGCCTCAGCCTCCCAAAGTGCTAGGATTACAGGAATTGCCCAGTCTTGAGTATGTCTTTATAGCAGTGTGAAAACGCACTAATACAAGCATCAAATCCCACATGGTGAGCATTGAATCCACAAGACTGCCCCCACTTGAGACAGCAGTCCCAAATCTAGACCTCCCAGAACTGGCTCCAAGTTGGGTTTCCAATGACTTCTTCTTCAGGTTCAGTTAATATGCTAGAACCATTCACAGAGCTCAGAGAAACATTTAAAGTTACAGATTTATTACAAAAGGTATTTACATATTTTTTGAGAGAGTCTCGGTCTGTTGCCGAGACTGGAGTGCAGTGGCGCAATCTCAGCTCACTGCAACCTCCGCCTACCGGGTTCAAGCAATTCTTGTGCCTCAGCCTCCCAAGTAATTGGGATTACAGGCACCCACCGCCGCACCCGGCTAATTTTCATATTTTTAGTAGAGATGGGGTTTCACCATGTTGGCCAGGCTGGTCTTGAACTCCCAACCTCAAGTGATCTGCCCGCTTCAGCCCTCAAAGTGCTGGGATTACAGGCATGAGCCACTGCACTGGCCAAAAAACTTTTTTTTTTTTTTAATGAAAGACACAAATTAACACTCAGATGGAAACATACATGGGGTGAGTTCTGGAAGGGTCTCAAACATAGGATTGTCTATCCCCTGGAGTCGGGGTGTGCCACCCTTTTAGCACTTGGATGAATTCTCGTTCACCTTCCTGTCAGCCTCCATGTGTTCAGCTTTCCAGAAGCTTTCTGAACCCAGTCCTTTTGGTGGTTTTTTTTTTTTTTTTTTTTGAGACAGTATCTCGCTCTCTCACCCAGGCTGGAGTGCAGTGGCACAATCTTGGCTCACTGCAACTTCCACCTCCCAACTTCAAGCGATTCTCCTGCCTCGGCCTTCTGAGTAGCTGGGATTACAGGCACGCACCACCACGCCCAGCTAATGTTTGTATTTTTAGCAGAGATGGAGTTTTGCCATGTTGGTCAGGCTGATCTTGAACTCCTGACCTAATGATCCACCCACCTTGGCCTCCCAAAGTACTGGGATTCTAGGTGTGAGCCACTGCGCCCGGCCTCCTTTTGGGTTTCTATGGAAGCTTCATTACATAGGCATTATTGAAGCATGGACAAATGTGTCAGAATTTGATTCTACAAAGAGTGTATGATCTAAATCCTATCAGGCCCATCTGTTCAGATTCTAATTGGTGGCTCTGTGCAAGATTTCCTCCAGGCTATGGGCCAGAACTCTTTCTTTTTTTTTTTTTT
>NW_012115710.1:1713625-1715025 GCF_000951035.1 Colobus angolensis palliatus | reverse complement strand
TTCAGCTTATTTTTGTATTTATAGTAGAGAGAGAGGGTCTCACCATGTTGGCCAGGCTAGTCTTAAACTTCTGTCTTCAAGTGGTCCGCCCACCTTGGCCTCCCAAAATGCTGGGGTTACATACATGAGCCATCGCGCTCATCCAGAAAATTGCATTTTCTGTTTTCAGTTTTCTCCACATAATTTGTGGATAGTCTTTAAATTTCACCTTTTGTTTCTTGGATCAGATGCTATTTCTAGTCATTATGCTGTCAAGATTGATTATGTTTGAATGATGGTTTACCAAATTAGTGATCAAATATTTCATAGTATTATATTGAAAATGTAGCCAATTTCTTGTACTTCATGAACTTCTCCACTGTTCTTTATGTCATCTGTGTTTTCTGAAAAATGCCGGAAGTTCTGGAAATTACAGTCTTTTTTTTTTTTTTTTGAGACAGAGCCTCGCTCTGTCACCCAGGCTGGAGTGCAGTGGCCGGATCTCAGCTCACTGCAAGCTCCGCCTCCCGGGTTTACGCCATTCTTCTGCCTCAGCCTCCCGAGTAGCTGGGACTACAGGCGCCCGCCACCTCGCCCGGCTAGCTTTTTTGTATTTTTTAGTAGAGACGGGGTTTCACCATGTTAGCCAGGATGGTCTCGATCTCCGGACCTCGTGATCCACCCATCTCGGCCTCCCAAAGTGCTGGGATTACAGGCTTGAGCCACCGCGCCCGGCCGGAAATTACATTCTTGAGTTAACACATGCAGGCTGTTTTGGTCCTCATCTTTCCGTTGGAATTTCCCGCAATGTTCACCTGGTCCCTGGTCATCCACGACCTGCTGCTTTGCTGCTGTTCTCTGGCTCTTATTTGCTGGTTATGTTGCTGACGACCTAGTCCATGGGTCTCCAAACCACTGCCAGGAAATGTTTCTGCACTTTGCTGATACCGACAGTGCCCTTCAGTAGAAGCCATTCCCACTGTGGGTTGCTTACTTATTTTCTGCATAGGTATTTGTTTTTCTGTTGAGAATTATGAAGCCAAATTTATTAGTTTTAGATAAGTGCACATTAACTTCCATTTGTTCACACTCACAACTATGTATCTGCTAATATGTTAAGTATTGGTATCTCTGCTATTCCTTTTTTATTTCATCAAATTTTATAACATTTTACGTTGTATGAGTGTAACAGAGTTTAAATAGAGTCTTTTTGTTGTTTGAATTTAGATTGAATTAATTACCAGAAACATTTAAACTCACTCCCCCCACCCAACTTCACTCACTCTCCCCTTTCTGTTCTCTTTCTATTAATTTCAGTATTTTACATACCTCATATAAGTGGAATCATATTGTATTTGTCTTTTTATGACTGGCTTATTTCACTTAGCATAGTATCTTCCAAGTTCATCCATTTTGTAGCA
>NW_012115710.1:1710634-1712630 GCF_000951035.1 Colobus angolensis palliatus | reverse complement strand
TTTTTTGTATTTTTTACTAGAGATGGGGTTTCACCATGTTAGCCAGGATGGTCTCGATCTCCTGACCTCGTGATCCGCCTGTCTCAGCCTCCCAAAGTGCTGGGATTACAGGCTTGAGCCACTGCGCCCGGCCTCTAAATATCTCTTTAAGATGCTATCTTTAGTTCTTTTGTATATATACCCAGATGAGGAATTGTTGCCTATACTGGTAATTTGATTTTGGATTATTTGAGAAAATGTCATACTTGTTTACTTTATTATTATTTTATTTTCGAGACAGGGTCTCACTGTGTCACCCAGGATGGAGTGCGGTATACAATCTCAGTTCACTGCAACCTCCGTCTCCCAGGTTCAAGTGATTCTTGTGTCTCATCCTCCCGAGTAGCTGGGATTACATGCGTGTGCCTCCATCCCCATCTAATTTTTGTACTTCTTTAATAGAGACAGAGTTTTACCATGTTGGCCAGGCTGGTCTCCAACTCCTGGCCTCAGGTGATCCACCCACCTCAGCCTCCCAAAGTGCTGAGATTACAGGCGTGAGCCACCGCACCTGGCCCATACTTCTTTGCACCATTTTACATTTCCAACAACAGGATATAAGTCTCCCATTTTTGCACATTTTTGCCACTTGTGATTTACTGGTTTTTTTTTTTGGTTTGTTTTTTGGGTTTTTTTTAACAATAAACATTCGGGTTTTATTTGCATTTTTCTAATGATTAGTGATATTTTGCATGTTTTCATATGGTTGTTAGTTGTTTGTATATCACTTCTGGAGAAATGTGTATTCTACTCTTTTCCTTATTTCTTAATTTTTCATTGACTTTTATTCAATAATATTAAATGAAATATCTTTTTTATTTGTATGAGTTACATATATCTTAGATATTAATGTCTTAGAGATTTGATTTGCAAATATTTTGTTACATTGGTAAGTTTCCTTTTCACTCTGGCAATTGTTTTCCTTCATTCATAGTCATTATCTATCTTGTTGTAGTGCATTTTATGTATTTTTACCTTCTTTCTTGTTCTATTGAGGTTATAGCCAGGAAAAAACATTGTTGAATCCACTGTCATAAAGCTTTTTATCTATTATTTTTTCCAGGAGTTTTATAGTTTTTGATCTTAATTTTAGGTCATAAATCAACTCAAGTTAATTTGTGCATAGGGTGTAAAGTAAGGGTTCAACTTCATTCCTTTGCATGTAGATATCCAATTTCCGGAGCACTATCTGTTGAAGTGACTGTCCTTTTCTCCTCACGTGGTTTTGGCATTCTTATGGAACACGATTTAACTACATTTTTGAGGGTTTGTTTCTGGCCTCTCTGTTCTCCCTTAGTTTATACATCTGTCTTCATGTCACTACAGTTCTGTTTTGATGAAGGTAGCTTGGTAATAAGTTTGAAGAACTACAGTTCTGTTTTGATGAAGGTAGCTTGGTAGTAAGTTTGAAGAACTACAGTTCTGTTTTGATGAAGGTAGCCTGGTAATAAGGCTGAAGTTCAATGACACGATCATGGTTCACTCTAGCCTCGAACTCCTGAGCTCAAGCAATTCTCCTGCTTCAGCCTCTCCATTAGTGGGGATCACAGGCATGCGCCACTATGCCCAGGTAATTTTTTTAATTTTTAGTAGAGATGGGGTCTTGCTGTGTTGCTTAAGCTGGTCTTGAACTGGGCTTCTGCTTGGCCTCTCACAGTGCTGAGGTTACAAGTGCGAGCCAGTGTGCCTGGCCCATTTATTTGTTTGTTTTTTAATGTAAACAGACGGTGTCATAATATCCTTCCCAGTACTGCTGTTACATTCCAAGTTCTAGTGTGTTGTGTTTCTGGTTTTCTTTGTATCAAGATATTTTCTTATTTTTCTTGTGATTTCTTTTTTCAACCCTTGGGTTTTTTAAGTGTGTTGTTAAAATTGCACATATTTGTGGACTTAATACCTTTTTCCTCTGCTGTTAATTTCTAGTTATGTTTCATGATGATGGGAATCAATTGTTTAT
>NW_012115710.1:1707900-1709499 GCF_000951035.1 Colobus angolensis palliatus | reverse complement strand
CAGGATGGTCTCGATCTCCTGACCTCGTGATCCGCCCGTCTCGGCCTCCCAAAGTGCTGGGATTACAGGCTTGAGCCACCGTGCCCGGCCGCCAAGTTTCCATTCTATACTTAGTTTTTATTTATTTACTTACTACTTTTAATAGAGATGGGGTCTCAGTATGTTGCTCAGGCTTATCTCAAACTCTTAGGCTCTAGTAATCCTCCTGCCTCAGTCTCCCAAAGGGCTGGGATTACAGACATGAGCCACTGCACGCAGCCTCATTCTGTACTTAGGAGCTCTGACACTTGGTGTTTATATATTTATAATTGTTATATCTTCTTGGTGAATTGAGTCTTTCATCATTTTATAATAATCTTTGTCTCTTATGATTTTTGAGTAGAAGTCTGTTCTCTCATATTAACACTGCCACCTGTACTTTCTGCTGGTTACTGTTTGCGTGGAATATATTTTTCCATCCTTTCCATTTCACCTTGTGTGTGTCCTTAGAATTAAAGGGAGTTTCTTGCAGATAGGATTTAGTAAATCTTGTTTTCTTCTGATTCCAAAGTTAAATCAGGCCAACATTACATGAAAAGAAGGAGAGTATCAAACATAGAAACTATTAAAAACAAAAGAGGCTGAGGCAGGAGAATGGCGTGAACCCAGGAGGCGGAGCTTGCAGTGAGCCAAGATCACGCCACTGCACTCCAGCCTGGGCGACAGAGTGAGACTCCGTCTCAAAAAAAAAACAAAAAACAAAAAAACAGAATACATATTAGATTATTATCTGTAGATTATTTAATATCTTGTAGATTTTTTTCCTACATTTTTTTCTTACTGCCTTCTGTAGTGTTTTGCTTGTTTCATTGTAGTGAGATACTTGAATCCCATCTCGTGTGTGTGTCTGATATATTTTCTTTTTGTGGTTAGCATTGCAGGTACTTCAAATACTGTGAAATTAAAACATTCTATTTTTAAATATTAACAGCGTAACTTTTATTAGGTACAGAAAGGTCTACTTCGCAACTCTGCTCTCACTTTCTGTTATTAATGGCAGAAATTATTTTGATATATGTTATGGTCCCATTAACATACATATATAGCACTTTTAAAATGATTTTGTCTTTTAATTGCTAGGAAAGAATTATGGGAGGCTGAGGCAGGCGGATCACCTGAGGTCATGCCTGGCTGACACGGCAAAACCCTGTCTCTACTAAAAATACAAAAACTAGCCAGGTGTAGTAATGCACGCCTGTAATCCCAGCTACTACTTGGGAGGCTGAGGTGGGAGAATTGCTTGAACTCGGGAGGTGGAGGTTGCAGTGAGCCGAGATCGCGCCACTGCATTCCAGCCTGGGTGACAGAGCAAGACTGTGTCTCAAACAAACAAACAAACAAACAAACACCATTAAAAGTCAAGTTACAAAAGAAAAGGGTAAAAATAAATATCTCTATATTTGATTATTTACTGACCTTTAATGGTGAGCTTTCTATTTTCATTGAGGTTAAAGATACTATTTAGAGCCAGGTGCGGTGGCTCAAGCCTGTAATCCCAGCACTTTGGGAGGCCGAGACGGGCGGATCACGAGGTCAGGAGATCGAGACCATCCTGGCTAA
>NW_012115710.1:1703376-1707120 GCF_000951035.1 Colobus angolensis palliatus | reverse complement strand
GATGGTCTCGATCTCCTGACCTCGTGATCCGCCCGTCTCGGCCTCCCAAAGTGCTGGGATTACAGGCTTGAGCCACCGCGCCCAGCCTCTTCATTTTCTAAGAACATCTACATTTCTTATTTTTGCAGGTGAATGCTACTAAATATAGTATTCTTGGTATTTTTGCCATTTTTTTCTTTAAATGTTTTCAACATATCCTCTCACTGCCTTCTAGCCTACAAAGTTTCTGTTGAAGAATATACATAATGTTATACAGTTTCCCTTTATATGACAAGTCTTTTTTTGTCGCTACTATCAAGATTGTTTCTTTGTCTCTGACTTTTGATAATTTCTTTATAGTATGTCTGTGTGAATGTCCTTGGGTTAGTTTTAGTTAGCATGGTCAAGCTTCTTGAATTTGTATATTCATTTATTTCCTTAGATTGGGGATGTTTGAACATTATTTCTACAGTGGTGATTTCGAATCCTCTGTCTTCCTGTGAATCTCCAATAGTTTGTATATTGTTTCACCTGATAGTATCTCAAAAATGTACTAAGGTTGGTTTTCTTCATCATTTTTTCTTTTTGCTCTGTGGAGCTGATTCTTTTGAATAATGTATCTTTCAGTTTGCTCATTGTTTTCTGTTCCTTTTGCAGTCTACTGTTGAATCCGTTAGTGAATTATTACTTCAGTTATCATATTTCAGCTTCAGAATTTCTGTTCTTTTGGTTTTAGTAGTTTCTCCTGTGATTGATATTCTTTTTCTTTTCATGTAATGTTTGTCAGATTTTAGTTATCTATCTCTGTTATCTTTTTTAGCTCATTAAGCATCTTAAGGCAGTTGCTTTAAATATCCATCAAGTAATTCAGAGGGCTGCCTATTTTTAGGCTTGTTTTGTGGAGATTGATTGATCATAATTTTAGCCATATTTCCCTGTCTTTTTGTAGGCCTCATAATTTTTGGTTTAGGTTTGGTAAAGCCACCACTTCTCGCAGGTATTTTATATAAGAGTTGTGCAGGAGGATACCTTTACTAATTAGCCTGCTATAAAGGGTGTAGGAACAGTGACTCCTTTTCTGGGGATGTGTTTTTTTCTGGCTTGTGGAAGTACTATTACTAATGACTGTACAGCTGATCTCAAATTTCTGATTTTCTGTAAGAGGCGCATCCCTGCTTTTTCTCAGAAGCTTTCAATTTCTGTTGTATTTCTCTGCTCATAATCTCTCTCAAACTTACCCATAATCCACCTGACTCCTGCAGTTTCCCCACTGCTCTAATGCATCCCTCCATCCCTTTTGTTTTCTGTACTGCCAGCATGATACACACAGTATGCTCATATTCCTTCCAATGTCTGAGTCAGGTGAGGCAGAATCTGGGCTCCCTGTCAGACACTGAACATGCCATTGTCATGGGTTGAAGTTCCACTTTTTTCTTTCTTTTTTAGAGAGCAGCTCAAAATTGGGAAGCAATACAGAAAACAAATCTCTTAAAAATCAACTTGGATTAACCTTTCAGTTACATCTGAGTGAACTGCAGGTATTTCAAGCTGAAAGGAATATTTCTGGATGTAAAGCTGTCGAAAAACCTATCAACAACAATTCCTTAGTTTCACCACTTCAAAAAATTTATTCTACTGTCAAATCTCACATTTTAAATAAATATAGAAGTGATTTTGATGATTCTCCATTTCTCCCACAAGAACAAAAAGCACAAATTAGGGGAAAACCTTGTGAATGTAATGAGCATGGCAAAGTCTTTAGTGTGTCTTCAAGCCTTGCTAACCATCAAGTAATCCACACTGCAGATAACCCTTACAAATGTAATGAATGTTACAAGGTCTTTAGTAACAGTTCAAACCTTGTACAGCATCAAAGAATTCATACTGGTGAGAAGCCTTACAAGTGTCATGAATGTGGCAAGCTCTTCAATCGAATTTCACTCCTTGCGCGACATCAGAGAATCCATACTGGAGAGAAACCTTACAAATGTAATGAGTGTGGCAAAGTATTCACTCAAAATTCTCACCTTGCAAATCATCACAGAATCCATACTGGAGAGAAACCTTACAAATGTAATGAGTGTGGCAAGGTCTTCAATAGAAATGCACACCTTGCACGACATCAGAAAATTCATAGTGGAGAGAAACCTTACAAATGTAAGGAATGTGGCAAAGCATTTTCAGGGGGTTCAGGCCTTACTGCTCATCTTGTAATTCACACTGGAGAGAAACTTTACAAATGTAATAAATGTGGCAAGGTCTTCAATCGAAATGCACACCTTACCAGACATCAAAGAATCCATACTGGAGAGAAACCTTATGAGTGTAAAGAATGTGGCAAAGTCTTCAGGCACAAGTTTTGTCTAACCAATCATCATAGAATGCACACAGGAGAGCAACCTTACAAATGTAATGAATGTGGCAAAGTCTTCAGTTACAATTCACACCTTGCACAACATCAGAGAATACATACTGGGGAGAAACCTTACAAATGCAGTGACTGTGGCAAGGTATTTAGTCGACTTTCATGCCTTACACGACATCAGAGAGTTCATACTGGTGAGAAACCTTACAAATGTAAAGAATGTGCCAAGGTCTTCAGGCATAGATTATCCCTAAGCAATCATCAGAGATTTCATACTGGAGAGAAACCTTACAGATGTAATGAATGTGGTAAGGACTTCACTCGAAATTCAAACCTTGCAAATCATCACAGAATCCATACTGGAGAGAAACCTTACAAATGTAGTGAATGTGGCAAAGTCTTTGGTCACAATTCACACCTTGCGCGACACAGGCAAATTCATACCGGAGAGAAGCCTTACAAATGCAATGAATGTGGCAAGGTCTTCAGCCACAAGTTATACCTAACAAAACAGGAGAGAATTCATACTAGAGAGAAACCCTACAGATGTCACGAATGTGGTAAGGACTTCACTCAAAATTCAAACCTTGCAGATCATCACAGAATCCATACTGGAGAGAAGCCGTACAGATGAAATGTGTGTGGCAAGATCTTTAGTAATAATTGACACTTTGCACAGCATGAGAGAATTCATTCATGAGAGAGTTCTTACAAACTGAGTATGGCAACTCTTCATCCTGAGATCTAGCATTAATCAACCTCAGAGATTCCATACTAAAGAGAAATCATAGCAATGTATGTATGACACGGGTCACTTGAGGCCTGCCAGATGACTAGATATACATCTTGGATGAAACCACACAGATGGATTGTGTGTGCTGAGGCTATTATTCAAGGATCATTACTATGGAACATAAGATTTACACAAGCGCTAACTCAGGCTCTAGTTCTCCAATATGTATGATATTGCATTCTGCAGAAAAATCACAGCTCCAAATATGTTGAATCTCTTGATGTGATGTATGTCACAGGTCCAAGGGCATGTGGAAATGGTCAGTTATATTCAGGCAATTAAAAAACATAATCATATGGGGTTTTTTGGAAAGGCTACTTTACATTTTATGACTTTCATCCTCAACTTTGAAATCACTTCATGTGACTTCTTGACCGACCTTTCACTGTGGTCTCTTGAAAAGAATCAGTAGGATGCCGGGCGCGGTGGCTCATGCCTGTAATCCCAGTACTTTGGGAGGCCGAGGCGGGTGGATCATGAGGTTAGGAGATCAAGACCATCCTGGCTAACACAGTGAAATCCCGTCTCTACTAAAAATACAGAAAATTAGCCGGGCGTGGTGGCGGGCGCCTGTAGTCCCAGCTACTCGGGAGGCTGAGACAGGAGA
>NW_012115710.1:1690499-1702796 GCF_000951035.1 Colobus angolensis palliatus | reverse complement strand
CCTGGGCGACGAGGAAAACTGTCTCAAAAAAAAAAAAAAGTGGTCATTTTTGAAATGGAAGAGAGAAGAGTTAGATTAGAGAATTTAAACTACCAGAATGCCATGTTCTTGAGTAGCATTTACATTTAACTGTTGGCATAATTTCCAACTGTTTGATTTAGAATGTACATAGTTCTCATGTTTTAGTTAATAAAATTAAAATCTTCCTAAGTATGAATCACATCATTTTTACCAACTGTTTTATTCCCCCCTTAGGAGAATATACTGCACAATAATGCATCATTAACAGTAAATACTCTGCAATTTGTTTTTTTTTTGTCTTCACACTGAGCTATGTAGCAGTGATATGTGTCTAACTACTCTAGTATAAAATAGGCATTTTAAAAAATGCACCATTAGAATTTTAAGGTTGACGCATCCAGAACAGTTTTGTGTGTGTGTGAAATGAAACAACATATGCATACACTTATGAGTGCATATCCTTGGGTAACTATAATTTAGACTAATCATACTTAATACTTGAGTTATTCTCTCTGTGCTTTGGCAAAGAATGCTTATATGGGTACATATAATCCATAACAGTGCCACTTCAGCCTCATACACGCTCAAAAGTCCATCAAACATTTCACTGTTCATTATATTTCTGTGTGCCTAAGCATGCCAAAGAAGACTCATGGCATGCACCTTAATTTTTATAACACAAAAATACAAATATATGACAAATACTATTAAATGAAAGAAAGTATTGAATAAGAGTGAAATTACTGTACCACAATGTCTTTTTTTTTTTTCCTAGTAGTCCTCAGTGACATAACTGGAAAAATATTAACATTCATAAATTTTCTTTTTTTTTTTTTTTGAGACTGAGTCTCACTCTGTCGCCCAGGCTGGAGTGCAGTGGCACGATCTTGGCTCACTGCAACCTCCGCCTCCCAGGTTCAAGCGATTCTTGTGCCTTGGCCTCCCAAGTAACTGTGACTATAGGCGCGTACCACCACGCCCAGCTAGTTTTTGTATTTTTAGTAGAGACAGCGTTTCACCACGTTGGCCAGGCTGGTCTAAAATTCCTGACCTCGTGATCCACCCGCCTCGGACTCCCAAAGTGCTGGGATTACAGGCGTGAGCCACCACACCCGGCCCATAAATTTTCTCTTAAGAATCGTCACACAGAATGGGATTTTTTTTTTGCTTTTGTAGATTAACTAGAAACTTCATATACTCCCCCTTAAAACATTTTTGGCAGTTTGAACTTTTTTTTTTTGAGACAGAGTGTCATTCTGTCACCAGGCTGGAGTGCAGTGGTGTAATCTTGGCTCACTGCAACCTCCACCTCCTGGGTTCAAACGGCTGCCTCAGCCTCCCGAGTAGCTGGACTACAAGTACACACTACCACACCCAGGTAATTCTTGTATTTTTTTTTGAGAAGGAGTCTCGCTCTGTCGCCCAGTCTGGCGTGCAGTGACGTGATCTCGGCTCACTGCAAGCTCTGCCCCCGGGTTCACGCCATTCTCCTCAGCCTCCTGAGTAGCTGGAACTACAGGTGCCTGCCACCTCACCTGGCTAATTTTTTGTATTTTTAGTAGAGACGTGGTTTCACTGTGTTAGCCAGGATGATCTCGATCTCCTGACCTCGTGATCCACCTGCCTCGGCCTCCTGAAGTGCTGGGATTACAGGCGTGAGCCATTGCGCCCAGCCAGTTTTTGTATTTTTAATACAGACGGGGTTTCACCATGTTGGCCAGGGTGGTCTTGATCTCTTCATCTTGTGATCCGCCCACCTCAGCCTCCCAAAGTACTGGGATTATAGGTGTGAGCCACCACGCCTGGTCTATTATTTGAACTTTTGACTGCTCTACTGGAATTTGTTTGAAGTCCACCTAAAGTTTGGTTTAGATATTGAGAATGGTGATGCCATATACTGACATGGTCTGCGAATGTTTACTACATAATGAGGCTTTCTGGGGAAAGCAGGATGGACTTCCCCAGCTGGTCCAAATTGGAGAACAGGGATAGGTGAGTAGCCTGGGATATTGTATTAGTCTGTTCTCATGCTGCTAATACAGACATACCCAAGACTGTGTAATTTATAAAGAAAAAGAGGTTTATTGGACTCGCAGTTCCACAGGGTTAGAGATACCTCACAATCATGGCGGAAGGTGAATGAGGAGCATACGCATGTTTTACATGGTGGCGGGCAAGAGAGAGCCTATGCAGGGAAACTGCCCTTTATAAAACCATAAGATCTCATGACATTCACTATCATGAGAACAGCATGGGAAAATCCCACCCCCATGATTCACGTACCTCCCACTGGGTCCCTCCCACAACGTGGGGATTATGGGAGCTACAATTCAAGATGGGATTTGGTGGGGACACAGCCAAACCGTAACATTTTGCCCCTGGTCCCTCCCAAATCTCACGTCCTCACATTTCAAAACCAATCATGCCTTCCCAACAGTCCCCCAAAGTCTTATTTCAGCATTAACTCAAAAGTCCACAGTCCAAAGTTTCATCTGAGACAAGCAAGTCTCTTCTGCTTATGAGCCTGTAAAATCAAAAGCAAGTTAGTTATTTCCTAGGTACAATGGAGGTACAGGCATTGGATAAATAACACCCATTCCAAATGGGAGAAATTGGCCAAAACAGGTCACAGGCCCCATGCACGTCTGAAATCCAGCAGGGCAGTCAAATCTTAAAGCTCTGAAATGATCTCTTTTGACTCCATGTCTCATATCCAGGTCACACTGATGCAAGAGGTGGGTTCCCATGGTCTTGGACACCTCCGCACCTGTGACTTTGCAGGGTACAGCTCCTCTCCTGGCTGCTTTCACAGGCTGGTGTTGAGTGTCTGCTACTTTTCCAGGTACACGCTGCAAGCCGTCAGTGAATCTACCATTCTGGGGTCTGGAGGAGGGTGGCTCTTTTCTCACAGCTTCACTAGTTAGTGCCTCAGTGAGTATTCTGTGTGGGGGCTCCAACTCCACATTTTACTTCTGCACTGCTCTAGCAGAGATTCTCCATGAGGGCTCTGCCCCTGCAGCACACCTCTGCTCCAGTTCCCAATAAAGTTCCTCATCTCCATCTGAGACCACCTTCAGCCTGGACTTTTTGGTCAGAACCATTCAACCACCATTCTCTAGGAAGCTCCAAACTTTCCCACATCTTCCTGTCTTCTTTTGAGCCCTCTAAACTGTTGCAGCCTTTGCCTGTTACCCAGTTCCAAATTTGCTCCACATTTTGAGGTATCCTTATAGCAGCATTCCACTCTACCATTACTAATTTACTGTATTAGTCTGTTCTCACGCTGTTAATAAAGAAATACCCAAGACTGGGTAATTTATGAAGACAAAGAGGTTTAATGGACTCAATTCGACAGGGTCATGTCCCCTGAGCTTCTGCCACAGGGCCATGTAGACAGCTCTTATCGCGGAGTTTTCCTGCCTCAAATCCTTCAGTGTCCCCTACACTCGCCTGCAGCTTTTCTAAGGTCCTCACGGCAAGGTTGATTCCCGCCCTGGGTGCTTCCCAGGCGCTCCCTCACCGGCCCCTGGAGAGCAGGGACTCAGCCCCAGTCCCAGGGAGGCCTCGAACTCTTCCTGGTCCTGGGATCCTGCGGACCCCGCCCTCTCCTGACTTTCTCCTGCCTTTTTCCTCCTTGACGGGGGGCACTTCTGCTCCCCAGGTCTCCCCTTTCCGGTCACTGCTTCTCCTGATTTCGAGTGTGGGGATGTGACTTCTATCTCAGGACATTAAGGTTTCTCTCGTCCCAAATTCCATCCCACAGAAAAGGTGCTCTTGAGGTGGGGATCTGACTCCAATCCCCTCCCTGTGAATGTGTGGAGGAGAAGAAATAGAAAAAATGGTGAGATGGGAAAGAAGAATGAAGGAGACCCATAAACAGATGGCAGCCAGATGTGATGGCTCATGCCTGTAATTCCAGCACTTTGGGAGGCTGAGGTGGGCAGATTACCTGGAGTCGGGAGTTCAAGACCTGCCTGACCAACATTGAGAAACCCCGTCTCTATAAAAAATACAAAATTAGCCGGGTGTGGTGGCGCATGCCTGTAATCCCAGCTACTCTGGAGGCTGAGACAGGAGAATCGCTTGTACCCGGGAGGCGGAGGTTGTGGTGATCCAAGATCGCACCATTGCACTCCAGCCTGGGCAACAAGAGCGAAGCTCCATCTCAAACAAAAACCAGAAAACAGATGGCAAAGTAGATGGTAGATGAAGGATTTGCAGAGACAGTGAATGAAGATGCTGAGAAAGGAGCAGAGGGAGAAAAGCAACTAGAGAAATTTAGAGAAAAACTGGGTTTCTAGAGAGAGAGAGTTCCGCAAGATAGGGAGAGGGGCAGAAAGGGGGAGGCTCCTCCCAGATGTGAGAGTTGGGGAGAGAAGGAGGGATTTGGAGCCAGGGCAGACAGAGCAGCATGGTACTGGGACAGCAAGAGGGGGCAGCCAGTGACAAGGAGAGCAGAGGGAGAACCACAGCCTGGGGAGACCTGGGATCTGGGGGTGCCAGAGAGTGGGGATGCGGGGTGTAGCAGGGAAGAGAGAATTTAACGGGAACCTAAGCGGCAGCAGAGACGGGGGAAGAAAGAGGCAGAAATAGATGAAGATTGGAGACAAAGATTGGGCAGAAAGAAGAATAAGAGGTGAAAGAAGTGAGAAAGGAGCAGAACAAGTGGAAGAGAAGGATAGAGGGAAGAGCAGGAGAAGGAAGAAGGGCTTGAAATGAGCAGAATCTTAGGGGAAAAATAAAGAGAAAAAAAGAGCTAGGAAAAGAAGGTGAGAATGAGATGTAGGTAGAGAATGAGGGAGGGAAACACAGTAATGAGGAAAGGGGGGACGCTCAGTCCAGATGAATGATGAATTGATTGGATATTATGATTAATTTCTTTATAATAAACATAAAATTTGTTTAAAATGTACAGACGAAGATGAGAATTGGAAAACTGTCTATAAGGCATTTGCATTTCATAATTCTTGGTATCAGAGGTTAGCTTCCACTTATTCTGCCAGAGGGCAGTGACTTGACTCATTCAGCTGTGGGTCACTATCTTCACTTCTCTTGGGATGGGGTAGCCTGTGGGCAAGTGTACAAGATAGGAGGAAAAACCAAAGTGTTTTTTCTACTCTCACAATCAACACAATAGTGAACACTCCACACAAAATGCCTCATCTCTGGTCATCAAAATGTGTGAGGATTACTTCCCAACAACAAGAAATTTTTCACCAGATAAAAACTGGGTGTTCTGTAATTGAACTCAATTTGACACCATTTGTAGAGATTTTAGATCTCACAGGAGGCTGAGGGGCTCAGTTGCACAAAACTGCCCCCAGAATTTGCTAGAGTGATTTACACAACTCGGAGACAACAGTTTACTTAGTGTACCTTTTGTTATAAAGGATATTACACAGGATACAGATGAACAGCCAGACAGAAGAGCGTTCCTAATAAATTAATGGAAACAGAAGTATGTTTTGGAAACCATGGATTTTCTTTCTTTCTTTTTTTTAATTAGATGGAGCCTTGCTGTGTCACCCAAGCTGGAGTGCAGTGATGCTATCTCGGCTCACCGCAACCTCCACCTCCTGGGTTCAAGTGATTCTTCTGCCTCAGGCTCCCAAGTAGCTGGATTACAGGCGTCTGCCACCATGCCTGGCTAATTTTTATATTTTTAGTAGAGACAGGGTATTGCCATGTTGGCCAGGCTGGTCTTAAACTCCTGACCTCAAGTGATCTGCCTGCCTCGGCCTCCCAAAGTGCTGGGATCACAGGCGTAGGCCACTGACCCAGCCCAGGGCTTGAGTTTTAAAGGTGTCACAGTACACCTTGGTTCTCTTTTTTTTATAAACAGGAATCTGTCTTCCTGACCTGAGTATTATCTCTATGTGGGAACAAAGGAGAGAGTGCTGGACTCTGCAGAGTGAAGGGAAAATAGCAGAAAATTCAGATGGGAGGGAACGGATCAAAGGTGTGAACACAGGTAAGAGCTCAGATGGGCAGAGTAGAAGCTGTATGATTTTTTTTTTTTTTTTTTTTTTTGAGACAGGGTCTTGCTCTGTTAGCCAGGTTGGAGTGCAGTGCCAATCATAGCTCAATGCAGCCTGGAACTCGTGGACTCAAGTCATTCTCCTTCCTCTGCCTCCCACACTGGTGAGATTACAGGTGTGAGCCATTGCACCCTGCAAAGCCATACTAATAAATAGTGTTTGGGAAACTCTGCAACTGGGAGAATTCTGTGGAAAACCAATAGTATAAATCCTGTTTTTTTTATGTTTTTTTTTTCTGAGACAGTCTCACTCTGTTGCCCAGGTCGGAGTGCCGTGGCACAATCTTGGCTCACTGCAACCTCTGCCTCACAGGTTCAAGCTAGTCTCCTGCCTCAACCTCCTGAGTAGCTGGGATTACTGGCGCCTGCCACCATCCTTGGCTAATTTTTGTATTTTGAGTAGAGATGGGGTTTCACCAAGTTGGCCAGGCTGGTCTTGAACTCCTGTCCTCAGTTGATCCGCCTGCCTCAGCCTCCCAAAGTGCTGGGATTACAGGTGTGAGCCACCATGCCTGGCCGAAATCCTGTTAGTTTTGAATGGAAATTTTCTTTTTTTTTTTTTTTTCTGGGATAGGTTCTTACTCCGAGACAATGGCAAGTACAAACTAGGTTTACTGTAAATATGAGAAAGGGAAAAAATGCTTTTACTGTATTAGAAGACTTGAAATCGCATGAAGGGATTCCAGTCTTTTGTTGTTGGTCAGATGTTTTAGCTATTTTAAGTGTTTGGGTTTGTCTTTCTACATAACTGCTAACCTTGTTAGTATCTGCAGAATGCCTTAATTAGGAAAGGTATTAACCCTGTGTGTCAGGTTTGTGCAATTTCATATTGTTTTATATGTAGTCTTCGAATAAGTGTATATGGTATATGTCTCTATTTTCTGTCTTTGATTTCTTTCATCAGCATTTGGTAGTTGTAACATAACAGTTCTAAGAATATTTGACATGTATTTCTTTGACTTTTTTTTAATGGAGCAATCATACATAGTATTTTATTTTTAATATCAGGTTTCATGTGTAAATTCCTAGTGTATAGAAATATACAAGATTATTACTATTATTATTATTTTGAGACAGGATCTTACTCTGTCATCCAGGCTGGAGTGCAGTGGAGCAGTCTCAGCTATTGCAACCTCTATCCTGCAGGCTTAAGTCATCCTCCCACCTCAGCTTCCCGAGTAGCTGGCACTGCAGACATGTGCCACCATGGCCTGTTAAATTTTTGTGTTTTGTAGTGGGTTTCACCATGTTACCCAGCTGGTCTCAAACTCCTGAGCTTGAGTGATGTGCCCACCTTGGCCTCCCAAAGTGCTGGGATTACAGGCATAAGCCACCATGCCTGGCTGATGAAATATACGATATTTTTGCAGGTTGATCTTATACTTTGCTACCTTTACATTGTTCTTGTTCTAGAGATTTTTGTAGATTTTTGGGGAATTTTCTACATAAAATCATTTTGTCAGTTTCCTATTGCTATACACAGTGATTGGCTTAAAACAACAAAAATTTATTCTTTTGCAATTCTGTAAGGCACATATCTAATATGGTTCCCCAGTTCTGTGACTCTTCATCAATCTCCAGGGGAGAATTTGTTTCCTTACCTTTTGTAGGTTCCAGAGGCCACTTACATCCTTTGACTCATGGTCCACTTCCTCCGTCTTTAAAGGTGAGGAAAAAATCTCTTTATCCCTCTATTTTCAACACATCACCACTGTCTCTGTGCCTTGGCGTCCACCTGCACCCTTCTGATATTGAACCTTGTGATTCTATCACTTTGACCATATAATTCAGGATACTGTCTTATCTAAAGATTCTTAACTAGACCACATTTGCGAACTCCCTTTTGACATATCCAGTAACACAGGTTACAGGGATGAAGATAGCTTCCTTTGGGGAAGGTATTAGCCTGTACAACCATCGTATTTTCTGTTGGTACACTATTGTTTTTTCTCCTGTCCTCAGGCCACCCTCCTTCCCCAGCCTCCCAAAGCACTGTGATTACAGGCCTCAGACACCACACCCAGCCTGTCACTTTTATTTCGTTTTCCTTTATTTCACTGGCTGGAACCTTTGATATTGTGTGGAACAGTAGTGATGAGAGGGGACATCCTTGCCATCATCCCAACCTCTGGGGGAAACTATGCTTTCCCCAGTATGTATGATGATTCTGTAAGGGTTGGTAGGTGATCTTGAGTTGAGGAAGTTTCCCATGATACTGTTTTCCATACTGACTGCAGTATTTCAGATTCCCACAACATGTACCAAGATAGTTTCTCCACATCCTTGCTTGTGAAGCAGGTTCACTGCACACTGGTTGCCAATGTGTCTGAGTTCAGTGAGAGAGAATCTCACGCAAACACAGTAAGTTACATGAAGTGGATTTGTTACATACAGATCGGCAGATGCCTGGGATTCGTGTGTTCTGCTCCCCAAGGCTCAGGAAAAACATCCAGTGCAGATGCAGTCTCTCTGTGTGTGTTCAACTTGCATCACAACTTGCATCACAGTTGCGGGAGGCTGGAAGGCGGCCCATCCTGGGTTTCATGCTCCAGGGATGCATGGCACATTGGCCTCAAAGCAACAAAGGGCATCCTGTTCTGGGGTCTGGAACACATCCTGTCCTTTTCTCACCACTCCCTCTCAGCATATTGCTTTTCCAGCACATTCTATATTCATTCTTGGGAACTACAAGTGAGAAGTCAGATGCAACTGGGCCAATTCAACCCCACTTGAATGCTGTCCTGCAGTCTCTCCGCCAATCCAGATATCCCTTTTATTTTTATATTTTTTGAGACAGTCTCGCTCTGTCTCCCAGGCTGGAGTGTAGTGATGCAGTCTTGGCTTACCGCACCTCCACCTCCTGGATTCAAGCAATTCTTGTGTCTCAGCCTCTCGAGTAGCTGGGACTATAGGCGTGTGCCACCATGCCTGGCTAATATATATACACATATTTCGTATTTTTAGAAGAGATGTGGTTTCACCATGTTGGCCAGGCTGGTCTCTAACTCCTGACCTCAGGTGATCTGCCCGCCTTGGCCTCCTAAAGTGTTGGGATTACAGGCATGAGCCACCACGCCTGGCCCAGCTATCCCCTATAATAAAGCTAGTCCATTGACCTTCCTGGATCTGGAGGTAGAGGCTGGTCTCAGGAGATTGAAGTAATACCTTGACTGGCAGAATCTCAGTGCAACATCATTGAGGTACAGACAGTTGCATTTCACTAGGCTCAAGAGGATTGCTGCCTCCAGCAGGATAACCAAGCCTGCCTGGAGCAGTGCCATAGTCCAGGATCCCAGTGACCGAGGTGAGAAGTTGGTACTCAGATCAAAGAGAAGTTCTTCAGGTGACCCCACTGTCTGCAGCCAATGGGCCTGGCTCGTGGGTCTTAGGTATTTGTGTTTCAAAAATAACCCGAGGTCCTGATGTAGGGTCCTTATCTCTCATGCAAGGTGACTCATGCCTATAATCCCAGCACTTCGGGAGGAGCAGATGGAAAGATTGCTTGAGGCTAGAAGCTGGAGACCAGCCTGGGCAACAAAGCCAGACTACATCTCTATTAAAAACAAACACAGAAAATTAGCACAGTGGAGAGGCAAGGCCTTTACTCCCAGCTACTTGCGAGGTTGAGATGGGAGGGTCCCAGGACCCCAGGAAGTCAAGGTTGCAGTGAGCTATGATTGTGCCACTGCATTCCAGCCTGGGTGGCAGAGACCCTGTCTTAACATTTTAAAAAGCATTAAAAAACTAAGTTGGGCTGGCCATGGTGGCTACTCTGGAGGCTGGGGCGGGAGAATCACTTGAACCGAGGAGACAAAGGTTACAGTGAGCTGAGTGCGTGCCACTGTACTCCAGCCTGGGCGACAGAGGGAAACTCCATCTCAGAACAACAACAACAACAAAAACTAAGTTGTTAACGACTATTTTTTAAAGTTATTTTTTCTTTTCTTTTTTTTTTTTAAAGAAACAGTTGGTAACTTCTCTTTACACAGGCCTTAGTTCTCCATGCCCAACGTGACGTCCCTAGGAAAGTCTCTGGAATTGAGCACAGGGTTGACCTTCACCTTCTAGAGTGAATGGGGAAGATAAATGAAAAGTATATATCTTCTATGGGACATTGGCATGAAATAGAACATTCTACCCTGACAGGGTTTTGCATTTCACATTTTAGCTTGCATCCCCTTCACAGACAATTCCCAAGTGTGTTAATTCAATTCCTAAAGCTTCCCTTCCCTTCCTCCCTTCCCTTTCCTCCTTAGTTTCCTTTCTTGTCCATTTATTTTCGTTTTTTCTCTCTTTCTTGGTTTTCTCTTTTTCAACTTCTCTTTGTTTTCTCTTTCTCTCTCTTTACTCTCTCTCTTCTCTCTCTTTCTGCTTCCAGGGTAGGTGGGACTTGAAATTCATTTTAATAGAAGGAATTTTCCTGGATATAATCAACAACCGATTTTGCTCTGCGCAGGCAAGATCCGTTTTCAGATCGCTAAGCGGATCTTGCCTCCAAAACCCTGAAAACAGGCGCGGCCAGTCAGGCGAACAGAAGCGCAGGCCCCGCCCAGGCCTTGTCCGGGTCCGCCGTGGTCCCAGCCAGTCCGGCCTCTAGGATGCGCGCGCAATTTCCCGCAAACCCGGAAGCGGACCGTTGGGGGTGAACGCCTAGAGCGCAGTTTCCGGTAGACCCGGAAGCCGATCGCATGGAGGAACTGTTTCGCAGCAGCGCGTGAGTTTCCTTTTGTCTATATTAAGTCTAGGCTACCTCGTTCTTCTGCGCTTCTATACCCGGAATCTTAGGAGCGTGCAGACCTTGAAATCGCGGCACTGCTTCCACCATCCCGAGTAAATTCAGACGTCCTTTGAGAGTCTGGGAGTCGCTTTCTGCGTGTTAAAATCGCTTGGAGGCTGGTCCTGTGCCCCGTCTTTTTGTCAGATGCCCACGTAGACACCTCCTATCGTGGGCTTTTCCTGCTTCAAGTCCTTTAGTAACCCCTACACACGCCCCGCACCATGTGAAATCCTCACTGTCCGTTCCCCCAGCCTCACCCTTCTTGGCCGCTGGAGCTCAGCGCCCCAACGGGGCACCAGAGGCCGTGTCCTCTGCCCGGACCTGGTTTCTGCAGACTCCACCCCTCTTCTGACCCACTCCTGCCTTTTTCCTCCTTAATCTGGACCCTCTGTTCCCCAGGCCTCCCTTTCCCAGCCACTAGTTCTCCTGATCCCAAATGTGGGGAGTGACTTCAGTCTCCTGACATCCAGTGTTCTCTCGAGCCAGCTTCCAGCCCACCGAAAATGAGCTCTTCCGGAGATGGGCATCTTATTCCAATCCCCTCCCTGTGAATGTGTGGAGAAAAAAAGATGGGAACGAGTCAGAGGAAATAGAGAAATTTTGAAAGAGAAATGAAGAATGAGAGAACCATTAACAGACGGCAAAGTAGAAGGTGAGTGAGGGGTTCGCGGAGACACAGTGAAAGAAGGTGCCGAGAAAATAGCAGGGGGAGAAAAGTAACTAAAAATATAGACAAACCTGGGTCTGTAAAAAGATGAAGTTCAACAAGATAGGGAAGGCTTCTCAGACGGAGAGTGGGGGAGAGAAGGAGGGATTTGGAGTCAGGTCAGATAGAGCAGTGTGGTGCTGGGACAGCCAGATCGGGCAGCTGGTCACAAGGAGAACAGAGGGAGAACCACAGCAGGGGGAGGCCTGGGATCTGAGGGTGCCAGAGAGTGGGGACAGGGTTGTGTAACATTGAAGATCGAATTTAACAGGGTGAGCCCAAGGGGAGCCGAAATGTGGGAGGAAAGAGGCAGAAATATATGGAGATTAGGGACAATGAAAGATTGGGCAGAAAGAGGAATCAAGAGCTGAAACAAGTTGTAAAAATGGATCAGAACAGGTGGGAGAGAAGGAATAGAAAGAAGAATGGGACAAAGAGAAGAGGAGGGACTCAAGATGAACACAATCCTAGGGGAAAATAAAGAGAAAAAAACAGGGAAAAAAGATGAGAATGAGAGATATGTACAGAATGAGGGAGGGAAACAGTAGTGAGGAAAGAGGGGGACACCGGTTACAGATGAGTGGTGAGTTGATTGGAAATTATGATTGAATTGTGACATATTAATTTCTCTATAATATAAAATCTGTTTAAAACACATGAGGCTAGGGGCTGTGGCTCACACGTGTAATACCAGTACTTTGGGAGGCTGAGGTGGGCAGATCACTTGAGGTCAGGAGTTGAGTGAGACCAGCCTGG